>NW_012101377.1:831787-832586 GCF_000951045.1 Mandrillus leucophaeus
CCGACCTCAGGTGATCCGCTGGCCTCAGCCTCCCAAAGTGCTGGGATTACAGGCATGCGCCACCATTCCCAGCCTTTTTTTTTTTTTTTTTTTTTTGAGATGGAGTTTCGCTCCTGTTGCCCAGGCTGGAGTGCAATGGCGCAACCTCGGCTCACTGCAACCTCTGCCTGCCAGGTTCAAGCAATTCTCCTGCCTCAGCTTCCTGAGTAGCTGGGACTACAGGCGCGTGCCACCACCCTAGATAATATTTGTATTTTTAGTAGAGACGGAGTTTCACCACATTGGCCAGGATAGTCTTGAACTCCTGACCTTAGGTGATCTGCCCGCCTCGGGCTCCCAAAGTGCTGGGATTATAGGAATAAGCTACTGCACTAGTTTCTGTCTCTTTGCCTCCAATAACACCACTCCCTTGTGGGGAGCACCTTCTATACCTCAACTTCCTCCTTTTTCATCTCTTTACTTGGGTTATCTCCATTGTCTGTGTGATGGGCATTGGTGGCTTTTGTATACCGAGGCTCCATAACCCCTCCAACTCCTAAGTATGTCTTTTTTTTTCCTGTGGGGAATAATTCTTCCACAGCTCTCAATCCTCTTGGTTTAGGGAACACCAAATCCACCACACACAGGAATAAATATATGGTCTGGGCCTGGTCAATTAGTCACTGTTCAGGAAATGTCTGATGACTCAATATGGATCATTAAGGATCATCCCCAGGACTTTTGCTGGAACTATTAAGAAAGAACTGGGGCCAGACATGGTGGAGGTTGCAGTGAGCCAAGATTTCACCATTGTACTCCA
>NW_012101377.1:837528-839481 GCF_000951045.1 Mandrillus leucophaeus
AATACAAAAAAATTAGCTGGGCAAGGTGGCGGGCACCTGTAGTCCCAGCTACTTGGGAGGCTGAGGCAGGAGAATGGTGTGAACCCAGGAGGCAGAGCTTGCAGTGAGCCGAGATCCCGCCACTGCACTCCAGCCTGGGCAACAGAGCGAGACTCTGTCTCAAAAAAAAAGAAAAAAAAAAAGAGAGGACAGGAATTAGAGATAGCGGATGGACACAGTGTGTTGGACGATGTGCGTTTCAAAGAAGTTGTAACTGGTAGGAAGATGAGAAGTGTTTTTGTTTTGTTTTGTTTTGTTTTGAGACGGACTCTCGCTCTATTGCCATGCTGGAGTGCAGTGGCGCGATCTTGGCTCGCTGCAACCTCTGCCTCCCGGGTTCAAGCGATTCTCCTGCCTTAGGCTCCTGAGTAGCTGGGATTACAGGCCCAAGCCACCATGCCCGGCTAATTTTTTTGTATTTTAGTAGGGACAGGGTTTCACCATTTTGGCCAGAATGGTCTTGATCTCCTGCCCTCGTGATGTGCCTGCCTTGGCCTCCCAAGGCGGGAGTGGGATTACAGGCATGAGCCACCATGTCTGACTGAGGTTTTTTTTAAGATGGGAGAATTAGAATGTTTGTAAACTGATGGGAATGATCCAGTAAGAGAGTAAAAGTTGATGATATTGCAGAGAGAAGAAGAGTTGCTAGAGCTCTGTCCTTGAGTCTGATGGCTCCAAGGAGATAACGCTTTAGAAAGGAACAAAGAAAGCATATCTCTGATAGCTAGTAGGAAGGCTCCTGTATGTGGGTGCAGATTTTGAAATTCCCATTGTTTGCTAGACCATTTCATTAACCAAATCTCCACTCCAAATTCAAAACACATGGGCCAAAGTTTTGTGATGACAGAACATAGCAAAATGTTGGGCATATAGTAAGTGCTCAATAAATGATAGATATAATAATATTATCCTCCCTAGTTCTTTGTTTTCATTAGGCTCAAGTCTCTGCCCATTAGCAACCAGCCAATCTCTCTCTTCCCCTTCACAGCCAGTATACTTTAAACAGCTGTCTATACACACTGTTTCTACTTCTTTGCTTATCACTCACTCTTCAACTATTGAAATCTTGCTTCACACTCACTACTCCAAATAAAACCTCTCAATGCTAGATCCAGTGAACATGGCTCTGTGTTCATCCTCTCTGATCTCTCATCTGATCCTGATGACTATGTCCTACTTGAAACTTTTTCTTTTTTTCTTTTCTTTTCTTTTTTTTTTTTTTTTTTTTTTTTTTGAGGCAAGTTTTCTCTCTGTCACCAAGGCTGTAATACAATGGTACAATCACTGCTCACTGCAGTCTCTGTCTCCTGGGCCCAAGTGATCCTCCTACCTCAGCCTCCTGACTAGCTGGAACCACAGGTGTCCCATGACACCCAGCTAAGTTTCCTTTTTTTTGCCCTGAGATGAAGTCTCGCTCTGTTGCCCAGGCTGGAGTGCAGGGGTGTGATCTCAGCTCACTGCAACCTCTGCCTCCCAGGTTCAAGTGATTCTCCTGCCTCAGCCTCCCAATAAGCTGGGACTACAGGTGATCACCACTACACCAGGCTAATGTATATATTTTATATATATATATATATTTTTTTTTTCTTTTCTTTTCTTTTCTTTTTTTTGAAACAGAATTTTGCTCTTGTTGCCCTGGCTGGAGTGCAGAGGCATGATCTCGGCTCACCACAACCTCTGCCCCCTGGGGTTCAAGGGATTTTCCTGCCTCAGCCTCCCAAGTAGCTGGGATTACAGGCATGTGCCACCACACCCTGCTAATTTTGTATTTTTAGTAGAGACGGCATTTCACCATGTTGGCCAGGCTGGTCTCCAACTCCCGACCTCAGGTGATCCGCTGGCCTCAGCCTCCCAAAGTGCTGGGATTACAGGCATGCGCCACCATTCCCAGCCTTTTTTTTTTTTTTTTTTTTT
>NW_012101377.1:842680-856600 GCF_000951045.1 Mandrillus leucophaeus
CCCGGCTAGTCTTTTTTGTATTTTTTAGTAGAGACGGGGTTTCACCACGCTAGCCAGGATGGTCTCGATCTCCTAACCTCGTGATCCACCCGTCTCGGCCTCCCAAAGTGCTGGGATTACAGGCTTGAGCCATCGTGCCTGGCCACTTTTTTTCATCATTCTTATCTGAGACAGAGATGATGCAATTCTTGTATTTTTTGTAGAGTTGGGGTTTTGCCATATTTCCCAGGCTGGTCTCTACCCCCTGGACTCAAGTCGTCTGCCTGCCTTAGCCTCCCAAAAAGCCAGGATTACAGGCATGTGCCAGGGCACTCAGCCACAAATAGTATTTATTTATTTATTTTTATTTGTTATTATTGTTATTATTATTTTTATTTATTTATTTATTTATTTTTGAGATGGAGTCTCGCTCTGTTGCCCAGGCTGGAGTGCAGTGGCGTGATCTCCACTCACTGCAAGCTCCGCCTCCCAGGTTCACACCATTCTCCTGCCTCAGCCTTCTGTGTAGCTGGGACTACAGACGCCCGCCACCGCGCCCAGCTAATTTTTGTATTTTTTTTTAGTAGAGACAGGGTTTCACCATGTTAGCCAGGATGGTCTTGATCTCCTGACCTCGTGATCCGCCCGTCTTGGCCTTCCAAGGTGCTGGGATTACAGGCGTGAGCCACCGCACCTGGCCTATTATTATTTTTTGAGACAGAGTTTAGCTCTTGTTGCACAGGCTGGAGTGCAATGGCACAATGTCAGCTCACTGCAACCTCTGCCTCCCAGGTTCAAGGGATTCTTCTGCCTCAGCCTCCCGAGTAGCTGGGATTACAGGCATGCACCACTACGCCCAGGTAATTTTTTGTATTTTTAGTAGAGACGGGGTCTCTCTATGTTGGTCAGGCTGGTCTTGAACTCCCACCCTCAGGTGATCCACCTGCCCCGGCCTCCCAAAGTGCTGGGATTACAGGCGTGAGCCACCACGCCTGGCCACAAATAGTATTTAAACCATGAAATTGGATGAGATTAGCAGAAGTGTAAAGACAGAGAAGGGAATGGGACAGAACATGGAGTCCTGGAGCACTCCTCACTGAGAGTTCTGGGAGAAGAGAAAGGACCCAGAGAGACAGTGAAGGAAGCAGATGATGTGGTGTCCTGGAAACCAAAGAAGTGCATTCACAGAGGAGTGAGCAAGTGTGTCAAACAAGGGAAAGATCGAAAATTAACCACTGAATTTAACAAAGCAGAGGCCATTGGTGACCTTGGGCAGAACAGTTTCTGGGGCAAAAACCAGATTGGAGCAGGACTGAAAGAGAATGAGAGGACAGGCTGGGCGCGGTGGCTCACGTATGTAATCCCAGCACTTTGGGAAGTAGAGGCGGGCGGATCATGAGGTCAGGAGATTGAGACCATCCTGGCTAACACGATGAAACCCCGTCTCTACTGAAAATACAAAAAAATTAGCTGGGCAAGGTGGCGGGCACCTGTAGTCCCAGCTACTTGGGAGGCTGAGGCAGGAGAATGGTGTGAACCCAGGAGGCAGAGCTTGCAGTGAGCCGAGATCCCGCCACTGCACTCCAGCCTGGGCAACAGAGCGAGACTCTGTCTCAAAAAAAAAAAAAAAAAAAAAGAGAAAGAAAGAAAGAGAGAGAGAAAGAAAGAAAGAAAAGAGAGAGAGAGAAAGAAACTGGTCTGCCGTGATGGCTCATGCCTGTAATCCTAGCACTTTGGGAGGCTGAGGTGGGAGGATCATTTGAGCCTAGGTGTTTGAGACCAACCTGGGCAATGTAGTGAGATCTCCTCTCTACAAACAAATTTTTAAAAATTGGTCTGGCATGGTGGCTCATGGCTGTACTCTCAGGACTTTGGGGGAGCCAAGGCAGGAGGATCTCTTAAACCCAGGAGTTTGAAACCAGCCTGGGCAACATGGCAAGCTTGCCTTTACAAAAAAAAAAAAAAAAATTAGCCATGTGTGATGGTGCACGCCTGTAGTCCCACCTACTCAGGAGGTTGAGGTGGGAGGGTCACTTGAGCCCAGGAAGTAGAGGCTACCGTAAGCTGAAATTGCATCACTGCACTCCAACCTGGGTGACAGAGTGAGATCTTGCCTCAGATAAAAAAAAAAAAAAAAAAAGAATAAATAAATAAATAAATAAATAAATAAGAAGAGAAAGAAAGAAAAGCCTAGATCTGCTGGTTCCCATTTTTGCCACCTCATAGGAAGATTCTGCCTGAGAGCAAAGCTAACCCAGAGGGAAACAAAGCCGAGACATGGTGACAGGTGGTGACCTAATGACACTGAGGTAGGGTTCTAGCCATGCCCAAAAGCTAGTTCTATCACCTGAGTCAGTAGATTCTTTTGTTTTGTTTTGCTTTTGCTTATGTCAGTTTCAGTTAGGTTTCTGTCATTTACAGCTGATCACAGGTAGCGATCATAGCTCACTGCAGCCTCAAACTCCTGGGCTCAAGGCATCCTCCTTCCTCAGCATCCCTAGTAGCTGGGATTCCAGGCATGTGTCATCAAACCTGGCTAGTCTGCACTTTTTTTTTTTTTTTTTTTTTTTTGGTATTCAGACGGAGTCTTGCTCTGTTGCCCAAGCTGGAGTGCAATGGCACAATCTCAGCTCACTACAGCCTCTACTTCCCAGGTTCAAATGATTCTCCTATCTCAGCCTCCCGAGTTGTTGGGATTACAGACATGTGCCACCACGCCTGGCTAATTTTTGCATTTTTAGTAGGGATGGGGTTTGGCCACGTTGGCCAGGCTGGTCTTGAACTCTTGGCCTGAAGTGATCCACCCACCTCGGCCTCCCAAAGTGCTGGGATTACAGACATGAGCCATGGTGCCCAGCCTTAGTCTGCACTTTTTTTTTTTTTTTTTGAGATGGCATGTCGCTGTGTCACCCAGGCTGAAGTGCAGTGGTGTGATCTCAGCTCACTGCAACCTCTGCCTCCCATGTTCAAGTGATTCTCCTGCCTCAGCTTCCTGAGTAGCTGAGATTACAGGCGCTTGCCACCACGCCCGGCTAATTTTTGTATTTTTAGTAGAGGCAGGGTTTCACCATGTTGGTCAGGTTGGTCTTGAACTCCTGACTTCATGATCCACCCGCCTTGGTCTCCCAAAGTGCTGGGATTACAGGTGTGAGCCACGGCACCAGGCCCTTAGTCTGCATCTTTTTTTTTTTTTTTTTTTTTTGAGATGGAGTCTCGCTCTGTCGTCCAGGCTGGAGTGCAGTGGCCTGATCTCGGCTCACTGCAAGCTCTGCCTCCCGGGTTCACACCATTCTCCTGCCTCAGTCTCCTGAGTAGCTGGGACTACAGGCGCCCACCACTGCGCCCGGCTAATTTTTTTATATTTTTATTAGAGATGGGGTTTCACTATGTTAGCCAGAATGGTCTGGATCTCCTGACCTCGTGATCCACCCAACTCAGCCTTCTGAAGTGCTGGGATTACAGGCGTGAGCCACCACGCCCGGCCTAGTCTGCATCTTATATATTGCTGTTATTTGTGTTTTTATCCTGGATTCTTTTCTTTTTCATCCATGAAAAAGATTCCATCCATGCAGCTATAATTTATATACTAATGGTGCTCTATTTGAATCACTAGTGCAGACTTCTCTGCCCAGCCCCCAGCTCCTACAGCCACCAACTGCTTATTAGACTTTTCCATACATGAATATCCAACAGATATCAAAAATCCAACATATCTAAACATTCACATATCATCTTTGCCTCCTCTCCAAATGTACTGTTGTTTTTGTTTGTTTGTTTGTTTGTTTGGAGACGAAGTCTCGATCTGTCGCCCCAGCTGAAGTGCAATGGCCTGATCTTGTCTCACTGCAACCTCCGCTTCCCGGATTCAAGTGATTCTCCTGCTTCAGCTGCCCAAGTAGACAAGACTACAGGCAGGCACCACCACTCCCAGCTAATTTTTGTATTTTTAGTAGAGATTGGGTTTCGTCATGTTGGCCAGGCTGGTCTCGAACTCCTGACCTCAGGTGATCCAACCTCCTCGGTCTCCCAAAGTTCTAGGATTACAGACGTGAGCCACCACACCTGGCCGCCAAACCTACTGTTAATCCCCATGTCTGTGAGTGACACCAGACACACACAGTTGCCTAGAAAATTATATTTGACTTCTCTCTCTCACCCAGTGATCCCAGAAATCTCAGGTATTGTATTTCCTTCCTCCAAGTCACCACTGAGTGTGGTAAGGATTAAATGAGCTAATCCATAGAAAGCATTTAGAATAAATTCTGAAACATAGTAAGTTTACCTTTCTATGTCTTCCATTAGGCCAGGGGCAAGGGGCTATGAGTGGTCCATCTTTAAATCTCTGGTATCCAGGCTGGGCATGGTGGCTCACACCTGTAATCCCAGCACTCTGGGAGGCCCAGGCAGGAGGATCACAAGGTCAGGAGTTCAAGATCAGCCTGGCCAACATGGTGAAACCCCGTTTCTACTAAAAATACAAAAATTAGCTGGGCATGGTGGCGCGTGCCTGTAATCCCAGCGACTCGGTAGGCTGAGGCAGAAGAATTGCTTGAACTGGGACCAGGGAGGCAGAGGTTGCAGTGAGCTGAGATTGCGCCATTGCACTCCAGCCTGGGCTACAGAGTAAGACTTTCTCTCGAAAAAACAAAAACAAAAACAGAAAACCTCTGGTATCCTTATTGAATGAATGAATGAATAATGAGATGGTGGAAGAAGATAGACTAGAGAAGCTATTCAAAGATACATTGCAGTAGTGTTGAGGAAGATAGGAAAAAGAACCAATAAAAAAAGCTTTGAGGAAGGGAATAGATGAAACAAGATAGTACTGCATTTCAGGAAGCCAAGACAGTGTGACCTTGGGAAAAAACAAGACTGCCAATAGGGTTCTGTACTTCAAGAGACAGATAAAATGAGAGTAGAAAGAAGCCACTCTGTAGAATGATTGGGGGCACTCCTTGCAGGGCGTCATTTCAGGCTCACCCTGTAGCCCACATCTCTCTTTCCATCCCCTCTTGGAAGCAATGGTCATGGGATAAAGATAGAATAATAAAATAAAATAGATAAAATAAAAATTTAAAAAGGTCAGGCATGGTGGTTCACACCTGTAATCCCCGCACGTTGGGAGGCCAAGGCAAATGGATCACTTCAGGTCAGGAGTTTGAGGCCAGCTTGGCCAACATGGTGAAACCTCATCTCCAGTAAAAATACAAAAAGAAGCTGGGCATGGTAGCAGGCACCTGTAATCCCAGCTACTCAGGAGGCTGAGGCAGGAGAATTGCTTCAGTCTGGGAGGCAGAAGTTGAAGTGAGCCGAGATTGTACCATTGCACTCCAGCCTGGGTGACAGAGTGAGACTCTGTCTCAAAATATAAATAAATAAATATGTAATTTAAAAGAATCTGCAAAATGAGAATTACACAGACATAGCTTCGCAATTACTATGTAAGGACCTGCTAATTGTATCATGTCAACTGTTTATTATTATAAAACTTTATGGCCAGCAAGGTGGCTCACGCCTGTAATCCCAGCACTTTGGTAGGTGGAGGCCAGGAGTTCAAGATCAGCCTGGCCAATGTGGCAAAACCCCGTCTGTACTAAAAATACAAAAATTAGCCAGGTGTGGTGGCACACACCTGTAATCCCAGCTACTCGGGAGGCTCAGACAGGAGAATCGCTTGAACCCAGGAGGTAGAGGTTACAGTGAGCCAACATTGTGCCACTGTATTTCAGCCTGGGTAACAGAGAGACTCAGTCTAAAAAAAAAAAAAGGAAGAAAGAAAGAAAGAAACTTTATTACTACAAATATTAAGTACTGCTAAAGTTTATTAGCATATAACATTGACATGATTTCTTCCTATTTTTTTTATTATGTTAAAATACATGGGCTGGGCATGGTGGCTTATACCTGTAAGCCAAGCACTTTGGGAGGCCAAGGCAGGTGAATCACATGAGGCCAGGAATTCGAGACTAGCCTGACCAACATGGTGAAATGCTGTCTCTACTAAAAATACAAAAATTAGCTGAGTGTGGTGGCGCATGCCTGTAATCCCAGCTACTTGGGAGGCTGAGGCACGAGAATCACTTGAACCTGGAAGTCAGAGGGTATGGTGAGCTGAGATTGCACCACTGCACTCCAGGCTGGGCAACAGAGCAAGATTCTGTCTCAAAAAATAAATAAATAAAATAAAATAAAATACATGAGCTGGGCATGGTGGCTCATCCCTGTAACCCTAGCACTTTGGGAGGCTGAGGTGGGAAGACTGCTTGAGCCCAGGAGTTTGAAACCAGCCTGGGTAACATAGCAAGACCCCATCTCTCTCTAAAAAAAAAAAAAAAAATTAGCCAGGCATGGTGGCTCACACCTGCTTGGCGCTACTTGGTTTTTCCACTAGTTTGCTTGTTTGCTTGTTTGCTTTGAGATGGAGTCTCGCTGTGTCACCCAGGCTGGAGTGCAGTGGCGCAATCCCAGCTTACTGCAACCTCTGCCTCCTGGATTAAAGTGATTCTCCTGCTTCAGCCTCCTGAGTAGCTGGGACTACAGCCGCACGCTACTATCCCCAGCTACTTTTTTCGCATTTCTAGTAGAGACAGGGTTTGGCCATATTGGCCAGGCTGGTCTTGAACTCCTGACCTCAAGTGATCTGCCCACCTTGGCCTTCCAAAGTGCTGGGATTACAGGGGTGAGCCACCACACCCAGCCCTTGGTGCTGCTTGGGAGGCTGAGACGGGAGGATCATTTGAGCCCAGGAGGTCAAGGCTCCAGTGAGCTACAGTCACATCACTACACTCCAGCATGGGTGACAGAATAAGACACTGTCTCTAAAAAACAAAAAACAGAACATAAAATAAAATTGATGAAATGAACCATGGCTAAGTGTACAGTTCAATTGCACTGAATACATTTATAGTGTTCAACCATCACCACCATATATCTTATTATTTTATCCTTGTAAAACTGAAACTCTATACCAGTTAAACAATTATTCCTCATTTACCCCTCCCTCTAGTCCCTGGCAACCACATTCTACTTTCTGTCTCTATGATTTTGACTATTATCATTATCTTATATAAGTAGAGTCATACAGTATTTGTCGTTTTGTGATTGACTTATTTCATTTGCCTAATGTCCTAAAGTTTCATCCATGTTGTAGCATACTACGAAATCTCCTTCCTTTTTAAGCCTGAATCATAATAGTTCATTGTGTGTATCTACCACATTTTGCTTGTTCATTCATCTCTAGATGGACACTTGGATTATTTCTACATGTTAGCTGTTTCAAATAATGCTACTATGAACATGGGTATACAAACATATCTTGGAGACTCTGCTTTCAATTCTTCTGGGTATATACCTAGAAGTGGAATTGCTGAATCATAGAGTTAAACTTCTATTTTTTTTTTTTTTTTTTTTTTTTGTGAGACGGAGTCTCGCTCTGTTGCCCAGGCTAGAGTGCAGTGGCCCGATCTCGGCTCACTGCAAGCTCCTGGGTTCACGCCATTCTCCTGCCTCAGCCTCCCAAGTAGCTGGGACTACAGGCGCCCGCCACCACCATGCCCGGCTAATTTTTTGTATTTTTAGTAGACATGGTGTTTCACCATGTTAGCCAGGATGGCCTCGATCTCCTGACCTCGTGAATCCACCCGCATTAGCCTCCCAAAGTGCTGGGATTACAGGCGTGAGCCACCGCTTCCAGCCTTAAACTTCTATTTTTAATTTTTCTAAGGAACCATCATACTGTTTTCCACAGCAGCTGCACCATTTTACATTTTCACCAGAAGTGCACCAGGGTTCCACTTTCGCCACATTGTCACCAACACTTATTTTCTGTTTTTTGAAAGTAGCCATTCTAATGGGTGTGAGGACACTGATACTATTTTAGAACGTTGTAAATAATAAAATCCTAAACCATGAAATAATTTCTCCCCAGATATCAGAAAAAAAAAATGTTTATTTTATTTTTTTCCATTTAAAACTTTTTTTTTTTTAATTTTGAGGCAGTCTTGCAGTGTCCCCCAGGCTGGAGTAGAGTGGTGCAATCATCGCTCTTTGCTGCCTTGAACTCCTGGGCTCCAGCAATCCTCTAGCCTCAGCATCCTGAGTAGCAAGGACTGCAAGCACATGCCACCACACTTGGCTAATCTAAATTTTTTTTCTTTTGTAGAGATGAGGTCTTGCCATGTTACCCTGGCTGATCTTAAGGTCCTGGCCTTAAGCGATCCTCCCTCCTTCGGCCTTCCAAAGTGCTGGGATTACAGGCATGAGCCATAGTGCGCAGCCAAAAAAAAATTTAAATCATGAGATCCAGGGAAAAAAAAAAAAAGCCTGTTAAAAAAATTTTGTTGGCCGGGCATAGTGGCTCACACCTGTAATCCTAGCACTTTGAGAGGTAGGAGGATTGCTGGAGGCCAGGAGTTTAAGACCAGCTTGAGCAACATAGCAAGACTCCATCTCTACTATTTAAAAAAGAGGGCCAGGAATGATGGCTCACACCTGTAATCCCAGCAGCTTGGGAGGCTGAGGTGGACGGATTGCTTGAGTTCAGGGGTTTGAGACCAGCCTGGGCAACATGGCGAAACCCCATTTCTACTAAAACAAAAAAGAAAAGAAAAAGAAAAAGGAGAAGAAAATTAGCGGGGTGTAGGGGCATTCATCTGTGGTCCCAGGTACTCAAGAGGCTGAGGTAGGAACGGATCACTTGAGCCTGGGAGGCAGAGGTTGCAGTGAGCCTAGATGGTGCCACTACATTCCTGCCTGGGTGACAGGGTGAACCCTGTCTCAAAAATAAATAAATACATAAATACATAAAATAAACTTATTTTTCTCCAGACAGCAGGGCAAATTTCTTCTTCTTTTTTTTCGGTTAAATTCGTCCAATATTTATTGAATCGTGAACAGTTGCAAACGTTGCCGCAACCAGAGACTCACCTATCCTGACGCCTCTTTTGGCTTCCCTTTGAGAAGGAAGCCTGAGGTGGGACATCCCACAAACTCTGGTAGACAACCGGGGAAACATGGGGTATGCACAGAGATCTGATGAAATCAGGGAACAAGGGTAGGGCGGTGTGGATTCTGGGGAAGACACATACTAACAGACTCTCCCATACAGAGGCAAAGACCAGGGGCATCAACCTCTGCCCCCAACAGCAGCTGCAAGAACAGGGGGAGACCAGGCGTCCTCGAGACATTTCAGTCCTTCCTGTCATGAAGTGTCTGCTGAGAGGAGCCAGGTCAAGGTCCTTGGACTCTGCCTTCAGGGCACATTAGCCCTGAGTCAAGGTGGCTTTGATGGCGGCCACCAGCTTCAGAAACTTGTTTTCTGTGTCCATGTAGCCATCACCTTGCTTCTTAGAGTGAATCAACTTCCCGGCTACCATTACTTCAAAGAACCCAGTGGCCTGGGGAGTTCTCTCGCTGCAGATATCCAAAGCCCAGAGGACCTCATCTTCTTCTTTCTTTTTTTCTTTTTTTTTCTTTTTTTTTTCTTCCTTTGAGACAGAGTCTGGTTCTGTTGCCCAGGCTGGAGTGCAGTGGTGCAATCTTGGCTCACTGCAAGCTCCGCCTCCTAGGTTCAAGCGATTCTCCTGCCTCAGGCTCCAGAGTAGCTGGGACTACAGGCGCCTGCCACCATGCCCGGCTGATTTTTTTGTATTTTTAGTAGAGACAGGGTTTCACTATGTTGGCCAGAATCGTCTCGAACTCCTGACCTCGTGATCTGCCCGCCTTGGCCTTCCAAAGTGCTAGGATTACAGGTGTGAGCCACCGCGTGGTGGGGGGGAGGGGGATCTCTTCTTCTAACTGCTTCTTGAGCTGAAGATACTTGGACTTGTAGCCTCAAGCGCCACATAAACAACTCACGAGAGCCATGGCTCTGGGCTGCCACACCCGTTGGGGAGCAGAGGCCTGGGTCACAGCCATCTCCTGCCTGGACGCATGAGGTCTGTGCCGCAAATTTCTTTGAAAAAGGAATTTTATTCATTTAAAATGTATGCATACAGTTGCTTACTATAATCTAGGCACTGTCTTCAGTATTTGTTTCCACCAGCCATACTAAATGACTCATCTACATCACCAGATTTCAGGAGAAAGTAGATGCACTGCCAGAAGAAAAGGAAATACTTTAGATACTAGTTTTAGCAAAACATGGCATTAATACATTGCAGATGGAGCAGGATGTGGATTTACCTTCAACTTCCACACTCTGTAACTGATGGATTTTGAGAAAAACTGGGAAAAAACATTGATAAAGAATCCATTAAACCAAATTTCTTGGCTATACCACACAATTTTGCATATTAAACAGCAACTGTAGTTAAAATTATCTATCTCAGATAAGAATCTTTTTCTTTTTAGTCTGTCTGTCTGTCTGTCTGTATGTATGTATTTAGAGGCAGAGTCTCACTCTCTCACCTAGGCTGGAGTGCTGTGGTGTGATCATGGCACACCGATGCTTGCCCTCCCAGGCTCAAGTGATCCTCCCACCTCAGCCTCCCCAGTAGCTGGGTCCACAGGCATGTGCCACCACATCTAGCTAATCATGATACTTTGTGTAGTGACAGGTTCTCCCTGTGTTGCCCAGGCTGGTCTCGAACTCCTGGGCTCAAACAATCCTCCTGCCCCAGTCTCTCAAAGTGCTGGGATTACAGGCATGAGCCACTGTACCCGGCCTTTTTTTTTTTTTTTAATATGAGATGGAGTTTTGCTTAATTGCCCAAGCTGGTGTTCAGTGGTCTGATCACGGCTCACTGAAGCCTGGAACTCCTGGACTCAGGCAACCTTCCTGCTTCTGCCTCCCCAGTACCTAGGACTACAAGCATGTGCCACCACGCAGGCTGATTTAAAAAACATTTTTTTGGGCCGGGCGTGGTGGGTCATGCCTATAATCACAGCACTTTGGGAGGCCGAAGTGGGCAGATCATGAGATCAGGAGATAGAGACCATCCTGGCTAACACGGTGAAACCCCATCTCTACTAAAAATACAAAAAATTAGCTGGGCGCGGTGGCACATGCATGTAGTCCCAGCTACTCAGGAGGCTGAGGCAAGAAAATCGCTTGAACCCGGGAGTCAGAGGTTACAGTGAGCCGAGATGGTGCCATTGCACTCTAGCCTGGGCGACAGAGTGAGACTCCATCTCAAAAAAAAAAAAAAATTTGTAGATATGTGGTCTTGCCATATTGGCCAGGCTGGTCTCAAAATCTTGATTGCCCAGTATGCCAAATGTCTTGTTATTTTCTAGAATCTAATATGAGAATTGTTGAATAATTACAATATATTTGCAACAATGATAATTTTCAATTATCTTATATTCAGTATTTGATTTGTATAATTTATACAGAATGATTTAATGCTTGTCATAATTGTTATTCTTTAAATTTTTTTTTTTTTTTTTTTTGGTAGAGATAGAATCTTACTATGTTCCTGAGGCTGGTCTGGAACTCCTGTCCTCAAGTGATCCTCCTGCCTCACCCTTCCAAAGTGTTAGGATTATAGATGTGAGCCAGTTCTATGCCCAGGTAGGTATGCCCAGTCCTATAATTGTTATTCCCGAGAAATAATAAGCTAACTTATATAGCGTCTTACTGGAGGATGGAGCAACTTTTTGTAATTCTCTAAAACAGGGATCAGCAAGTACAGGCCATAGGCTAAATTCTCAACTTGCTCCCTGTTTTCTTTTCTTTCTCTCTTCTTCTTTTTTAAATAGGATTTATTTATTTTATTTTTTTTGAGACGAAGTCTCACTCTGTCGCCCAGGCTGGAGTGCAGTGGCATGATCTCGGCTCACTGCAATCTCCACCTCCTGGGTTCAAGCGATTCTCCTGCCTTGGCCCCCTAAGTAGCTTGGTTTACAGGCACCTGCCACCACGCTCGGCTAATTTTTATATTTTTAGTAGAGACGGGGTTTCACCATGTTGGCCAGGCTGGTCTTGAACTCCTGACCTCAAGTGATCCGTCCGCCTCAGCCTCTCAAAATGCTGGGATTACAGGCATGAGCCACCATGCCTGGCCTATTTATTTTTTGAGACGGAGTTTTGCTCTTGTTGCCCAGGCTGGAGTGCAATGGTGCAATCTCCACTCACTGCAAACTCTGCCTCCCGGGTTCAAGCAATTCTCTTGCCGCAGCCTCCTGAGTAGCTGGGATTACAGGCGTGTGCCACCATGCCTGGCTAATTTTGTATTTTTTTAATAGAGATGGGTTTCAGCATGTTGGCCAGACTGGTCCCAAACTCCTTACCTTAGGTGATCCCCCCAATCTTGGCCTCCCAAAGTGCTGTGATTACAGGCATGAACTACCGCACCTGGCAGACAGGCTTTATTTTTGAAGATCAGTTTTAGGTTTGTGGCAAAGTTGAGCAGAAGATACCATATTTCCTGTATACTTCCTACCCTTACACATAAATAGCCTCCTCCGTTTTCCAATATATCCCCCATCAGAGTGGTACATTTGGGTACATTTGTGACAACTGATGAACCTACACTGACACATCATTACCACCTGACTCCCTGTTTTGTAGGACCCCTGCAAGCCAAGAATGATTGTGACATTTTTAAAGGTGGGGAAAAAACTTTAAGAGTACTATTTCTTGACATCTGTCTACAGATGATATGAAATTCAAATTTCAGTGTCCATAAATAAAGTTTTGTTGGAACACAGTCAGATCCAGTTGATTAAATAGTGCCTATGGCTCCTTTTGTGCCTCCCAGCTGAGTTGAGTAGGTACCACCCTGACCATATGGCCCACAAAGCCTTTGGGAGGCCGAGGTAGGCAGACCAGTTGAGGCCAGGAGTTTGAGACCAGCCTGGCCAACATGATGGCCGTGCCCTCAAGCCTGTGTGACAGAGGCTGGATCATAGTTCACTGCAACCTTGAACTCTCACCTTTGATCCTCCTGCTTCAGTCTCCCGTGTAGCTGGGACCACAGGCACACGCCACAGTGCCCAGACAATTTTTTAATTTTTTTGTAGAGACTGGATCTCACTTTGTTGCCCAGGCTGGTCTTGAACTCCAAGGCTTAAGTGATCCTCCTGCCTTGGCCTCACAGAATGCTGGGATTATAGGGGAGAGCCACTGCACACAGCTATGTGTCCTTGAATTTGCCAGCCTCTCCCTTTGACTCTCAGGGCCCAGATTCTTGGCTCTCCAATCCTCCAGTCAGGTATGTTCTCTTCCTATTCCTGCACCCCTGCCCTTGCCATTCTGGTAAATAGAAACAGGTCACATTCTACTGAGAGGCCTCTGGAGAATGGCAAGGCCTGTCCTACTCCCTGCCTTCCCCACAGGCTTAGCTGAAGAGACCCATGATAACCCCCAAGGATCAAGATTTCCTCACAATTTGCTTTCCATAGTCTGCATTAAGAGCAAAGTTAGAGTTTTGTTTTGCATTTTCCAAAGAAAAATGCTGTTGTAGTACGTAATATTCTTTTACAAATGGCCCACACATGCGTGGGATACTGCTACACGCCCTTCCTTCTCTCCCCTTTTCCTCCTCCCTTCCCCTGCATTCCTTGGGCACATTTATTGTATTGTACTTTCCCCAGGTCAGAAGCAGGCTGCTGGAGGGCCCAGTTGGCAACTTCCCCACCTGAGAGGCCCCAGAGCCTGCCCAGGGTGGAGAGCAGTTAATGTTTAATGAGTGAGTGAATTAATACATTTTAAAAGGTACGAAGGCCAGGCCTGGTGGCTCACGCCTGTAATCCCAACACTTCGGGAGGCCCAGGTGGGCAGATCACTTGAGCCTAGGAGTTCAAGACCAGCCTGGGCGGCACAGGGAGACCCCTGACTCCACAGCTAATTTTTTTTTTTTTTGAGACGGAGTCTTGCACGGTTGCCCGGCTGGAGTGCGATGGCACGATCTCAGCTCACTGCAACCTCTGCCTCCCAGGTTCAAGTGTTTCTCCTGCCTCAGCGTCCCGAGTAGCTGGGATTACAGGCGAACGCTACCA
>NW_012101377.1:857170-859162 GCF_000951045.1 Mandrillus leucophaeus
GATGGTCTCGATCTCCTGACCTCGTGATCCGCCCATCTCGGCCTCCCAAAGTGCTGGGATTACAGGCTTGAGCCACCGCGCCCGGCCCCAAATAATTTTTAAAAATTAGCCAGATATAGTGGCACATACCTCTATTCCTAGCTACTTGGGAGGCTGAGGCAGGAGGATTGCTTGAGCCTTGGAAGTTGAGGCTGCAGTGAGCCATGATTGTGCCACTATACTCCAGCCTGGGTGACAGAGCAAGACCGTGTCTCAGAAAAAAAAAGGAAAAAGATAAAAAGTATGAAGGAAATTGGGGAACTATGCTGTGTCCCCGGGGACCTTTCTGCTGAGTCACAGTGGCTTCTCTGGGCAGTAGGATGAAGCCCTACTCTCTGGTCAACTCATTGTTCACGAAGTCCTTTCCCACAGCAACTGAAGGACAAATTCATGGTCCTTGCCCAGTCCTCTGCACCAGCCACCCCTCTGGTTTAACCTCTCCCAGGTCTTCTGCCTTGACTACACCCTCTAAATCCTAGAGTGGGGAGAGACTGAAAATGTGAGGTGACAGATGAGGTCTCTTCCCCAGCCAGAGGGTACAGAAAGCCCCAACATCACAGATGTCCTGAAACCCAAAGAGAAGACAGAAATTGTCAGCAAAGGTTAGCTAGCTCCTGGGGTCATAAGTAACCTTATTTTTATTTTGTGTTCCCAAACGTGTTGCCTGGAACATGTATACATATTATGTATTAAAGCAAAAGCAAAATCAGAATAAATATTGCCTTCCAAGTTGTCTTTGTTGGTGTGTTTTTGTTTTGTGGTTTATTCCTCTTTCTTTTCAGTTGGGTGGAAGCCAGCTCCTTTCTCCCAACACATGCACAGACTCAGCACACACAGAAACCTCAGGAATTAAATGACTCTCCAAAATGATAAGTAGGAAGACGGGGGTGGGGTGGAGAGTGGAGGAAGGGGGAGGGAGGAGGCCTTTTCCCCTGACCAGGGAGAAAGGTCCAGGAGAGGTCAGGGTGTGCAAAGGCCTCTGGATAGGAATAGGGACAGGGCCATTGGCCAAGTGTCCTCTGCTCTGTTACTCCCAGAGCCAGCTCCCACCCTCAGGCCTGTGAGCTTGCCCTCTGCTAGTGAGGGGCTTCAGGAGTGGGGGGAGAACAGATGAGCAGCCCTCTTTTTCTCACATTCCCCCTTACCTCAGTTTAAAAAAAAAAAAATTCTAAAATTAACCAAGTGTGGTGGCATGCGCCTGTAATCCCAAATGTGTTTCTACTTAGGAGGCTGAGGTGGGAGAATTGCTTGAGCCTGGGAGGTTCAGACTGCAGTGAGCTGAGATCAGGCCACTGCACTCCAGCCGGGGAGACAGAGGAAGACCTTGTCTCAAAAAAAAAAAAAAAAAAAAAAAAACCAAGGAATAATTTTTGCCATTTTTCTATAAGCATCTTTTAAAACTTTTTTCCAGGCGGGGAGTGGTGTCTCACGCCTATAATCTCAGCACTTTGGGAGGACGAGGCGGGAGGATCACCTGAGGTTAGGAGTTCGAGAAGAGTCTGACTAACATGGAGAAATCCTGTCTCTACTAAAAATACAAAATTAGCCGGGCATGGTGGCGGGCACCTGTAATCCCAGCTACTTGAGAGGCTGAGGCAGAAGAATCTCTTGAACCCGGGAGGTGAGCCAAGATCACGCCATTGCACTCCAGCGTGGGCAACAAGAGTGAAACTCTGTCTAAGAAAAAAAAAAAGGCAGTACTTTGGGAGGTGGAGGTGAGAGGATAGGAGTTTGAGACCAGCCTGGCCAACATGATGAAAGCTCATCTCTACTAAAAATACAAAAATTAGCTGGGTGTGGTGGTGCACGCCTATAATCCCAGCTACTTGGGAGGCTAAGGCAGGAGAATCGCTCGAACCTGGAGGTGGAGGTTGCAGTGAGCCGAGATCGCACAGCTGCACTCCTGCCTGGCGACAGAGTGAGATCCTGTATCCAAAAAAAAAAAAAAAAAAA
>NW_012101377.1:864632-866364 GCF_000951045.1 Mandrillus leucophaeus
TTTTTTTTTTTTTGAGACAGAGTTTTGCTCTTGTTGCCCAGGCTGGAGTGCAGTGGTGGGATCTCGGCTCACTGCAACCTCTGCATCCCTGGTTCAAGTGATTCTCTTGCCTCAGCGTCCTGAGTAGCTGGGATTACAGGTACCCACCACCATGCCCGGATAATTTTTTGTATTTTTAGAAGAGACGGGGTTTTGCCACGTTGGCCAGGCTGGTCTCAAACTCCTGACCTCAGGTGATCACCCACCTCAAACTCCTGAAGTTCTGGGATTACAGGCATAAGCCACTGCGGCCAGCCCATGTATGTTTCTATTCACCATTTATGGAGCATCTATTGGCTACCAGGCCTTGGCCACAGGAACTGCTATGTAGGGTCAGAACCCTGAAGAAATTCCCAGTGAGATTCACCAGATGGGGTGGGAACAACTTCTATGTGCTATGGTAGGAACAGAGGGCTGTGTGCAGGTGACAGGCCAGGCCTGGAATATGAACCTCTAATTCCCCATTAAGTGTGATAGAAGAGGCTGAGTGCGGTAGCTCACACCTGTAATCCCAGCACTTTAGGAAGCCAAGGTGGGTGGATTGCTTGAGCTCAGGAGTTGAAGACCAGCCTGGGCAACATGGCAAAACCTCATCTCTACACAAAATACAAAAATTAGTCAGGCATGGTGACTCGTGCCCATGGTCCCAGCTATTTGTGGAGCTGAGATGGGAAGATCGCTTGAACCCAGGAGGTCCAGGCTATGGTGAACTGTAGAAGCACCACAGCGCTCCAGTCTGGGCGACAAAGTGAGACCCTGTCTCAAAAAAAACCAAACAAGAGGTGTGATACAAACACTGAGAGAAGCAGGCTCTCAGAACAAAGGTTAGGTTTTTGGTTTTTGTTTTATGTTTCTTTTTGAGACAGAATCTCACTCTATTGCTGAGGCTGGAGTGCAGTGACATGTTCATAGCTCACTGCAGCCTCAAACTCCTGACCTCAAGCGATTCTCCCACCCCAGCCTCCCAAAGTGCTAGGATTATACCACACTTGCCCCAGTTAGAATTCCAAAGCACTCACACTCCTGGCCTTGGCTACACAAAGATGGTGGCGCTCTTATATGCTTAAAAAAATTGTACCAGGCCAGGCACAGTGGCTCACGCCTATAATCCCAACACTTTGGGAGGCTGAGGGGAGTGGATCACCTGAGGTCAGGAGTTCAAGACCAGTCTGGCCAAAGCGGCGAAACCCTGTCTCTACTAAATATACAAAAAATTTACCAGGCGTGGTGGCGGGCACCTGTAATTCCAGCTACTTGGGAGGCTGAGGCAGGAGAATTGCTTAAACCTGGGAGGCGAAGGTTGCAGTGAGCTGAGCTCATGCCATTGCCCTCCAGCCTGGGCAACAGAGAAACATCCTGTCTCAAAAAAAAAAAAATTGTACTGTATTAAAAAAAAAAAAAAAAAAGGCCAGGAGCAGTGGCTTACGCCTGTAATCCCAGCACTTTGGGAGGCTGAGGCAGGCAGATCATGAGGTCAGAAGTTCAAGACAAGCCTGGCCAACATGGTGAAACCCCATCGCTACTAAAAATACAAAAATTAGCCGGGTATGGTGGCTGGCATTTGTAATCCCAGCTACTTGAGAGGCTGAGGCAGCAGAATCACTTGAACCTGGGAGGCGGAGGCAGTGGGCCAAGGTCGTGCCATTGCACTCCAGCCTGGGCAACAAGAGCAAGACTCTGTCTCAAAATAAAA
>NW_012101377.1:868293-870749 GCF_000951045.1 Mandrillus leucophaeus
AAAAAAAAAAAAAAAGAACTTAAAACTAAAAAAAAAAATAAATGATTTGCACAGCAACTTTGTGAACAGAGCCCCCTTTCCCTTCATTTTCTGCCTGACCACCCCCAACAGAGTCCCACGTGGGAGCAGGAGGGTCAGGGATGGGCTGTGGCATCTGCAAGCAGGCTTGCTTCCACTGGCCTGAATCTCAGCAGGAAGAAGCAGCTCTTCCCTCAGGCCAAGCAGGAAATGATTCTGCCACAAAACACATGACCCTGAGACCTTCCCAGGGAGTTGCACAAATTCATTCTATAACCAGCATAGCAATTCTGAGTGTTTTAGAGTGGGAAGGGCTTGCTCCTAGTTCTCCTAAGACCGTCTACTGTTTAATTACGAAAGCCACTGCTGTGCTCAACAGCTGAGGAAACACAGGAAGGATCAAGAAGTGAACTTTCCCCAACTCCACCTCCCCATAGTGCCTCAGAGACCGAGGAACAGGCTGTCCCCCAGAAAGGGCTGCCTGGAAGGACTGAGCAGGCACTGACCGCTCATGCTCGGGAACCAGGCCAGTGAATGCAGCTCTGAATCTAGGCTGGATCACCTCCAAGTCCTCATCTGTAAAATGCCAGGCACGTCACATGCTTGGTACATATTCATTCATTGCATCTGGGCCACAACCCTATGAGGGAGGTATTATTATCATCTTTGTTTTACCGAGAAACCTGAGGCACAGGGAGGGTAAGAATGTTACTGGGCCAGGTACAGTGGTTCATGCCTGTAATCCTAGCACTTTGGGAGGCTGAGGCTGGAGTATTGCTTGAGCCCAGGAGTTCGAGACCAGCTTCACATAGTGAGACCCCCGTTTCTACAAAAAGTAGAAAAATTAGCTGGGCGTGTTGCACAAGCCTGTGGTCCCAGCCACTTGGGAGGCTGAACAGGAGGATAAGGATCACTTGAGACCAGGAGGTAGAGGCTGCAGTGAGCCATGATGGTGCCACTGCACTCCAGCCCCAGTGAGAGTGAGACCCTGTCTCAAAAGAAAAAAAGTGTTACTAAGGTCATATATCCCATATATGTACCTGAAATTTGAGACCAGGCAACCAGGCACCGCTAGGCTCTACCGCTCCTATGAGGAGCACATACTTACCTCTACCTGTCTCAGAGAATCTCTTCTAATTAAAGGCGAGAACGCATGTAAGGTGCTCTGAACAGAGCCTGGGACTTAGTACTCTCAGTAAACACAAGTCTGACGTCATCATCGTCATCAGTTATCTTATCTATTCAGAATTCTTTATTATTACTATTGTTATAGAAGGGGTCTCACTGTGTCACCCAGACTGGAGTGCTGTGGCATGTTCGGCTCACTGCAGCCTCAAATTCCTGAGCTCAAGCTTTCCTCCCACCCCAGCCTCCCAAAGTGCTAGGATTACACCAAACCTGGCCCAGTCAGAATTCTGAAGCAGTCGCACTCCTGGTCCTGGCTGCACAAACATGGTGGAAACCTTATACGCTTAACAAAAAAAATGGTACTGGGGTCAGGCACGGTGGCTCACTCCTATAATCCCATGGTGAAACTCTGTCTCTGCTAAAAACACAAAATTAAGCCAGGCACGGTGGCGGGCACCTGTAATCCCAGCTACTCGGGAGCTGAGGCAGGAGAATCGCTTGAACCCGGGAGGCAGAAGTTGCAGTGACCTGAGATCACGCCGCTGCACTCCAGCCTCGGCGACAAAGTGAGACTCCGTCTCAAAAAAAATCAAAACAAAAAAAAACAAATAGCTTTTAGTGATTATTGCCAAGCGGGATTGTGGGGGAAACTCATGTTTCATAGACCTTTATAATCATAACTATTTTATAGAGTAATCATGTATTATTTTGTAATTAGAAAAATATGCATAGATAGGCCAGGTGCAGCGGCTCACGCCTATAATCCTAGCACTTTGAGAGGCCAAGGCAGGCAGATCACTTGAGTTCAGGAGTTCAAGACCAGCCTGGCCAACATGGTGAAACCCCTTCTCTACTAAAAATACAAAAATTAGCAGGGTGTGGTGGTATGTGCCTGTAATCCCAGCTACTCAGGAGGCTGAGGCAGGAGAATCACTTGAACCCAGGAGGCGGAGGTTGCAGTGAGATCCTGCCATTGTACTCTAGCGACAAAGCAAGACTGTCTAAAAAAAAAAAAGAAAGAAAAAGAAAAAATAAAAATATGCATAGGTGAAGACATAATATATAAATGCCAAGTGCAGGTAGTGAGCACTCAGTTCACTTATTTGTGTATGTTTCTTTCTTTTCTTTTTTTTTTGAGACAGAGCCTCGCTCTGTCGCCCAGGCTGGAATGCAGTGGCAAGATCTCAGCTCACTACAACCTCCGCCTCCCAGGTTCAAACAATCCTTTTGCCTCAACCTCCTGAATAGCTGGGATCACAGGTGCCCGCCACCTTGCCCAACTAGTTTTTTTTTTTTTTTTTTTTTTTTTT
>NW_012101377.1:875711-877769 GCF_000951045.1 Mandrillus leucophaeus
TTTTTGAGACAGAGTCTTGCTCTGTCACCCAGGCTGGAGTGCAGTGGCACGATCTCGGCTCACTGCAAGCTCTGCCTCCCAGGTTCATGCCATTCTCCTGCCTCAGCCTCCCAAGTAGCTGGTACTACAGGCGCCCGCCACCACGCCTGGCTAATTTTTTTGTATTTTTAGTAGAGACGGGGTTTCACCGTGTTAGCCACAATGGTCTCGATCTCCTGACCTCGTGATCCGTCCACCTCGGCCTCCCAAAGTGGTGGGATTACAGGCGTGAGCCACCACGCCTGGCCTGTTTTTTTTTTTTTTTTTTTTTTAACACCTATTCCATGAATTCATGGGGAGTAGGTTCCAGCAGCTCAGGCTCCTTCCCACTGGTTCTCACAAAGTGCGTTTCTCTGGGTGGAACAGGGTGGTGCTTCAGTTGAACCTAGGAACCTTTCTCTTTGGCTTCTTTCTTTTTCCTATCATTTTCCTTCATTTGCTTCAGGAAGCTGTCTCGGCTCTTAGAATGCTTAATATGTTCAATATGCACATTAATTCTCTTGGCAAGAATCTTGCCCTTAACTTGTTTGTTTACAACAATGCCAACAGCATGCTGAGGAACATTGTAGACTCTTCTAGTTTAGACATGGTAACACTGGGGAGCATTCCTTTTTGAACAGTACCCATTCTCTTGATGTCTACACTATCACCTTTCTTATAGGTTTGCATATATGTGGCCGAAGGAACAACTCCATGTTTTCTAAAAGGCCTAAAGAACATATACCAGTTGCCTCTCCTCTTTCCCTTTGTGTTCGTCATTTTGGCAAATGACTGGAAGACAGCAGTTCTGGCCAAAAGACTCTATTTTCATTTCTCACCCACCTCTATTTTCATCTGCATGTATCTTTTTTTTTTTTTTCCATTTTTCTTCTCATTTCTCCTAAACCTGTTTCAACTTTGAGCATTTTTCATGAGCAAAATTATTCTACAGTGTTTACATTCATAATCCCAGCATTTTGGGAGGCTGAGGCGGGCAGATCACCTGAGGTCAGGAGTTTAAGACCAGCCTGACCACTGTGGTGAAAGCCATCTCTACTAAAAGTACAAAAATGCGTGGTGGTGGGTGCCTGTGATCCCAGCTACTCAGGAGGCTGAGGCAGGAGAATCACTTGAACCTGGGAGACAGAGGTTGCAGTGAACCGAGATCACGCCATTGCACTCTAGCCTGGGCAACAGAGTGAGACTGTCTCAAAAAAAAAAAAAAATGCAAGTTTGAAATTGGATTTTCAATCAGGCTCACACCTGTAATCCCAGCACGATGAGAGTCCAAGGCAGGAGAACCACTTCATCCCATGAATTCAAGATCAACCTGGGCAACATAGTATTTTTAATTTTTTCTGCAAAAAGTTAAAAATATTAGTGGATGTGGGCTGGGTGCAGTGGCTTATTCCTGTAACCCCAGCACTTTGGGAAGCTGAGGCAGGCGAATCACCTGAGGTCGGGAGTTTGAGACCAGCTTGACCAACAAGGAGAAACCCCGTCTCTACTAAAAATACAAAATTAGCCAGGTGTGGTGACGCATGCCTGTAATCCCAGCTGCTCAGGAGGCTGAGGCAGGAGAATCACTGGAACCCAGGAGGCAGAGGTTGCAGTGAGCTGAGATCGTGCCATTGCACTTCAGCCTGGGCAACAAGAGTGAAATTCCATCTGAAAAAAAAAAAAAAAGTGGATGTGGTGGTGCACACCTGTAATCCCAGCGACTCGGGAAGCTGAGGTGGGAAGATCACTTGAGCCCAGGAGGTCAAGGCTATAGTGAGCCGCGAGTATACCACTGCACCCCACTCTGGGCAACAGAGTTAGGTTATGTGTCAAAAAAAAAAAGGGGGGGTTCTGGGCTGGGCACGGTGGCTCACGCCTGTAATCCCAGCACTTTGGGAGTCTGAGGCGGGCAGATCATGAGGTCAGGAGTTTGAGACCAGCCTGGCCAAGATGGTGAAACCCTGTCTCTACTAAAAATACAAAAATTAGCCAGGTTTGGTGGCGGGTGCCTGTAATCCCAGCTACTCAGGAGGCTGAGGC
>NW_012101377.1:878364-880989 GCF_000951045.1 Mandrillus leucophaeus
GGAGTTGTGCAACCACCACCACAATCAAGTTCAGAATAATTTTTTTTTTTTTTTTTTTTGAGACAGAGTTTCGCTCTTGTTGCTCAGGCTGGAGTGCAATGGCTCGATCTTGACTCACCGCAACCTCTGCCTCATGGGTTCAAGTCATTCTCCTGCCTCAGCCTCCCGAGTAGCTGGGATTACAGGCATGCACCACCACACCCAGCTAATTTTGTATTTTTAGTAGAGATGGGGTTTCTCCATGTTGGCCAGGCTGGTCTCAAACTCGTAACCTCAGGTGATCCACCCACCTCGGCCTCCCAAAGTGCTGGGATTACAGGCATGAGCCACGGTGCCTGGCCTTTTTTCCAGTTGTTTTTTAGATATTATCATGAACACTACATTTATAAACATTTGTGCACAAGTTTTTATATGGACATATGTCTTCAATTCTCTTCAGTATATTCTTAGGAGTGGAATTACTGGGTCACGTGGTAACTCTATGTTGAACATTTTTAGGAAATGCTCACCTGTTTTCCAAAGTTGCTGCGTCTATTTTGTTTGTTTGTTTGTTTGTATGTTTGTGTGTTTTTGACTGGGTCTCACTCTGTCACCCAGGCTGGAGTGCAGTGGTGCCGTCATGGCTCACTGCAGCCTCCACCTCCCGGGCTCAAGGGATCCTCCCACCTAAGCCTCCTGAGTAGCTGGGACCACAGGCATGCACCACCACACCCAGCTAATTTTTGTATTTTGTAGAGATGGGGTTTTGCCATATCACCCAGGTTGGTCTTGAACTCCTGGACTCAAGCGATCTGCCTGCATCAGCCTCTCAAAGTGCTGGAATTACAGGCATGAGTCACTGCACCCAGGTTAGCTGCATAATTTTATTTATTTATTTACTTATTTTTGAGATGGAGTCTCACTCTGTGCCCCAGGCTGGAGTGCAGTGGCACTCTGCAGCTTCTTGGCTCCCCGCAACCTCTGCCTCCTGGGTTCAAGCGATTCTCCTGCCTCAGCCTCCCAAATAGCTGGGATTACTGGTGCCCACCACCACACCCAGCTAATTTTTGTATCTTTAGTAGATAGGGGTTTTCACCATGTTGGCCAGGCTGATCTTGAACTCCTGACCTCAGGTGATCTGCCTGCCTTAGCCTCCCAAAGTGCTGGGATTACAGGCGTGAGCCACCGCGCCCAGCCAGCAGTTACTCAATTCTAGTGATGTAGTGTGGAAGCAGCCATAGACAGTATGGAATGAGTGAGGTGTGACTATTGCAATAAAATTTTATATACAAAATCCAAGTGAGCGGATTTGGCCCATAGGCCACAGTTTGCTGATCTTTGCAGTAGTCTGCTGTAATATGCCAAACTGGACACATCTTTAATAGCTGAAAGGGATTGAGAAGTTATGGAATCTGATCTAGATGTCATTAAAGACTATTACCGTTTGCGGCCATGCCACCCAGAACGCACCCGATCTTGTCTGACCTCAGAAGACTCTATTACCCGGAGTAAAGGGAGAAGATGGAAGAAATATTTAATTACCATGTTTGTTTGACCAGCAATAACAGTGAAATGGAATAAGTGCTGTGATAACTCATTCTATGAGTGCCTAACCTAATTCAGGGTGGGGATGGAAATATGAGGGGAGAGGAGAGTGATACGGAGGCTGAGATCTGAAGAGTGAATGGGAACTGGTGGTAGGAACAGGAGAGTGTTCAGGTGAAGAAAACCGGTGGCAAGAACAGGATTACTGTGTTGAAAGGAACTGAGAAAACATCAGTGTTGCTGGAGCCCACAGTGTGTGAGGTGAGTTCAGAGCTGCAGGTGCCAGGCGATGAGTTTCTTGTAAAACAAGTTAAGAAATTTTTACTTCGATTTTTATTCTGAGGGCAACAGAAAGCTATGAAAGGGTCAGGCATAGTGGCTCACGCCTGTAATTCCAGCACTTTGCAAGGTCGAGGCGGGCGGATCACTTGAGGTCAGGAGTTTGAAACCAGCCTGGCCAACATGGCAAAATCCCATCTTTACCAAAAATACAAAAATTAGCTGAGTATAGTGGTGTGTGCCTGTAGTCCCAGTTACTCAGGAGGCTGAGGCAAGGAGAATCGCTTGAACCCAGGAGGCAGAGGTTGCCATGAGCCAAGATTGCACGACTGCACTCCAGTCTGTGTGACAAAGTAAGACTCTGCCTCAAAAAAAAAAAAAAAAAGAAAAAAGAAAAGAAAAAAGAAAGCAAGCTATGAAAGGACTTGGAGTTTTAAGAGCTGTGTTTCAAAAGCTCTTAAAACCTGGCTAGGCAGACAACTCACCTATAAAATGGAAATAATACCTACTTCCCAGTGTTGCTGTGGCAATGAAATAAAATTGTGTTTATGAACCACTGAGCACAATGCCTCATAGTGATACACAGTAAAATTGTCATCAGAAGCAGTAGTAAGAAAAGTGACCCATAAATCAGATTTTGATTAGACACCTGAGGGAGTAAATCAGAAGTAACAGCTGTGGCTGGGCATGGTGGCTCACACCTGTAATCCCAGCACCTTGGGAGGTCAAGGCAGGCAGGTCGCTTGAAGCTAGGAGTTCAAGACCAGACTTGAGCCCAGGAGTTCAAGACCAGCCTGGGCAACATGGCAAAACCCATCCTTA
>NW_012101377.1:885714-887172 GCF_000951045.1 Mandrillus leucophaeus
CACCGCGCCTGGACTCTCTCTCTCTCTTTCTCTTTCTTTCTTTCTTTCTTCCTTCCTTCCTTCCTTTTCCTTCCTTCCTTCCTTCCTTTTCCTTCCTTTTCCTTCCTTTTCCTTCCTTTTCCTTCCTTTTCCTTCCTTTTCCTTCCCCTTCCTTCCTTCCTTCCTTCCTTCCTTCCTTCCTTCCTTCCTCCCTCTCTCTCTCTTTCTCTCTCTCTTTCTTTCTTTCTTTCTTCTTGTCTTGCTCTGTCACCAAGGATGGAGTGCAGTGGTGAGATCATAGCTCAAGCGATTCTCTTGTCTCAGTCTCCCAAGTCGCTAGGACTACAGGCACTCACCACTACACCGTACTAATTTTGTTTATTTTTTGTAGAGATGGGGTCTCACTAAGTTGCCCAGTCTAGTGTCGAACTCCTGAGCTCCAGTGATCTTCCCACCTCAGCTTCTCAAAATGCTAGGATTACAAGTGTAAGCCACCACCTTCTCACTTTTCAACCTCTAAATGGCGACAGTCCCCAAGATATAGCCCTTGGACTTCTTCTTACCTATATTCCTTTTGGAGGCACTGTCATCCAATTCCATGATTTTCAATCCCATTGCTATTCCAACAATCCCAGATTTGTGTCACCAACTCTCACCTCTCCCCTGACCTCCAGGCAAAGAATCTCACTGCCTGGTAACCTTTTCCACTTGGTGATATAAAAACCCTGTCAATTAAAAAAAGAAAAAAAAAAAAGTCAGTCATGGCGGTTCAAACTTAATATAACCAGAATTAAATCTTAACTTTCCCTGCAAATCCTGTTCCTCTCCCACTCTTCTCCCATCTCATTAGTGAAACTCTATTCATCTGATTGTTCAGGCCAAAAATACTGCGTCCTTCTTGATTCTTCTCTCATATTTCCCTTCTCTATCCATCAGCAATGCTGTCAGCTGTCTTCAAATTAGATCTCTAGCAGGGTGCACAGGCACATTTCTATAATCCCAGCTACTCAGGAGGCTAAGGCAGGAGGATTACTTGAACCCAGGAGTTTGAGATCAGCATGGGCAACATAGTGAATATCCTGTATACATATGTATAATATGTATAATATGCATATAAAATAGATAATATAGATACATAATATATTATATATAAATATATGTATATATAATATGCATATATACTATATACTATGTATTTGTAGAAATGTATGCTATATACTATATATAATATAAATATAGGCTGGGCGTGGTGGCTCACACTTGTAATCCCAGCACTTTGGGAAGCTGAGGCGGGTAGATCACCTGAGGTCAGGAGTTTGAAACCAGCCTGGCCAACATGGTGAAACCCTGTCTCTACTAAAAATACAAAAATTACCTAGGCACGCCTATATTCCCAGCTACTCAGGAGGCTGAGGCAGGAGAATCACTTGAACCCAGGAGGCGGAGGCTGCAGTGAGCTGAGATCATGCCACTGCACTG
>NW_012101377.1:889732-892640 GCF_000951045.1 Mandrillus leucophaeus
GAGGCTGAGGCAGGAGAATGGTGTGAACCTGGGAGGTGGAGGTTGCAGTGAGCTGAGATTGTGCCACTGCACTCCAGCCTGGGCGACAGAGTGAGATTCAGTCTCAAAAAAACCCAAAAAAGTACATCAGGCCAGGTGCTGTGGCTCACGCCTATAATCCCAGAACTTTGGGAGGTTGGGACAGGCAGAATGCTTGACCTCAGGAGCTCAAGACCAGCCTGGGGCCACGCACGGTGGCTCACGCCTGTAATCCCAGCACTTTGGGAGGCCGAGGCAGGTGGATCACTTCAGTTCAGGAGTTCGAGACTAGCCTGGCCAACATGGCGAAACCCTGTCTCTATTAAAAATACACAAATTGGCTGGGTGTGGTGGCACACGCCTGTAGTCCCAGCTACTTGGGAGGCTGAGGCAGGAGAATTGCTTGAACTTGGCAGGCGGAGGATGCAGTGAGCCAAGATCGCGCCACTGCACTCCAGCCTGGGTGACAGAGTGAGACTCTGTCTCAAATATAATAATAAAAGACCAGCCTGGGCAACATAGACCCTGTCTCTATAAAAAAAAAAAAAAACACACACAAACATTAGCTGGGTGTGATGGCACACGCCTGTAGTCCCAGCTATTCAGGAAGCTGAGGTGGGAGGACTGCTTAAGTCTGAGAGGTGGAGGCTGTTCATGCCACTGTACTCCAGCCTGGGTGAGAAAATGAGACCCTATCTCAAAACAAAACAAAACCCCAAACAAACACCAAACAAGACTTTCCGGGCATTTGAGGAAAGCTTGCTATGTGAAAGAAGACCAATATAAACAAGCATTAAAAAGGATTTCAGAGGTAGCAGAGATCATATAAGAGATCCTAGTTAGTATTTTTAGGGAAATGTGAGATTATTGCATCCATTAAACAACAACAGTGTGCTTTGAAAAATGAATAGAGAACAAGAAAGTCCTCCTGAACTAAAAATCTGATTGCTAAAATTAAAAAAAGAAATGTAGTTGAAGGATTTGAAATAAAAGGTGATAAAATTTCTCAGAATGCAGGACATTTGAGAACTGACCTCAAAATAAATAGAAAACTTGAAAAGACCACCCATCAAGAAGAGATTTGTCCAAGTCACAACGCGAGAAGAAGGAGGAGGAGGAAGAGGAGGAGGAGGAAGAGGGGGAGGAGGAGGAAGAAATAGAGATTGGAAAGTGACTAAAGTGCTGTTATTTTCTTCTTCTTCTTTTTTTTTTTTTTAGATGGAGTTTCGCTCTTTTTGCCCAGGCAGGAGTGCAATGGTGGGATCTCAGCTCACTGTAAACCTCCACCTCTCGGATTCAAGCAATTCTCCTGCCTTAGCTCCCCAAGTAGCTGGGATTACAGGTGTGAGCAACCACGCCCGGCTAATTTTGTATTTTTAGTAGAGATGGGGTTTCTCCATGTTGGTCAGGCTGGTCTAGAACTCCTGACCTCAGGTGGTCCTCCTGCATTCGCCTCCCAAAGTGCTGGGATTATAGGCGTGAGCCACCGTGCCCGGACTATTCTTTTCTTTTCTTTTTTTTGAGATGAAGTCTCTCTCTCATAGCCCAGGCTTGAGTGCAGTGGTGCAATCTTGGCTCACTGCAACCTCTGCCTCCCAGGTTCAAGTGACCTGGGTTCAAGTGATCCTCCTGCCTCAGCCTCTCAAGTAGTTGGGACTACAAGTGCCTGCCATGACACCTGGCTAATTTTTGTATTTTTAGTAGAGACGGGGTTTCACTCTTTTGACCAGTCTGGTCTCAAAACTCCTGACCTCAAGTGTTCCACCCACCTCAGCCTCCCAAAGTTCTGGGATTACAGGCGTGAGCCATTGCACCCACCCTTGGTATTGTAGTTTTGAAAGACAGGGTCTCTCTATTGCCCAAACTGAGTGCACTGACACCATCATAGCTCCCTGCAGCCTCAAACTCCTGGGCATCAGCGATCCTCCTGTCTCAGCCTTCCATGTCGCTGGGACCACAGGCACATGCCACCACATCCTGCTAAATTTTTAATTTTTTTGTAGAGATAAGCCTTCATCATGTTGCCCAGGATGGTCTCATACTCCTGGGCTAACCTGTTCTCCTCTGTCGATCTCCCTAAGTGCTGGGACTACAGATGTGAGTCACAATGCCTGGCTAAATATGATTCATTTTCTTCTTTTTTTTTTTGAGACGGAGTCTTGCTCAGTCGCCCAGGCTGGAGTGCAGTGGCACAATCTCGGCTCACTGCAAACTCCGCCTCCAGGGTTCATGCCATTCTTCTGCCTCAGCCTCCCGAGTAGCTGGGACTACAGGTGCCCGCCGCCACGCCCGGCTAGTTTTTTGCATTTTTAGTAGAGACAAGGTTTCACCGTGTTAGACAGGATGGTCTTGATCTCCTGACCTCGTGATCTGCCCGCCGCGGCCTCCCAAAGTGCTGGGATTACAGGCGTGAGCCACCGCACCAGGCCTTTTTTTTTTTTTAAGATGGAGTGTCACTCTGTCACCCAGGCTGGAGCGTAATCGCATGATCTCGGCTCACTGCAACCTCTGCCTCCCAGGTTCAGCGATTCTCCTGGCTCAGCCTCCTGAGTAGCTGGGATTACAGGCGCCCACCACCATGCCTGCCTAATTTTTGTCTTTTTAGTAGAGACGGTGTTTCACCAAGTTGGTCAGGCTGGTCTTGAACTCCTGACCTCGTGATCCGCCCACTTTGGCCTCCCAAAGTGCTGGGATTACAGGCCTGAGCCACCGCGCCTGGACTCTCTCTCTCTCTTTCTCTTTCTTTCTTTCTTTCTTCCTTCCTTCCTTCCTTTTCCTTCCTTCCTTCCTTCCTTTTCCTTCCTTTTCCTTCCTTTTCCTTCCTTTTCCTTCCTTTTCCTTCCTTTTCCTTCCCCTTCCTTCCTTCCTTCCTTCCTTCCTTCCTTCCTTC
>NW_012101377.1:892690-893210 GCF_000951045.1 Mandrillus leucophaeus
CAGCTTGGCCAACATGGTGAGATCCTGTCTCTACAAAAAGTACAAAAATTAGCCAGAGGGCCAGGCGCAGTGGCTCACACCTATAATCCCAGCATTTTGGGAGACTGAGTTGGACAGATCACCTGAAGTCAAGAGTTCAAGACCAGCCTGGTCAACATGGTGAAACCCCATCTCTACTGAAAATACAAAAACATTTAGCTGGGCGCGGTGGTGCATGCCTGTAGTCTCAACTACTTGGGAGACTGAGGCAGGAGAATTACTTGAACCTGGGAGGTAGACTTTGCAGTGAGCCAAGATCATGCCACTGCAACTCTAACTTGGGTGACAGAGCAAGACTCAGTCTCAAAAAAAAAAAAATTAGCTAGGTGTGGTGGCACATGCCTGTAGTTTCAGCTACTAGGGAGGCTGACATGGGAGGATTGCTTGAGCCGCGGAAGTGGAGTTTGCAATGATCAGAGATCACACCACTGTACTCTAGCCTGGGCAACAGAATGAGATCCTGTCTGGAAAAAAAAAAAAA
>NW_012101377.1:893260-894849 GCF_000951045.1 Mandrillus leucophaeus
TATAAAATAATATAATATACTACATATTACACATAATATATATTATATATATAAATATGTATGTATGTGTGTAGGTGAGCAAAAGTGAAAATAGTTAAGAGCCAAATTAAGTAATCCCGGAGAGAGATGAGGGTGGCTTGCACTAGGATGGTGACTGTGGAGGTATAAGACATATTATAGATGCATACGTATTATGCATGCATACATATATTATATACATAAACATACATCTATTGCATTTATATATAATATATACATGTAGTTTATATTATATATAACATGTATAACATACATTATATATGTATATACACACATATATGTATTTTATATGTATATAAAATATATGTACATCACAATATATGTATGTGTGTATGATGTGTGTGTATAATATATAATGTATCTATACACACACACACACACATATATCTGGTACCTCCACAATCAACACCCTAGGGAAGCCACTCTCATCTCCCTCCCAATTATTTAATTTGGCTCTTAACCATTTTCACCGTTGCCCACCTATAGTCTATTCTCCACTCAGCAGCCAGAGTGACCTTCGAAAACTTGTCCCTTCTGTACTTAATCCCTAATCCACAAAGCACATCATCACATGCTCACCTCCAGCCCTTCACTCCTGCCAAGAATGTTCTTCCAGTGATTCACGTGATTCAAATCACTGCTCCGATGTCACCTGATCAGAGCGAATGTATCTAAGATTGTGTTTCTGATCACTTCCTACACCTAAGCCTGCTTTACTATTTTTTATGGCAGTTATCATCCCCTAACATATTTTATATTTATTTATTCATGATGATCTCTCCTCATGTATATATATAACCTGAAAGTGTCTAAGATATACATTGTCAAGGGAAAATAACAGGCTACATACAGCACATCTTCAGTAAGTCCTCTTCTACATCCATATTTGCACGTAACTGAAAGACAGCCTGAATGGATATGGGCAAGGAGTTCATGGTGGTATATGTGCTTGTGAATTCGGAGTGGTCATCTCCATCATGCCTGCTTTGCCCACCTTATTTTGTTTACCTGTATTTTCTATTTTTTTTTTCAAATTACTTTCAAATCTGAAAGGAAAGATAAGGGATAAATACATTCAGAAGGAGGGATAAGATCTAATAGGAATACCAGAGAGAATAGAAAGAGAAAAGGCATTGTAGTGCTTCACAGATAGTCAAACTACACAGCCCTCCAAAGGGAAGGGGTTAGCATCTCTAGCTGATCATTCCTAGAATGCAAATTTTGGGCGGGCTTGGTGGCTCATGCCTGTAATCCCAGCACTTTGGGAGGCTGAGGAAGACAGATTGCTTAAACCCAGTAGTTTAAGACCAGCTTGGGCTGGGCAAGGTGGCTCACACCTGTAATCCCAGCACTTTAGGAGGCCGAGGCGGGCAGATCACCTGAAGTCAGGAGTTCCAGACCAGCCTGGCCAACACGGCGAAACCCCTGTCTCTACTAAAAATACAAAAATTAACCGGGCGTGGTGTTGGGCACCTGTAATCCCAGCTACTTGGGAGGCTGAGGCAGGAGAATCACTTGAACCCGGGAGGCAGAGGTTGCAGTAAGCTGAG
>NW_012101377.1:899364-911412 GCF_000951045.1 Mandrillus leucophaeus
AAAAAAAAAAAAAGAAGGCAATTTTTTTCCTTGCTCCTGTCTTCACAGACACCAGTTTCGAGAGGCAGCTTCTGTCAGTGTGCAAAGGATACTTTCACAAACACACACACACACACACACACACACACAGAGAGAGAGAGAGAGAGAGAGAGAGAGAGAGAGAGAGAGATTGGGAGCAAAGCAGCCCTGGATAGCTCAGTCCCTAAGCGACTTTCTGTGTCCTTCCAGGCTGAGAAACAACCAGCAACTTTTAAATAGCAGCTTCTCTTGCCAAACCAAAATTAAGATCTGTCTCTCCAGGCAGCTTTCTACATTATTAATGGCTAAGAGACTATTAAAACCTGCCTGGTCCTGCCCTTCTGTAACTCCACTCCATAGCCTGGGAGAAGCAGAAAGCCGGAGCCAGACACGCTATTAGGACCCTCACTCCATGTGCCTTGGCTGTTCTTCTTTTCATTGCAGAAAACCAACCTGAAACTCCAGAGTAGGAGCACCACGCTCACAGTTGCATGCCCAGTGGGCTCCCAAACACAGATCAGACCCTAGGCTCCTGTGCCATTTCACTCAACCATGTAAGAAGGCTTATCAGATTGTGGATGATTCCACTAAGAAAACCATAGTCAGCATGGTGCGTATCCCCAGTGGCATGCTGGTACGTGTTTAACCACTAGCTCTCTGGGGTGCAAAGGCAGCCCTGGTTTGTAGCACTTGTCAGTTTCCTTGGTGTGAAGTCTTTCACTGTGGCTGATTTCAAGCTACCAACTTGACATCAACCTGAAAATTAAGCAGTCAGCACTCAGGGGCCGAGGTGTGCAGACTCTAGCACATTACGGTCAACTCAAGGCCCTTCCCAAGGACGTACAGACCCAGGGTTCTGACACCTTCTAGATCAAGTCTTGCCTCTGTCCCACCTCCACAGGACCCTGGTATTTCAAAGACTGTCACTCGTAAGGGTTTTTATTGAGGCAATGTGGACAGGGTGGGGCAGGAACTGGGGAGTTGCACAGGCTTGGTTCCCAATAATAGCCCCACCATATGAGGCCCATGCTACCTAGCTAAGCAGCTCCACCTTTCCGGGTCTCAGCTGCCTCATCTGTAAAACTGGAATAATGATACCTGAGAAAGTTGTTGTGAGAAATAAGTGAGATAATATTCACAAAGTACTTGACAGTCAGTCAATATGGCTTCCTTCTGTGTATTACCATGAACAATTGCTTACAATATAACACAATGATTAAAAATCATAATGTGGGTCGGGCGCGGTGGCTCATGCCTGTAATCCCAGCACTTTGGGAGGCCGAGGTGGGCAGATCACCTGAGGTCAGGAGTTTGACACCAGCCTGGCCAACATGGTGAAACCCTGTATCTACCAAAAATGCAAAAAAAAAAAAAAAAAAAAAATTAGCCGGGCATGGTGGCAGGTGCCTATAATCCCAGCTACTCGGGGAGGCTGAGACAGGAGAATTGCTTGAACCCGGGAGGTTGAGGTTGCAGTGAGCTGAGATCGTGCCACTGCACGCCAGCCTGGGCAACTGAGCAGGACTCTGTCTCAAAAAAAAAAAAAAAAAAAAATCATAATGTGGCCAGGTACAATAGCTCATGCCTGTGATCTCAGCATTTTGGAAGGCTAAGGTAGGTGGATCGTTTGTGGTCAGGAGTTCGAGACCAGCCTGGGCAACATGGTGAAACCTTGTCTCTACTAAAATACAAAAACTAGCCAGACGTGATGGTGCACGCCTGTAATCCCAACTACTTGGGAGGCTGAGGCACGAGAATCAATTACTTGAACCTGGGAGATGGAGGTTGCAGTGAGCTGAGATCATGCCACTGCATGATAGCCTGCATGACAGAGTAAGACTCTGTCTCAAAAAAAAAAAAAAGAGAAAGAAAGAAAAAGAAAGAAAAAGAAAAGAAAAAATCAGGACAGCAAACTCTTCCTATGGCTTATTGTCCTGGGATGGGGATGTGAGAGATGAACAGAGAAGGACAGGGAGTGCCTTCCCAGGGCAGTGGAGGTGTTTGTATCTTGAGAACGGTGTAGGTTACACAAGTGTATGCTTCTGTCAAGACTCAACCAACTCCACTTAAAATTTAAGAATTTCATTCTAAGAAAATTATACCCCTGTTAAAAGATTTTAAGAAGTGGGGAAGCATGATTATAGATGACAAGTGTGCAAGTGACTTAAAGACGTACCAACTCTGCCCCCCGGCCCTCCAAAAAAGGCAAGCGAATTAGCAAGTGAAGATGAGAAAAAGCTGGGTGAGCAGGCCAGGCAGGCCAAAACTCTCCTCCCGGTCTGCCTGGAGGCAGCCTGATTTTCTCTCCAGCACAGATGCCTGCAAGCAGCTGCTGTTCACAGTGAGCCTGGGGGACCCTAGGCTTTGGCAAGAACACCCTGTTGTCCAGCATCATTGCACTCCAGTTGAAACATGTCTCCAGCAGGCACCTGCTCCAAGACCATGTGCTGAAGGAACTAGAAGTCGGCGTTCAGTGGAGATGTGCATTGTTGGGTGGGTGTGGTGGCTCATGCCTGTAATGCCAGCAACTTTGGGAAGCTGAGGTGGGAAGACTGTTTGAGCTCAGGAATTGGAGACCAACGTGGGCAACATAGCTAGACCCCATCTCTACGAAAAATTTAAAATTAGCCAGGCATGGTGTTGCGTGCTTGTAGTCCCAGGAGGAAGCAGGAGGATCAATTGAGCCCAGGAAGTCAAGGCTGCAGTAAGCTGTGATTACACCACTGCACTCCAGCCTAGTTAACAGAGACCCTGTCTCAAAAAAAAAAAAAAAAAAAAAAAGCCTTCCATTGTCCATGGGACACTCCACAAAATGATGCAGCTGAAAAGCCGCACCTACCAGAGTGGCTGATGGATGAGGTTTATCTGACAGGCGCAATAATCAACCCCAGCCTGCCTTGGAAGACCACTAAGCACAGCATTCCCACTCCCTGGATCCCCGCAGCCAGTGCTGTGTGTGTCGTGCTGAATTCGACCCTCCCCAGCCTATTGGTAACTGTGCTCTGACCGAAGTCTGTTGCCAAGAGACCAAAGCTTGGGAAGCCCCAAGGAAAGCTGTTTTGCAATATTAATAGGAAAAAAAAAAGGTCAGAAACATTCTCCTGAACATAAACCAAGAAGATCTACCCCCATTTATACCCTTTCCTACAAAGAAAAAGAAAGTGGCACAAATAAACCAGCCAGAAAGCAGCAGTTACTTCCAGATAAAAAAGGAATAATTAGTAAGATGAGCAGAACCTCCTTTCCCTGCCATTCAGAAGATTCTGGGCCTAAGAATCCAGCAGACAGAATTTTTTTTTTAGATTATATTTCCATTTCACTTCCACTAATTTTAATCTGAATACCAAAAGATGTGCAAAATAGCCCAATAGTAAGATTTAGTTTTTAGGCTGGGCACGGTGGCTCACGCCTGTAATTCCAACACTTTGGGAGGCCAAGGCAGACAGATAGCATGAGGTCAGGAGTTCGAGACCAGCCGGGACAACATGGTGAAACCCTATCTCTACTAAAAATACAAAAAAAGAAAAAAATTAGCCGGGTGTGGTGGTGCACACTTGTAAACCCAGCTACTCGGGAGGCTGAGGCAGGAGAATTACTTGAACCAGGAGGCGGAGGCTGCAGTGAGCCGAGATCATGCCACTGCACTTCAGCCTGGGTGACAGAGTGAAAACTCTGTCTCAAAAAACAAAAACAAAAAATCATCAAGTGACATTTAGAAAAATACATATATAGTTTTTTCTGGTTTTTGTGTTTTGTTTCGTTTTTTGAGACAAGGTCTTGCTCTATCATGCAGGCTGAAGTGCAGTGGTATGATCATAGCTCACTGCAGCCTCTAACTCCTGGGCTCAAGGGATCCTCCCACCTCAGCCTCCCAAATAGCTGGAATTACAGGTGTGTGCCATCATGGCTGATTAATTTTTTTAACTTTTTTTGTAGAAATGGAATCTCCCTATGTTGCCCGGGGTTGGTCTCAAACTCCTGACTCAAGCAATCCGCTCACCTTGGCCTCAGAATGTGCCAGGATTACAGGGACAAGTCACTATGCCTGGCCAAAAATATTATTTTTAAATGGCTTGCTTTTATTTTTCTTTTAAAAGTACATATGTTTTGAGTGTTACAATTTATGCTAGAATTTGACATCATGATATGAGTGCTTGAACAAACACCAAAGTTGCTTAAATTTTTTTTCTTTCTTTTTTGTTTTTGAGAAAAGATTTCACTGTCACCTGGGCTGGAGACAGTGTCATGATTTCGGCTTACTGCAACCACGACCTTCTGGGCTCAGGTCACCTCAGCCTCCTGAGTAGCTGGGACTACAGGTGTTTGCCACCACGCCTGGCTAATGTTTGTATTTTTTTAAGAAATGGGGTTTTGCCACATTGCCGAGGCTGGTCTTGAGCTCCTGGGCTCAAACGATCCACCCGCCTCAGCCTCCCAAAGTGCTAGGATTACAGGTATGAGCCACCACATCCAGCCTCTTTAATTTTTTTCTAGGGAAAAGCTGAATTAGATCACATGTTTTCAGAGGTTTCTCAGTTTAAGGAATGTGTGTGTTGGCTGGGCACGGTGGCTCACGCCTGTAATCCCAGCACTTTGGGAGGCTGAGGCAAGTGGATCTCCTGAGGTCAGGAGTTTGAGACCAGCTGGCCCACATGATGAAACACCATCTCTACTAAAAATACAAAAATTAGCTGGGTGTGGTGGCACACATCTGTAATCCCAGCTTTCGGGTGGCTGAGGCAGGAGAATCGCTTGAACCCAGGAGGCGGGGGTTGCAGTGAGCTAAGATTGTGCACTACTGCACTCCAGCCTGGGTGACAGAGCGAGACTCCATCTAAAAAAAAAGAAAGAAAGAAAGAAAAAAGAGACAGAGAGAGAGAGAGGAAGGAAGGAAGGAAGGAAGGAAGGAAGGAAGGAAGGAAGGAAGGAAGGAAGGAAGGAAGGAAGGAAGATGTATGTGTTGGCCGGGCGCGGTGGCTCGCTCACTCCAGCACTTTGGGAGGCTGAGGCGGGTGGATCACCTGAGGTCAGGAGTTCAAGACCAGCCTGTCCAACATGGCAAAACCCCGTCTCTACCAAAAATACAAAAATTAGCTGGGCGAGGTGGCGGGCACCTGTAATCCCAGCTACTCAGGAGGCTGAGGCAGGAGAATCACTTAAATCTGGGAGGCAGAGATTGCAGTGAGCTGAGATCACGCCACTACACTCCAGCCTGTGTGACAAAGTGAGACTCCGTCTCAAAAAAAAAAAAAGGAAAGAAATGTGTGTTTTGCAATCCACTTCCCAGTTTTTTTTTTTTTCTGCCCAAATATGCCTTAATGGGTAACAAATCAGAGCACAGTAAAAGGAACAAAAGATAACCCATGGCACTGGGTACATCAAGCCTTCTTTGTTATTAGGAAATAGAAATACATTGAACATATCTGGGTTAAAATATCTCTTGCAGTCATAATTAGCAAACAAGAATAGCAGCAATAAGGAGACCACACATAGTTAGGTCCCAGGTTAAGGAGGTATTGGAAAGTAAATTAGTTTGCTGGAGAATGATCATTAAGTTCTTTGTTCCTTGTGAAAGTCATTGATACTGGCTAGCTTTCAGGCTCTCCCATCTCAGGGCTATTGAGTATAATCTGAGCAGCCATTCTGTAATCATTACGGGACTTGGATTCCTGAGTGAGGTAAAGAGGCTGCGCATTTACGATGGTCAGACTTGGGGCGGGATAGGTTAGGGAGCTGTGAGCTGTGTAGCAGAGATGGAGGGTCCACTCAGTTATGTGCAAAATTACACATTTCACTCGGAGATTACTGTGCGAAATCAAATGACTATTCATATGGCGAATGTTATTGACTGCCTTTGAAAATTTGTTCCACCTCCTAATACTTTAAAAATTTTAATACACTGTCAGTCTTTCACCGTGGACAAGACTCTCTGCTTGTTCTTGGCAGACGAAAAAAGAAAATGGACAAGGCCTTTAATAGGATTACAACTACATTTTACTCTCCACATTTCCTTCTTTATTAAACTTTCTATATGCCACAATTTTACCATTGATATCAGCCGGGTGCGGAGGCTCATGCCTGTAATCCTAGCACTTTGGGAGGCTGAGGCAGGTGGATCACCTGAGGTCAGGAGTTCGAGACCAGCCTGGCCAACATGGTGAAACCTCATCTCTACTGAAAATACAAAATTAGCCAGGCATGGTGGTGCATACTTGTAATCCCAGCTACTTGGGGGGCTGAGGCAAGAGAATCACTTGAACCTAGGAGGCAGAGATTGCAATGAGCCAAGATCGTGCCGCTGCACTCCAGCCTGGACAACAAGAGTGAAACTTCATCTCAAAAACAAAACAAAACAAATTGATACCTTGTGCTTTTCAAAGTTGTTATGAGATGTTAGACTAAATCTAGGCTCTAAAACATTCTTTATTGCTTTATTATAATATAATTAAATTGCAGCCAGGCACGGCAGCTCACGCCTGTAATCCCAGCACTTTGGGAGGCCAAGGTGGGTGGATCATGTGAGGTCAGGAGTTCGAGACTAGCCTGGTCAACATGGTGAAACCCCATCTCCACTAAAAATATAAAAATTAGCCGGGCATGGTGGCAGGCGCCTGTAATCCCAGCTACTGAGGGGGCTGAGGCAGGAGAATCACTTTATCCTAGGAGGCAGAGGTTGCAGTGAGCCGAGATTGTGCCATTGCACTCCAGCCTGGGTGAGAAAAGTGGAACTCTGTCTCAAAATGATAATAATAATAATAATAATAATAATAAAATTGCAGGAAAAAATGTAGTACTAAGATATTGACCCAGAAGGAAAAGGGAAGGAAAAGGAAACGAGGGAGAAAATAAGAAATAGGGAGTCCATTCTGAGAGCATCTAACATACAGTCTAGGAGTTGAGAATGGGGTGGATGGCAAATACTTTAAGAAATAAGATCTGAGGATTTTTCCAGAATAGAAGAAAGACATGAGCCTTCAGATTAAAAGTACTCAAGTACTGAGTAGCTTCAATAAAAATAAGTCATCAAACACATCAAACTGATAGCTGTGGTAGCCTCTAAAAGGGTTGGGATTGGTTTGATGCTCATAGGAGATCTTAGCCTTAGCTGGAATTTATACATTTTTTATAAGGAGACTGGATCAGTGTGTTTCATATGCAGTCAGGAACTATTTTTAAAACAACCTAACCAGACTTAAACGTTGAATTCCTAACTGGAAAGCTAATCACTTGGAAGCCAGGGAGAGACATCTTGAGTGAGTAGCCGCTTGAATCATCACATAGGATATCTGCCCTAGAAGAGCCAGAGCCTAGGGGAGGAGACAGAGCCCCAGAGAAATATACTGGGAAAACTCCCAATATAGATGGTGATAATTGCTGGCACCACCAGCCCCTGTTGATGATATGTCATGTGCCTAATAAACAGTAGCTGATCTAAACTTCATGGCAATCCTACAAGGCTGGGCTATCATTATTTCCACATTATAAAGAATCTGAGGCTGGGCGCGGTGGCTCACACCTGTAATCCCAGCACTTTGGGAAACCAAGGCAGGCGGATCACTTGAGGTCAGGAGTTTGAGACCGGCCTGGCCAACATGGTGAAAACCCGTCTCTACCAAAAATACAAAAATTAGCTGGACATGGTGATACGTGCCTGTAGTCTCAGTTACTTGGGAGGCTGAGACAGGAGAATTGCTTGAACCCAGGAGGCAGAGGTTGCAGAGAGCCAAGACTGTACCATTGCACTCCAGCCTGGGTGACAAGAGCGAAACTCCGTTCCCCCTGCCAAAAAAAAAAAACAAAAAACAAAAAACTGAGGCTTAGAAAAAGTAAGGTGGCCGGGTATAGTGGCTCATGCCTGTAATCCCAGCCCTTTCAGAGGCCAAAGTGGGTGAATGATATACCCTAGAAGTTGGAAACCAGCCTGGTCAACATGGGGAAACCTAGTTTACACAAAAAATACAAAAATTAGCCTGGCATGGTGGTATGTGTTTGTGGTCCCAGCTTCTCGGAAGGCTGAGGTGAGAGGATCTCTTGAGCCTGGGAAATCGCGGTTGCAGTGAGCTGTGATCGCGCCACTGCACTCCAGCCTGGATGACAGAGTGAGACCCTGTTTCAAATAAATTAATAAATACATAAATAAATAAATCAGAGCTTGTGCTCTTAATTAATTAATTAATTTTTGAGAGGGAGTCTTGCTCTGTCTCCCAGGCTGGAGTACAGTGGCATGATCTCGGCTCACTGCAACCTCTGTCTCCCGAGTTCAAGCGATTCTTCTGCCTCAGCCTCCCAAGTAGCTGGGACCAGCACACACCAGCACACCTGGTTAATTTTTACATTTTTGGTAGAGATGGGGTTTCGCCACATTGGCCAGGCTGGTCTCGAACTCCTGACCTCAGGTGATTCGCCCACCTCAGCCTCCCAAAGTTCTGGGATTACAGGTGTGAGCCACCGCACCCAGCCTGCTCTCAATTTCATATTTTGCAAATGCAGTGAGAACACAGAAGAGGCGAGGGGCTAATTTGCATTTGTGGATGAGGGACCCAGGGAGGAGCAGGAGACATTTGAGTGGGCCTTGAAGGGCAAATAGGATTTTGCCAGAGCTGGAAGAAAGGACAGTCTCACAGAAGATAACTCATGAGCAAAGTGGCAGGACTGGATGTGGCCTGGGGGGAGTAGAAGGAGTAGATGTGAGCAGGAGGCAAGTGTCCCACTGAGGGGAGGTCTCTGATGGTCTCTTCTGTACCTGAGCTTAAATCCCAGACTATGAATGAGTGACCTACCTGCTCTGTCCTCAGTTTCTTCTCTTTCTTTCTTCCTTCCTTCCTTCCTTCCTTTCTTCCTTTCTTCCTTTCTTCCTTTCTTTTTCTTTCTTTTTTTTTTTTTTTGAGAGAGAGTCTCACTCTGTTGCCCAGGCTGGAGTGCAGTGGCATGATCTCGGCTCATCACAACCTCCACCTCCAGGTTCAAGCAATTCTCCTGCCTCAGCCTCCTGAGGAGCTGGGACTACAGGCACATGCCACCATTCCCAGCTAATTTTTGTATTTTCAGTAGACACGGGGTTTCACTGTGCTGGCCAGGCTGGTGGAGAACTCCTGACCTTGTGATCCACCTGCCTTGGCCTCCCAAAGTGCTGGGATTACAGGCCTGAGCCACCGCGCCTATCCTCCTCAGTTTATTTTCTGTTCAGAGTACCTGAGATGAAAGTGCTCCAACAGTGCCTGGTGCATCCTAATTCTCAGTATGTTTGTTATAATTAGTTTTGATATAAGCAAGAGTAGTTGCCCTCTCACATTTCTGTATCAGCCATGACTTATTTCAAGTGACAGAAACCCAGATCAGACAAATGTTTTTATTTTGTTTTCTTTTGGAAGACTTGCATCACATCACCACGGAAAGTGCAAGGGTCCAGGTTGCGTTTGTTTCAGGGATGGCTAGATCTGGGGTCTCAAACACTGCCCAGTCTCTCATCTCTGCTTCTCTCCACCTGAACTCTACTGTTCCAAACCTACACTGGAGTCATGGTGGCCAGTGGCCATAGAGTCTCCCATCTTCACCACTGAACTGGAAGTCAGAGTCATTCTCTCCAGCTCCAGGTTTAAGCAATCTTGGGGTTAAATACACTTTGACGTGACATGGCCAGGGAGGTGGGGGCACCTGTAAGACTTGGGGGCACCCATTTGGAACACATGGTGTATGTGGGGGAAAGGAGGATAGGAACATTACCCAGAAGAGTGAGGTGTAGTTTCTGGGCAGATAAAACAATAGAGTTCACTGTAACTTCACTTACATTAAAAAAAAAAAAAAAATTCCTTGCCCATACTGTTTTGTGTCTGGTAACAGAATGAGTATCTTTTGTTTGCAAAGATTTAACATCAATGGCCAGACTGTGTGTTCATGCTTGTGCGGTTTACATCAGCATATTTTCTTCTGAACACAGGATTGGAAAACTTGTTTTTCTCTCTGGAATCTTGTAACATCTTCTTTTTGTCTCTGTTGTTCTGAAATTTTATGCCAAGTTAACTTGGCATGAACCAATTTTCATCCAATTTTCTAGGAACTTGGTAGACGCTGTGGAAACCAATGTTCTTTAAACTCCTTGAGTTTTCTTTGAGGATTTCCTTCCCTCTGTTTCCTCTGTTTTTTCTGGAACTCTTGAAACTCAGATACTATACTTTCTAGACTGGCCCTCTGACTTTCTCATTTCTGCCTTATTTTATTTATTTATTTTATTTTATTTTATTTTATTGATTTTGAGACATGGTCTCATTTTGTCGCCCAGGCTGAAGCACAGTGGCATGATCTCGGCTCACTGCAATCACCACCTCTCGAGTTCAAGCAATTCTTCTGCCTCAGTCTCCCAAGTAGCTGAAACGACAGACATATGCCACCATGCCCAGCTAATTTTTGTACTTTTTGTAGACACAGGGTTTCACCATGATGCCCAGGCTGGTCTTGAACTTATGGATTCAAACAGTCCGTCTATCTTGGCCTCCTAAAGTGCTGGGATTACAGGTGCGAGCCACTGTACCTGGCCCTATTTTCTATCGATATTGTTTTGTACTATTTTCTGTGATCTTCCCTTAACTTAACTCCAACTCTTCTATTCTAATTTTCATTGCTATTGTTATTTTTATTTCAATACCTGTTTTATATGTGTGTCAAACATGATTTTACACAGAAAACTGTTTTAGGTTTTGTTTTTTTGACACGGAGTTTTGCTCTGTCGCCTAGGCTGGAGTGCAGTGGCATGATCTTGGCTCACCGCAACCTTCGCCTCCTGGGTTCAAGCGATTCTCCTGCCTCAGCCTCCCAAGTAGCTGGGATTACAGGTGCCTGCCACCATGCCCAGCTAATTTTCGTATTTTTAGTAGGACAGGTTTCACCATGTTGGCCAGGCTGGTGTCAAACTCCTGACCTCAGGTCTGCCTGCCTCAGCCTCACAAAGTGCTTAGATTGCAGATGTAAGCCACCTTGCCCAGTATTTTTTTAGCTTTTTAAAAGCATCTCTACATGCAAAACAAAGAACAAACTTCTTTGACTCCAGAGAATTTGAACCCAGAGAATTGCTTGAATCCAGCCACTATGCCCAGCCCAGTTAAATTTTTTTTTTTTTTTTTTTTTTGAGACAGAGTCTTGCTCTGTCGCCTAGGCTGGAGTGCAGCAGTGCTTTCTCAGCTCACTGCAACCTCTGCCTCCCAGGTTCAAGCGATTCTACAGCTTCAGCCTCCAGAGTAGCTGTGACTATAGGTACACGCCACCACTCCTGGCTAATTTTTGTGTTTTTAGTAGAGATGGGATTTCACCATGTTGGATAGGCTGGTCTCGAACTCCTAACCTCAGGTGATCCACCCACTTCGGCCTCCCAAAGTGCTGAAGTTACAGGCGTGAGCCACCGCACCTGGCCCATAATTTTTTTAAAAAAGAACATAATTAGCGGGGTGCAGTGGCTCATGCCTGTAATCTCAGCATTTTTTAGGAGGCCGAGGCAGGTTGATCATCTGAACTCAAGAGTTCAAGACTAGCCTGGGCAACATGGCAAAACCCTGTCTCTACTAAAAATATTTTAAAAATACAAAGACTAGCTGGGCATGGTGGTGCACACCTATAATCCCAATTTCTCAGGAGAATGAGGTGGGAGAATCACTTGTGCCCAGGAGGCAGAGCCTGCAGTAAGCCGAGTTGGCGCCACTGCACTCCAGCCTGGGTGACAGAGTGAGATCCTGTCACACCCACACACACACACACATTAGCCACGTTAGGTGGCTCATGCCTATAAATTCCAGCACTTTGGGAGGCCAAAGTAGGTGAATCACCTGAGGTCGGGAGTTCAACACCAGCCTAGCCATCATGGTGAAACCCTGTCTCTACTAAATATATAAAAATTAGCCAGGCATGGTGGCAAACGTCTGTAATCCCAGCTATCCAGGAGGCTGGGATTTGAACCTGGGAGGCAGAGGTTGCAGTGAGCCAAGATCACACCACTGCACTCCAGCCTGAGTGACAGAGCAAGATTCCATCTCAAAAAAAAAG
>NW_012101377.1:911627-919412 GCF_000951045.1 Mandrillus leucophaeus
GTGGCTCACGCCTGTAATCCCAGCACTTTGGGAGGCTGAGGTGGGCAGATCACCTGAGGTCGGGAGTTGGAGACCAGCCTGACCAACATGGAGAAACCCAGTCTCTACTAAAAACACAAAATTAGCCTGGTGTGAGTGGTGCATGCCTGTAATCCCAGCTACTTGGGAGGCTGAAGCAGGAGAATCACTTGAACCCGGGAGGCAGAGGTTGCGGTGAACCAAGATCACGCCATCGCACTCCAGCCTGGGTGACAAGAGTGAAACTCTGTCTCAAAAAAAAAAAAAAAAAAACTTCCCAAGGAGCTAGGAATGATAGGGCACACCTGTAGTCCCAGCTACCTTGGAGGTTAAGGCAAGAGGATCACCTGAGCCCAGAAGTTTGGGGCTGCAGGGAGCTATGATCTCACCACTGCACTCCAACCTAGGTGACAGGGAGACCTCATCTTAAAAAAACCAAAAAAACAAAAAAACAAGGAAGGGTGTGGTAGCTCACATCTGTAATTCCAGCATGTTGGGAGGCCGAGGTGGGCAGATCACTTGAGTCCAGGAGTCCCAGACCAGTCTGGCCAATGTGATGAAACCCTGTCTCTACAAAAAAATACAAGAATTAGCTGGGCATGGTGACGTGTGCCTATAATCCCAGCTACTTGGGAGACTGAGGCAGGAGAATCGCTTGAACCTGGGAGGCAGAGGTTGCAGTGAGTCGAGATCGCGCCACTCCACCCCAGCGTGGGCGACTGAGCAAGACTGCTGCTGCAAAAAGAAAAAAAAAAAAAAGCCTTCCTAATCGCTTTCTTATCCACAAGACCCTGCAGAACCAGCCTCTATGGTTTTTCTGACTTTATCTCCTACCATCTCCCCTTTGCCCAGTATTCTTCAACGGCAATGCTCCCCAGGCGCTCTCCCACTTAAGGGCCTCTGCTCTAGCTAGTCCCTTTCCCTTGATTGTTCTTTCCCCAAGGACCAAATGGCTTGCTTCCTCTGTTCCTTCAGATCTTTACCCAAATGTCACCTTCTCAGTGAAGACTTCTCTGAACACCTGAACCAACATTTCAATACTTGACTTCTCCTGCCCAGATACTTCCTATCCTCCATCTCAACATTTTTTCCCCTCTCCTGAGCTCGTATCATCATCTAACTTTTATTTTTCTTTAAGTTTATCTTGCTTATTGTCTCCCCTCTAATAAAATGTAACCTACGTTGCGCGGGGGTTTCTACTTTCATGGTTCACTGATGCGTCCCCAACACACAGAACAGTACCTGACCCATCACTGGTTTTCAAAATGTATTTCTTCAGGCCGGGTGCGGTGGCGCACGCCTGTAATTCCAGCACTTTGGGAGGCCAAAGCAGTGAATCACTTGAGGTCATGAGTTTGAGACCAGCCTGGCCAACATGATGAAACTGCATCTGTACTAATAATATAAAAATTAGCCAGGCCTGGTGGCGTATGCCTGTAGTCCCAGTTACTCAGGAGGCTGGGGCATGAGAATTGCTTGAACCTGAGAGACAGATTGCAGTGACCTAAGATCATACCACTGCATTCCAACCTGGGTGACAGAGCAAGATCTTGTCTAAAAATATATATATATTGAATATTTATTTAATGAATAATTATTTATCTTTGTAGTCTGCTTTTTTTCTTCTTCTTGCCTTTCTGAGCATTTGGTAGTAAATTACTGAGTTGGTTCTGGAGCTTTATGGTAAATTCTAAATTCTCAGTACAAAGATGCTGATTGGCCCAGCTTGTTAGGTGTTCACCCCTGGACCAATCAGCTATGCTCATATGCCCACCCTTCACTGTGAGAGAGGTTAGTTCCCAGAGAATCAGGGCTGGACAGATACCTTAAAATGGCTCTACGGGTGTGAAGAAGCGACTTAAAATTTATCTATCTATCTATCTATCTATCTATCTATCTATCTATCTATCTATCTATTATTTTTAGAGATGAGGTCTCACACTGTTGCCCAGGCTTAGATGCAGTGGCCCAATCATGGTTCACTGAAGCCTCTAACTTGTGGGCTCAAGTGATCCTCCCACCTTAGTCTCCCAACTAGCTGGGATTACAGGCACACACTACTATGCCCAGCTTCAACTTTTTTAAGCCAGAAAAAAAGTACGGCTGGGCACTGTGGCTCACACCTATAATCCCAGCACTTTGGGAGACTGAGGCAGGTGGATCACCTGAGGTCAGGAGTTCAAGACCAGCCTGGCCAACATGGCAAAACCATGTCTCTACTAAAAGTACAAAAATTAGCCAGGTTTAGTGTCGTGCGCCTGTAATCCCAGCTACTTGGGAGGAAGAGGCAGGAAAATCGCTTGAACCTGGGAGGCGGAGGTTGCAGTGAGCTGAGATCATGTCACTGTACTCCAGCCTGGGTGACAGAGTGAGACTCCATCTCAAAAACAGAAACAAAAACAAAAAATTAGCCACACATGGTGGCAGGTGCCTGTAATCCCAGCTACTCAGGAGGCTGAGACAGGAGAATGGCTTGAACCCGGGAGGCAGAGTTTATAGTGAGCCGAGACCATGCCACTGCACTATAGCCTGGGCAACAGAGCAAGACTCCATCTCAAAAAAAGAAAAGAAAAGAAACATAAAAAGTACTATGTATTGGTTCCTTTTACATTTGTGGCAAAGATGCCAGTCAGATTTCTGGCCACATTCAATTTCCCCTCCTGGCTTGACCTAGCCCAGCTCCCTCACTCTTTCCTGCTATTATCCTTGCCAGAGACAAATGGCCAGGGTGGATTCCTGGCCCAGGAGAAACTAATCCTTTTGTTGGATTGAGGCAGTGGAGACTCTTTCCCAAGAATTTTTTTTTTCTTTTGAGACAGAGTCTCACTCTGTTGCCCAGGCTGGAGTGCAATGACGTGATATTGGCTCACTGCAACCTCTGCCTCCCAGGTTCAAGCAATTCTCTGGCCTCCGCCTCCTGAGAAGCTGGGATTACTGGCACATGCCGCCATGCCAGGCTAATTTTTGTATTTTTAGTAAAGATGAGATTTCGCCATATTGGCCAGGCTGGTCTCAAACTCTGAATCCCAGGTGATCTGCCTGCCTCGGCCTCCCAAAGTGTTTGGATTAGAGGCGTGAGCCACCATGCCCAGCCTTTTCTAAGAATTTAAGTGAAGATACCCAAAGGGTGTGGTCAGTTGGCAGCTGGCTGTGGAGCAGAAACGCCCTCATGTACAGTCAGGACTACAGAGGGCCCAGGGGCAAGTCCGAACTTTGGGGAGGCCAAAGTGTTGGGAGAGCAGCAACTAACTTTGAGTGTAGTAAGTTGGTCTATAGAGAGAAGAGATCCCAGCTCGGGAATTGTGCCTATAGCCCTAGCTACTTGAGAGGCTGAGAAAGGATTGATATGGACAGGAGGCAGGGAAGTACTGGGCAGAAGAGGGCAGTCACCGGTGAGGGCCACACCCTCAAGCCTGGGACAGGGCCCCAAAGTGAGAACATGCATTCCTGTTTTCCTGTTCATATGTTGTTTTTGGCCTGCCCCACCCCCCATCCTATACCCATAAAAACCCCAGGCTCCAATAGCAGAGGGGCAGCAGAGCAGCAGAGCAGCTGAGTGGAAGAGTGGAGTGGCAGAGAAGGAGAGAAGAGAAGCAGCAGCCAGACCATTGAAGAGAAGCAGTGTGACTTCAGTGCGATGGCTTGACAGTGGGACTTTGGCCACCTTCCCACTCCATCCCCCTTCCTGCTCCCCATCCCACTGAGAGCCACTTCCACTGCTCAATAAAATCCTCCACTTTCACCACCCTTCAATTCATTCATGTGACCTGATTCTTCCTGGATGCCAGACAAGAACTCAGGTACCAAGAGGGTGGGTGCAAAAGACTGTCACCCTGAACCTCCACTGAGCTGTTAAAAATTTAAGTCAGTCAGGCACAGTGGCTCATACATGTAATCCCAGCACTTTGGGAGGCTGAGGTGGGTGGATTGCTTGAGGCCAGGAGTTCAAGACCAGCCTGGCCAACATGGTGAAACCCCATGTCTATTAAAATTACAAAAATTAGCTGGGCTTGGTGGCACATGCCTGTAATCCCAGCTTGTTGGGAGGCTGAGGCACAAGAATTGCTTGAACCCAGAAAATGGAGGTTGCAAAGAGCTGAGATCACGCCACTGAACTCCACCCTGTGCCACAGAGTGAGACTTTATCTCAAACAAAACAAAACAAAAACACTTAAGCCATCTGTGGATAGCAAAGCTAAAAGAACACACTGTAACACAAGCCCTCTGGGGTTCTGGGGATTGTGAGCACAAACTGCTGCAGGGACACGTGGAGTTCTGCAGGGCACCACGGCCAACATGGTGAAACCCTGTTTCTACTAAAAATAGAAAAATTAGTCAGGCATGGTGGTGCCCACTTGTAGTTCCAGCTACTCAGGAGGCTGAGGCAGGAGAATCACTTTAACCCGGTAGGCAGAAGTTGCAGTGAGCCAAGATCACACCATTGTACTCCAGCCTGGGCGATTCAAAAAAAAAAAAAACAACAAAAAACAAAAAACAAAAAACAAAAAAAAAAAGTTTTTTTGGCCTGGCATGGCGTCTCATGCCTATAATTCCAGAACTTCAGGAGGCTGATCGCTTGAGAGGAGGAGTTCAAGACCAGCTGGAGCAACATGGAGAAACCCGGCTTTATAAAAAAAACAATAATAGGCCAGGCATGGTGGCTGACACCTTTAATCCCAGCAGTTTGGAAGGCCGAGGTGGGTGGATCACTTGAAGCCAGGAGTTCAAAACCAGCCTGGCCAACATGGCGTAACCCTGTCTCTACTAAAAATACAAAACTCAGCCATGCGTGTTAGTGTACTCCTGTAATTTCAGCTACTCAGGAGGCTGAGGCACGAGAGTTGCTTGAACCCAGGAAGGGGAGATTGCAGTGAGCTGAGATTTTGCCACTGCACTCCAACCTGGATAACAGAGCGAGACTCTGTCTCAAAATAATAAATTAAGGCCGGGCGCAGTGGCTCAAGCCTGTAATCCCGGCACTTTGGGAGGCCGAGGCGGGCGGATCACAAGGTCAGGTGATCAAGACCACGGTGAAACCTCGTCTCTACTAAAAATACAAAAAATTAGCCGGGCGTGGTGGCGGGCACCTGTAGTCCCAGCTACTCAGGAGGCTGAGGCAGGAGAATGGCGTGAACCCAGGAGGCGGAGCTTGCAGTGAGCCGAGATCGTGCCACTGCACTCCAGCCTGGGCGACAGAGCGAGACTCCGTCTCAAAAAAAAAAAAAAAAAAAAAAAAAAATAAAAAATAAATTAAATTTTAAAAATAAATAAAGTTTTAAGGTTTTTATTTAAGATAGGATCTCACTGTGTTGCCCAGGCTGGAGTGCAGTGGCCTTATCATAGCTCACCAGCCTTGCTCTCCTGGGTTCAAGTGATCCTCCCACCTCATCCTCTCTAGTAGCTGGGACTATAGACATGTGCCACTGTTACTGGAAAAGGGTCCTAATCCAGACCGAAAGTGAGGGTTCTTGGATCTCATGCAAGAAAGAATATGAGGAGACTTCATAAAGTGAAAGCAAGATGATGATGATGATGATGATGATTATCATTATTATTTTTTGAGATGAAGTCTTGCTCTCTTGCCCAGGCTGGAGTGCCAGTGGCATGATCTCGGCTCACTGCAACCTCTGCCTCATAAGTTCAAGTGATTCTCTTGCCTCAGCCTCTGGAGTAACTGAGACTACAGGCATGTGCCACCATGCTCAGCTAATTTTTTGTATTTTTAGTAGAGACGGGGTTTCACCGTGTTAGCCAGGATGGTCTTGATCTCCTGACCTCGTGATCCGCCCACCTTGGCCTCCCAAAGTGCTGGGACTCAGGCATGAGCCACCGCGCCTGGCCGAAAGCAAGTTTATTAAGAAAGTAAAGTAATAAAATATGGTTACTCCATAGAAAAGGCAGCCCTGAGGGCTGCTGGTTGCCCATTTTTATGGGGCTATTTATATATGCTAAGTAATGGGGTAGATTATTCATGCCTCCCTTTTTAGACCATATCGGGTAACTTCCTGCTGTTGCCATGGCATTTGTAAACTGTCATGGCCCTGGTGGGAGTGTAGCAGTGAGGACGACCAGAGGTCACTCTTGTCGCCTTCTTGGTTTTTGTGGGATTTAGCCAACTTCTTTACCGCAACCTGTTTTATCATTAAGGTCTTTATGACCTGTATCTTGTGCTGACCTCCTGTCTCACCCTGTGACTTAGAATGCCTTAACTGTCCAGGAATGCAGCACGGTAGGTCTCTGCCTTATTTTACCCAGGCCCTATTCAAGATGGAGTTGTTCTGGTTCAAATGCTTCTGACACCACCATGTCTCGCTAATTTTTGTATCTTTTGTAGAGACAAGGATTCGCCATGTTGCCCAGGCTGGTCTCCAAGATCCTCCTGCCTTGGCCTTCCAAAGTGTTGGGATTACAAGAGTGAGCCACCACACTCAGCCAAATGTTGTTTCTTTTTTTTTTCTTTGAGATGGAGTTTTGCTCTTGCTGCCCAGGCTGGAGTGCAATGGCTCAATCTCAACTCACCACAACCTCCACCTCCCAGGTTCAAGTGATTTTCCTGCCTCAGCCTCCCAAATAGCTGGGATTACATGCATGCGCCACTACACTGGCTGATTTTGTGTTTTTAGTACAGACAGGGTTTCTCCATGTTGGTCAGGCTGGTCTTGAACTCCCAACCTCAGGTGATCCGCCCACCTTAGCCTCCCAAAGCACTGGGATTACAGGCGTGAGCCACTAGCTGTGAATCACACTTTTACTTAAAAAGAACTTTTGTGCTGGGTGTGGAGGCCAAGGTGGGCAGATCATGAGGCCAGGAGTTTGAGACCAGCATGGCCAACATGGGGAAACCCCATCTCTACTAAAAATACAAAAAATTAGCTGGGCGTGGTGGTATGTGCCTGTAATCCCAGCTACTCAGGAGGCTGAAGCAGGAGAATCACTTGAACCCAGGAGGTGGAGGTTGCAGTGAGCCAAGATTGTGCCACTGCACTGCAGCCTGGACAACAGAGCAAGACTCAGTCTCAAAACAAAACAAAACAAAAAAACCCCATGATTTAAAAATATAGACAGAGCCAGGTGGCTCACACCTGTAATCCCAGCACTTTGGGAGGCCGAGGCGGGCAGATCACCAGGTCAGGAGATTGAGACAATCTTGGCTAACATGGTGAAAACCCATATCTACTAAAAAAAATACAAAAAAATTAGCCGGGCGTGGTGGTGGGCAACTGTAGTCCCAGCTACTCAGGAGGCTGAGGCAGGAGAATCACTTGAACCCGGGAGGCGGAGGTTGTGGTGAGCCGAGATCGCACCATCGCACTCTAGCCTGGGCGACAAGAGGGAAACTCTGTAGTCCCAGCAACTTGGGAGGCTGAGTTAGGAGGATCACTTGAACCTGGGAGTTCAAGGCTGCGGTGAGCTGTAATCATGCCACTGCACTCCAGCCTGGGCAACAGAGTGAGACTCTAAATAAATAAATAAATAAAATAAAGACTTATAACAAAATTGAAAAGATATATTACATGGGATGTCACCCAGCCTGGGGCCTCAGGGAATAATTTTCTGCTGGGACCCCCAGGATAAGTAGGAGTTAGCCAGACAAAGAGCAAGGGTATTACAATGAATATTCTTTGTATATCTTTGTGTACATGGTACAAGAATATTGTAGAAAGAAGAAATAGGGGCCGAGCGTGGTGGCTCACACCTGTAATCCCAGCTCTTTGGGAGACTGAGGCATTAGAATCACTTGAACCCAGGAGGCAGAGGTTGCAGTGA
>NW_012101377.1:920725-923669 GCF_000951045.1 Mandrillus leucophaeus
CAGCTACTCGGGAGGCTGAGGCAGGAGAATGGCATAAACCCGGGAGGCGGAGCTTGCAGTGAGCTGAGATCTGGCCACTGCACTCCAGCCTGGGCGAAAGAGCAAGACTTCGTCTCAAAAAAAAAAGAAAAAAGAAAAAAGAAAAAAAAAATAAAAAGTAATAAATAAATAAATAAATAAAGGAAAAGAGATGGCAATTCCTAAGCTGTTTACCAAGAATTTACATGAAAACAACATAAGCTATTGATTGGCTATACATTGTTCTTTGTATCACAAATTCCTGGAACATGAAGATAATGGGTGAGGTAGCTAGTCAGAAACAAAAAACAAAATGCTTTTAAACAATTGCCCCTGGACAGGAGTGGAGAGGCATGACTGAAGTCCCATGCTTATGCTTCTCTGGGCTTGACACATTTTGCATATCTCACTGAGCTCAGGCTGCTCTGCGCATTTTTCTTTTCTCAACTTCAAGGCCTTTAAGGAGGGGAGCAGCCCGATGTCACAAACAGTTTAGAAAGGTCACCCTGGAGGCAGGTCCATATGTGCTGACATGGAAAAACACTCAAGACAGATTCTTAAAGAAAAGAGGCTGGTTGCCAAATGAAACACAGAGCTATCCCGGTTATGAAAACACAAGCAAGCAAACAAAATACAGGTCTGAGTGAAAACACACAGCCAAAGGTCTAAAAGGACATACAGATAACTAATAACACAATTTACCCTCTTGAGGAGCAGAGGACTTGGAATTTGTGAAATTTAACATTGCTTTGTGCTGAATTTTGGTTGGATTTTGCAATGATAGTAAATGCCTGTATTACTTGCGTAATTAAATAAATGACCAAATAAATACATAAATTCTGTTTTAATAAAATTGAATAAACAAATAGGTTGGTTTTTTCTTCTTCCTTTTTGTTTTCTTTTCTTTCTCTTTTTTTGAAACAAGGTTTTGCTATTGTTGCCAGGCTGGAGTGCAGTGGCGTGATCTCGGCTCACTACAACCTCTGCCTCCCAGGTTCAAGTGATTCTCCGGCCTCAGCCTCCCGAGTAGCTGGGATTACAGGTGTCTGCCACCATGCCCAACTAATTTTTTGTGTTGTTAGTAGAGATGGGGTTTCACTATGTTGGCCAGGTTGGTCTTGAACTCCTGACCTCAGGTGATCCACCTGCCTCAGCCTCCCGAAGTGCTAGGATTACAGGTGTGAGCCACCACCCCTGGTCCATAGGTTGGTTTTTCAAAAGCAGACCCCAACATGAGAATCCTTGCACAAGTGCTTAATTGAGGAGGGCTCTATGGAGAAACAGGTAAGGCAGTGGGGAAGCAGGAACGTGAAGGGGAAGAAGACAAACAAGGGTGTGATTTCAGACAAAATTCCCAGAGGGGTTGATTACCAGCCTGACCCGACCTGGCAATTCTGGGTTGGGTGGCGAGGCCAGGGGAACTACTGCCTGCCCTGAGGCAAGAGTGCTGGTGTTCATTTCTATTCTGCTCAATCATTGGCCACAGTATATCCAGAGGGCGGGACGTGGGTAAGAGGAGAGAGCAAAACTCCCAGGTACTTCTAAGTACTATTGCCAGGACAGGGCAGCTCCAGTAGCTGAACACAGTCTTCTGAACAAGGTCCACGTGATCCACTGGAAACTAAGGCACCAGCTCTGAAACTAGGACAGGAGCACACAGAAATGATAAAAAGAGATCCAAGGGAATCTGGACTGAGCATCAACAGTCTCCACTTCGGGAGGCCGAGGCGGGTGGATCATGAGGTCAGGATTTTGAGACCAACCTGACCAACATAGTGAAACCCTGTCTCTACTAAAAATACAAAAATTAGCTGGGCACGGTGACACATGCCTGTAATCCCAGCTACTTAGGAGGCTGAGGCAGGAGAATTGCTTGAATCCAGGAGGTGGAGATTGTAGTGAGCCGAGATGGCGCACTGTACTCCAGGCTTGGCGACAAAGCAAGACTCCGTCTCAGAAAAAAAAAAAAAGAATGGCTACTCCATAGGTAGAGCTGCCACAAGGGCTGCTGGTTGGCTAAAAAGCAAAAACAAAAACAAAAAAAAAGTAATAGGTACTATGTCAAATTGCCTATTAAGCAACCAGGTGCAATACCTCACACCTTTAATCCCAGCACTTTGGGAGGCCGAGGCGAATGGATCACGAGATCCAGAGATCAAAACCATCCTGGCCAACATAGTGAAAACCCGTCTCTACTAAAAATACAAAAAAGTTAGCTGGGTGTAGTGGTGCGCACCTGTGGTCTCAGTTACTCGGAAGCTGAGGCAGGAGAATCGCTTGAACCTGGGAGGCAGAGGTTGCAGTGAGCTGAGATCACGCCACTGCATTCCAGCCTGGCAACAGAATGAGACTCCGTCTCAAAAAAAAAAAAATTACCTATTAAATATAGGTAATTTATATTACCATGGTGGCTCATGCCTGTAATCCCAGCACTTTGGGAGGCCCAGGTGGGCGGATCACTTGAGCCCAGGAGTTCGAGACCAGCCTGGGCAATATAGTGATGAAACCCCATCTCTACGAAAAATACAAAAATTAGCCAGGTGTGTTGGCATGCACCTGTGGTCTCAGCTACTCAGGATACTGAGGTGGGAGGATCACCTGAACCCGGGAGATCAAGGCTGTGATGATCCGTGATCCTGCAACTCCACTCCAGCCTGGATGACAGAGTGAGACCCTGTTTCAAAGAAATTAAAAAAAAAAAAATGGTAATATGTGCCATGTTTGAAACCAAAAAATTCAGTTAATACAAAAATGGATATTCTCTCCTAGCCCTTGTTGCTTTGCCTCAGAAGAACTAGGTTTCCAGAGATAGTCTATGCCTGTGAAAGTATGTATGAGCCCAGGCATGGTGGCTCACATCTGTAATCCTAGCATTTTGGGAGGCCGAGGCAGGCAGATCACCTGAGGTCGGGAGTTCAAGACCAGC
>NW_012101377.1:925854-927074 GCF_000951045.1 Mandrillus leucophaeus
AAAAAAAAAAAAAAAAAAGAAGAATCAGAAATAGGGTGTGCAAAGGCCCTGGGGTAATAAACAGTATGGCACATTCCAGTAACTGGGGGAAGGCCGGTGTGGCTGGAGTGAACAAGAGGAGATAAGACATAAGCCACTGGGCAGGACCAGATTAAGCCACTCTTGCAGCACCGAGAAAGCATTTGGATTTTATTCCAAATGTAATGAGGAGCACCACTATGTCAACCTAAAGGAAAAAAATGAGGCAAACTTAGAAGTAGAGAGTTTATTTTGGCCAAATTTGAGGGCTGCAACACAACAGCATAGATTCAAGTTGTCCCGAATATACACTCCGATTAGTGACAGTTACAAATGAGGTTTTTAAAGGAAAAGAGGCCGGGCATAGTGGCTGATGCCTGTAATTCCTAGCACTTTGCGAGGGTGAGGCAGGCGGATTGCCTGAACTCAGGAGTTCGAGACCAGACTGGCCAAGATGTTGAAACCCCATCTCTATTAAAAATACAGGCTGGGTGTGGTGGCTCACGCCTGTAATCCCAGCACTTTGGGAGGCTGAGGTGGGTGGATCACAAGGTCAGGAGTTCGAGACCAGTCTGACCAACATGGTGAAACCTTGTCTCTACTAAAAATACAAAAATTAGATGGGCATGGTGGCTCATGCCTGTAATCCTAGCTACTCAGGAGGCTGAGGCAGGAGAATCACTTGAACCTGGGAGGCAGAGGTTGCAGTGAGCTGAGATTATGCTATTGCACTCCAGCCTGGGAGACAGAGCAAGACTGTCTCACAAACAACAGCAACCAAAAAAAAAAAAGAAAGAAATTAACAGGGCGTGTTGGTGCGCACGTGTAATTCCAGTTACTTGGGAGGCTGAGGCACAAGAATCACTTGAACTCGGGGGGCAGAGGTTGCAGTGAGCCCAGATGACGCCATTGCACTCCAGCCTGGGCGACAGAGCAAGACTCTGTCTCAAAAAAATAAATAAAAGGCCGGGCGCGGTGGCTCAAGCCTGTAATCCCAGCACTTTGGGGGCCGAGACGGGCGGATCACGAGGTCAGGAGATCGAGACCAGCCTGGCTAACATGGTGAAACCCCGTGTCTACTAAAAAACACAAAAAAACTAGCCGGGTGCGGTGGCGGGCGCCTGTAGTCCCAGCTACTCGGGAGGCTGAGGCAGGAGAATGGCATAAACCCGGGAGGCGGAGCTTGCAGTGAGCTGAGATCT
>NW_012101377.1:931329-934541 GCF_000951045.1 Mandrillus leucophaeus
CAGGATGGTCTCGATCTCCTGACCTCGTGATCCGCCCATCTCGGCCTCCCAAAGTGCTGGGATTACAGGCTTGAGCCACCGCGCCCGGCCAGATAAACCTCATTCTTTTCAGTGATTGCATAATATTATATTACATGGATGGGCTTGACCTTATTTAAGCATTCCCTTATTGAAGAACAGTTTAATTGTATCCAGTCTGTACTCTAATAAACAAGATTGCAATGAATATTCTTTGTATATGTTTGTGTACATGTACAAGTATATCTGGTAAGTCAGATTTATAGAAGTAGAATTATTTGATCCAAGGTTATATAAAATTAATTTTTTCTTTTTTCTTTTTGAGACAGAGTCTCATTCTGTCACCCAGATTGGAGTGCAGTGGCATGATCTCGGCTCACTACAAACTCTGCCTCCCGGGTTCAAGTGATTCTCCTGCCTCAGCCTCCCGAGTAGCTGGGATTACAGGCGTCTGCCACCAAGCCTGGCTAATTTTTGTATTTTTAGTGGAGATGGGGTTTCACCATGTTGGCCAGGCTCGTCTTGAGCTCCTGATCTCAGGTGATCCTCCCGCCTTGGCCTCCCAAAGTGCTGAGATTACAAGCGTGAGCCACCACACCTAGCCTCAATGGGGTTTTTGATATTTATCTAGGATGTTCCTCAAACCAGCTTCCCATCTTGAGGTTTCTGAATCTCCTATGATCACAGCTTGTCTTGGCTGTAGGAATTAACTGAAAAAGATGTCCTTTACCTAAAAGCTACATGTGAAACTCCACTCCTAGTTTAACATTTGCAGTCCTTGTATTACTATGTTTTCTGCTGGTTCCACTCTTTCTAGAAGTCTCTCTTTTTTTTTTTTTTTTTTTGAGATGGAGTTTCACTCTTGTTGCCCAGGCTGGAGTGCAATGGTGCCGCCATCTTAGCTCACTGCAACCTCTGCCTCCCAGGTTCAAGCAATTCTCTTGCTGCAGCCTCCCGAGCAGCTGGGATTACAGGCGCCCACCACCACGCCAGGCATTACAGGCATGAGCCACTGCACCCGAACCCTAGAAGTCTCTTTTAACTATTATTATTTTTAACTTTAATTTTAATTTTAAAAAATTATAAATAGAGATGGGGTCTCCCTGTGTTGCACAGGCTGGTCTTGAACTCCTAGTCTCAAGTTGTCCTCATGCCTTGGTCTCCCAAAACCCTGGGATTATGGGCATGAGCCACAGCATCTGGTTGTAAGCATTATATTTGAGAATATATATTATAGACGAATACTCCGCCTAACCTGGTGGATATAATCTGGAAACACCCATGATTACCCACTTAAAGATCAAAGTATCAGGCTGGGGCAGTGGCTCATGCCTATAATCCCAGCACTTTGGGAGGCCGAGGCAGGTGAATCACCTGAGGTTGGGAGTTTAAGACCAGCCTGACCAACATGGAGAAACGCCGTCTCTACTAAACATACAAAATTAGCCAGGCGTGGTGGTGCATGCCTGTAATCCCAGCTACTCGGGAGGCTGAGGCAGGGGAAGGCTGAGGTTGCAGTGAGCCGAGATCGCACCACTGTACTCCAGCCTGGGCAACAGAACGAGACTCTGTCTCAAAAAAAAAAAATCAAAGTATCACATGCCCTGTACTTTTTAGTTGTTAGTGTTATGAAGGCAAAAGTGCCTTCTACATTGGTGATTGTTCCTGTTTTACTGGGCATCAGTACATGTATACTGTGTGCTAGAAATAGCCTAAAAAGTATCCTGGGTTTTTTCTGAGGCAGGGTCTCACTGTGATGGCCAGGCTGGAGTGCAGTGGCACCATCTCTGCTCACTGCAGAGATGAACTTGAACTCTTGAGCTCAAGCAATCCTCCTACCTTAGTAAGTAGGGGTAGTAAGAAGCTTCACTGGTCATCTCTCTGCTTTGGTTTAAGACGATGTTTGGTAGAATGTTACTTACCAGAAAACATCTCTAGGAAGAAGAAAAAACGTAGTAGTTCAATTCCCAATGTGTACCTTTTATTTTTTTATTTTTTTATTTTTGAGACAGAGTCTCTCTCTGTTGCCCAGGCTAGAGTGTAGTGGTGCGATCTCGGCTCACTGCAACCTCTGTCTCCCGGGTTCAAGTGATTCTCTTGCCTCAGCCTGCCGAGTAGCTGGGATTACAGGCATCCGCCACCATGCCCGGCTAATTTATTTTTTCAGTAGAGACGGGGTTTCTCCATGTTGGCCAGGCTGGTCTGGAACTCCTGACCTCAGGTGATTTGCCCGTCTTGGCCCGTCAAGGTGAAGGTTTCAGTGAGCTGAGATTGCCTCACTGACTCCAGCCTGGGTGACAGCGCAAGACTCTGTCTCAAAAAAAAAAAAAAGAAGGTAAACTCCAAATCCTTCCCATGATCCTTGAGGATCCTCCTTGAGGCCTCTCAAAATCTGGTCTCTCCGGGATTTTGAGACCAGTCTGACCACCATGACAAAACCCCGTTTCTACTAAAAATACAAAAATTACCTGGCATGTGCCTGTAATCCTAGCTACTTGGGAGGCTGAGGCAGGAGAAACGCTTGAACACAGGAGGTGGAGGTTGCAGTGAGCTGAGGCAAGCCAGCCTGGGGAACAGAGCAAGACTCTGTCTGAAAAAAAAAAAAAAAAAATTCTGGCCTCTGCCTGTGCCTGAACTCATCCTCTCATCCTCTACCTCCCTCCTTTTTCCCTGTACTGCAGTGCCTTCTTCCTGTTCTTCCTAATTCCAGGGATGTTCCCTCCATCACCTCATCAATAGCTCAATTCCCCTTGATCTCGTTTCTCCTAGTCTTTCATCACCACAATTGCAAGTCCTGCAGGAAAAAGAGCTTTCTTGCCCAACAAGACAGGGCTGGCTTTCATTGGTCCAAATTGGGTGGGCACATCCTGGAACCAATCACAGTTGTCAAGGGGCTGAGATGCTCTGATTAGTTGGGGTTGAGTCACATGCCCTGAAGCTGATGGAGGTGTGGACTGAGTGGAGGAGGACAATTTCCCAAAGAAAAACTTGGTGTCCTGTTACCAGAAGGGTGAAGTAATGCTGGGCAGTAGAAGTAACAGGTGTTTATTTTCAATGTTTGCGTAGCACTTGACATATAGGAGATGCTGTTGTTTTCAAAAAAGCCAGCTTGCACCCTGAGAGCTCCTCCATCAATATTCATTCATTTTACAACTTTTTTTTTTTTTTTTTGAAACGGAGTCTCACTCTGTCAC
>NW_012101377.1:935971-936783 GCF_000951045.1 Mandrillus leucophaeus
AACTCCTGACCTCAGGTAATCTGCCTGCCTCAGCATCCCAAAGCACTGGGATTACAGGCGTGAGCCACTGCGCCCAGCCAAGTTGTGTGTATTTCACTGAATGCAAATTAAGTCTCAATTTAAAAAACAGTAATTGCAAATATTTTAATAGACGTTACAGCATGCTATGGAAATATGCCAGAGGGTGACTCCATGAGGGTGTGCCCGAGAAATCAAGGAAAGTCTTTACTAAGAAAGTGAGATTTCAAAGATTTGGGAAGACTACAAATTGCCCATACAAAGCGGGATGGGGGAGTAGGGTGAACTCAGTACAAAACTGTTAGCTTCTTTCGGTGAAGGTCTTCCAAACACAAGTATCTAACATTCAGTTTATGCCTACAGATACTCTACATTTGTGTTTTGGCATTTAATTTAATTTCACAGCGATCCTTCGACTTCAGAATTTTGGCTCCCATTCTACAGGTGAGAAAACTGAGGTTCAGGACGGTCAAAGGACCCGTTGAAGGCCAAGAGGTAGGATGCGCCAGAAGCCAGGCTTGAGACCTGCATACTCGGCCAGAGCTTCTTCAACGCACAGCCTGAAACAGGAACCACAGGCTTTCCAGGTGGGGAGGCTGGCGCTGAGGAATGTTCTCCGGAACAAAGGGCTCGGCTCGCGCGCCCGCACACCCGCCTCCCCCGGCGCCGGCCTCGGTCTCCAGAGACAGTGGGGCGGGGGTGGAGGAGCCCTGGTCTGGTTACCCTCCGTAGAGTCAGCGCTCCCAAGACCGGGGCGGGTTGACTCCGGAACAAAGAGAGTCCTTGGGGCGGGG
>NW_012101377.1:942578-943527 GCF_000951045.1 Mandrillus leucophaeus
GAGTCTCACTCTGTCACCAGGCTGGAGTGCAGTGGCGCGATCTTGGCTCACCACAACCTCTGACTCCCTAGTTCAAGCGATTCTCCCGCCTCAGCCTCCCGAGTAGCTGGGATTACAGGCACATGCCACCACGCCCAGCTAATTTTTGTATTTTTGGTAGAGATGGGGTTTCATCATATTGGCCAGGATGGTCTCCATCTCCTGACCTTGCGATCTGCCCACCTCAGCCTCCCAAAGTGCTAGGATTACAGGCGTGAACCACCGTGCCCGGCCACAACTCTGTATTGATATCACTCAGTTCCACACTTAGTCCCAAAGGAATCTGCTACTCTCTTGAATCAAAATGTGATAATGTAATAGAGTATGTGACTTGTCTAGAAGAATAGTGCTGGACATTCATTCACCAATTTTTAATAGGCTTTTACTAGCTTCAGAAAGAAACTGAGATGACAGCTGTGATCGCCATAGGCAGTCCCTCTCCTCCTGGGGCTTATATTCTAGTGGAAAAAAGAAGATAGTCAAAAAGAAATGTCAATGTAAATGGAGACACAAGCCACTCATGAAACATACTTTTCAGGGAGAAAAATTAAACAGACTAATAGGCTTTTGTACCTTTAGAACTGAGTACTGGTATTAATCATTTTTAAAAAGTAATGTCATAATGAGATACACTACACCCATTCCAATGACTAAAAGTAAAATGTTGGCAATGTCAAATGCTCAAGTGGATGTGGAGCAACTGGAACGCCTATAATTTTTGGTGAGAATGGAAAATGGGCCTGGGCACAGTGGCTCAAGCCAGTAATCCCAGGACTTTGGGAAGCTGAGGCAGGAGAATGGCTTGAGCACGGGAGGTCAAGGTTACAGTGAGCTATGATAACACTACTGCACTCCAGCCTGGGTGACAAGAGTGAGGCTTTGTTTCAAAAAAAAAAAAAAAAGAAAGAAA
>NW_012101377.1:947720-949929 GCF_000951045.1 Mandrillus leucophaeus
TTTTTATTTTTATTTTTATTTTTATTTTTTGAGATGGAGTCTTGCTCTGTCACCCAGGCTAGAGTGCAATGGCGCCATCTCAGCTCACTGCAACCTCCGCCTCCTGGGTTCAAGAGATTCTCCTGTCTCAGCCTCCAGAGTAGCTGGGATTACAGGCACATGCCACCACGCCTGGCTAATTTCTTTGTATTTTTAACAGAGTCATTTTTGCCATGTTGGCCAGGCTGGTCTTGAACTCCTGACCTCAGGTGATCCGCCTGCTTCGGCCTCCCAAAGTGCTAGGATTACAAGTGTGAGCCACCGCGCCGAGCCTTTTTTTGAAATGGACTCTCACTCTGTTGCCTAGGCTGGAGTTGGAGTGCAGTGGTGCGATCTTGGCTCACTACAACCTCTGTCTCCCAGGTTCGAGTGATTCTTGTGCCTCATCCTCATCCCATCCGAGTAGCTGGGATTACAGGCGTGCACTACCACACCCAGCTAATTTTTGTATTTTTAGTAGAGTCAGTCTCCTCATGTTGGCCAGACTGGTCTCAAACTCCTCACTTCAGGTGGTCCGCTCACTTCGGCCTCCCAAAGTGCTAGGATTACAGGCGTGAACCACCTTACCTGGCCCATTTTAAAATTTTTGTAGAGATGGGGTATCATCATGTTGGCCAGGCTGGCCTGAAACTCCTGGGCCCAAGGGATCCTCCCATCCCAGCCTCCTGAATCACTAGGATTGCAGGTATGATCCAGGGTTCTGGGCCTAATATACTCTTTGTTCTTTGCTGATGCTTTCTTTAGCCCTTCTGTGTCTATAAAGCCAAGCTCATCTGCTCAGATCATTGACATACTTACTCTGTTTTATAGAATGAGGTGCTGCCCAATTGTGGAATCGCAAATAAAGCCAATTGAGATTTTTATACTAAATTTATAATTTTGTCTCTTGGCCAGATGTGGTAGCTCATGCCTGTAATCCCAGCACTTTGGGAGGTGGATCACCTGAGGTCAGGAGTTCAAGACCAGCTTGGCTGACATGGTGAAGCACCCACTCTGCTAGGTCATGTGCTGAGGAATACAGTGAACAAGTTACAGTTCCTACACAAATAAGCTTGCAGGCTGGTTGAAGACTGAACAATTAACAATATGAATTGTTATTCAATTAAAATTGTGACATGCGGCCGGGCACGGTGGCTCATGCCTGTAATCCCAGCACTCTGGGAGGCAGAGGTGGGCAAATTACGAGGTCAGGAGCTTGAAACCAGCCTGGCCAACATGGTGAAACCCTGTCTCTACCAAAAAAATACAAAAAATTAGCTGGGCTTAGTGGCGGGTGCCTGTAATCCCAGCTACTCAGGAGGTTGAGGCAGGAGAATCGCTTGAACCCGGGAGGCAGAGGTTGCAGTGAGCTGAGATCGTGCCACTGCATTCCAGCCTGGGCGACAGAGTGAAACTCCGTCTAAAAAAAACTCGTATGCACCTTAGTGGAGAAGTATGGGGAACTACAGGAGCAGTGTTTTCTGAGCAGCCAGTGCTTGTTATGTGCCAGGTTCTATGCAAAACCATTTAAGATTTGGCTTTGTTCTCCAGCCCACCTAAGATCTAGATCAGACTTATTCTAACATTGTATCAACCAGGATTCTAGCAGTTGCAAATAACAGAAACATAACACAGGCTTGTTGTAGTAAATTTCCCTGTTATTCCAGGCTTTGGGAGGCCTACAGGGATAGCTTGAGCCCAGAAGTTGAAGCAACCTGGGCAACATGGCGAGACCCCTCATCTCTGCCAAAAAAAGAAAAAAAAAAACCGGGGTGAGAGGTAACATTACATGCCTGTAGTCCCAGCTACTGGGAGGCTGAAGTGAGGGAATTGGAGCAGAGAGGGGAAGACTGACTGACAAACTCTGGAAGTATGTTTTTAAGTATGTTAAGTATGGCTGGATCCCAGGGGCTCAGGAGAGAAGGTTTCACGGCTCCATTTCTCTTGTTAACCCTCAATTCTCTCTTATTGGCAGCCAAGCAAGATGGCTACTAGCTATTCTAGGTCCAGGTATAGTGGTTTACACCTGTGGTACCAGCATTTTGGGAGGCTAAGGCGGGGGAATCACTTGAGGCTGAGAGTTTGAGATCAGCCTGGGCAACATAGCGAGACCCCATTTCTACAAAAGATAATTTAAAAAATTAGTTGATTGCACCACTGCACTCCAGCCCAGCCAACAGAGTGAGACTCC
>NW_012101377.1:952657-954161 GCF_000951045.1 Mandrillus leucophaeus
CGAAGGGTGGGGAGGGGGCTGGGGTGTGGGGTCTGGCGGGACCTATCTGGGGAGCTAAAGTGGGTGCTGGAGGCGGGACCCGAGCCCCGGGAGAGGCGGGCGGGGAGCCAGACCTTTTGTGGGGCTGGAGACCAGGAGGCTTGGAGGGCTCCCTAACCCCGGAGAAGGGGAGGGCGCGGGGCAGGACTGGAGGCGAGGCCTGGCCGTAGGAGCCGGGGACGGCGGGGTCAGGGCGCGATCCTATCTGGGGGAATCAGCAGGTGGCCCGGGAGAGGCCGGGACGGGGCGCAGAGGACGGCGCCGGGGCCACGTGGAGTCTGCGCGTCCCACCCGCTTTGGGCCGCACCCCGCTACCCGCGAGCTGCCACACTGTTGGCCCCGCTGCATGTCTATCTTGACGACGCTCAGGTCCCAGGCTGTGCGGCTCCCCGCCGAGTCCTGGAGTAAGTCCTTCCCTGCGTGGGTCTTGTTTCTGCTTCTGTGAAATGACGATGGCCCTTCTTGTTTTGCAGGGCCCTGGGAGGGTGGGTTGAGAGAATGGAAGTGAAGAGGAAGGCTTCACCATCACCTTAACTAACATGTGTTTCCTACCGTTAAATAAAAATTATAGGAGGCCATTGTTTTGGACTAAGTTTCTGTACCAGGCCCCAGCCGACCAGACTAAAAATAAAAATAGAGGCAGTCACCCATGCTAAAGTTCCACATTAACAAATGGAAACTGAGTTGCCATCTGACCTGGGGAGAAATCAAGAGTCAACAGCCAATTTCCCAAACAGGCCTGTTTAAATCCTCAATCAACATCACAGCATTTCCCTGCTTTAATTCTACGCAAAAAAAAGGGGCCTGAAAGGACCTGATGGTAACCAATCGGTTATTATTCTATTGGTCTTTCCTGCCTTACAAGAAAAGTAAAAGTAACTTTGAAAAATAACTAATATACTTTTTTTTTTTTTTTTTTTTGAGACGGAGTCTCGCTCTGTCGCCCAGACTGGAGTGTAGTGGTGCGATCTCGCCTCACTGCAACCTCTGCTTCCCGGGTTCAAACGATTCTTCTGCTTGGCCTCCCAAGTAATTGGGACCACAGGCGCACACCACTACGCCCAGTTACTTTTTAAAAATTTTTTTATTTTTAGTAGAGACAGGGTTTCACCATTTTGGCCAGGCTGGTCTTGAACTCCTGAGCTCAAGTGGTGTCACAAGGTGCTAGGATTACAGGCAAAACCTACTGTGTCTGGCCTTTTTTTTTTTCCCTAAGATACAGGGTCTAGCTTTGTCACCAAGGCTGGAGTGGAGTGGCATAGTGGCATAAACCCAGCTCACTGATGCTTTGACCTCCTTGGCTCAAGCGATCCTCCTGCCTCAGCCTCCTGAGTACCTGAGACCACAGGTGCACACCTCCACGCTCTGCTTATTTTTTATTTTTATTTTTATTTTTATTTTTTGAGATGGAGTCTTGCTCTGTCACCCAGGCTAGAGTGCAATGGCGCCATCTCAGCTCACTGCA
>NW_012101377.1:956771-966264 GCF_000951045.1 Mandrillus leucophaeus
AATTGCTTGAACTTGGGAAGCGGAGGTTGCAATGAGCCGAGATCGCGCCATTGCACTCCAGCCTGGGCAACAAGAGCCAAACTCTGTCTGGGCGGTGGGCGGGGAGGAAAGTCCAGGGGCAGCGGAGATATAGCGCCAGCCAGCAGGTGTCGCTGTGACAGTCGTTCTCCTTGGTGTTCTGATGGAAAGAGCAGAGTAAGATACTTAAATCGGATTAAGATTGTGTAGACAGGGAAGAGATAGCGATGGTAAACACGGGCTGTACCTCTGCTGGAGACAGTAGGGAGGCTGAATGATATCACTCAGGAAAAATGCCCAGCCAGGTGCTCAACAAACAGAAGAGATTTTCTAGGAACTTTACCACCTGTGTCATTTTTCTTTTTCCTCTCTCTCTCTCTCTCTCTCTCTATGTGTGTGTGTGTGTGTGTGTGTGTGTGTCATTTTTCTTTTCTCACTGAGTGAGACAGGATCTCACTCAGTTGCCCAGGCTGGAATGCAGCGGCACAATCACAGCTCACTGCAGCCTCGACTTCCCTGAGCTCAGGTGATCCTCCCACCTTAGGCTCCCCTGTAGCTGAAACTACAGGCAGGTGCTAATTTTTGTATTTTTTGTAGAGATGGGTTTTTGCAGTGTTGCCCAGGCGAGTCTCAAGTTCCTGGGCTCAAGTGATCTCCTGCCTCAGCCTCCCAAAATGCTGGGATTAAGACTGTGCCTGGCCTTATTTTTCTTAATTTATCTGTGCCCCCGTTTCCTCATCTATAAAATAGGATGCTGTGAAGATTCATGTCTGTCTGGCATGTTGTAAGGACTTGGTAAGGGTTTAATGTTGATTATTTTCCTCCTATCAGCAGCAACCTGCCTTGCTGGGCTCCCAGAGTTTTATTTCCCCCGACCTGTGAAGACCTCTTGTCACGCCAAGGACCCGCCCTGGACACCAGGACAGGATACTGAGGGGGCAGAGATGTGTTCAGGGTGTGTTCACTCTGGACAGTGAGAGAGTGTGAAAGTCAGTTTCATCCAGGCGCGGTGGCTCATGCCTGTAACCCCAGAACTCTGAGAAGCCTAGGCGAGTGGATCGCCTGAGGTCGGGAGTTTGAGACCAGCCAGCCAACACGGTGAAACCCCGTCTCTACTAAAAATACAAAAATAAGGTGGGTGTGGTGGCACACGCCTGTATGGAGGTTGCAGTGAGCCGAGATGGCGCCACTACACTCCAGCCTGGGCAACAAAGCAAGACTGTCTCAAAAAAAAAAAAGCCGGTGTCCCCTGGCAGGTGACATCATCGCTACAACTCAGTTTTCCTGTCTATGAAATGGATATCAGTGAAAGGGCCAGTGGCGAATGTGAAACTCCAGCCTAGTGTCTGGCACAGAGTGGGCATTCAAATAGCAGTAGCTGCAGCGCTTGTTGGCACTGGTGTTGGGGGCTTGGGACCCCTGCTGTCTCATCACAGATCACCAACTAAGCTGTGGTTTATTTTATTTTTTGAGACAGGGTCTCACTGCAGTTGCCCAGGCTGGAGTGCAGTGGCACCACCTCAGCTCACTTCGGCCTCAGTCTCCTGGGCTTAGGTGATTCTCCCACCTCAGCCTCGTGAGTAGCTCCAACTACAGGGGTGTGTCACCATACCCAGCTAATTTTTTGGTATTTTTTTGTAGAGACGGGGCTTCACCATGTTGCCCAAGCTGGTCTTGAATTCCTGGACTTAAGCAATCTGCCCGCCTCAGCCTCCCAAAGTGCTGGGATTACAGGTGTGAGCCACCCCCTCCCCCCAGCCCCCAACCCAAGGGGTGTTTTTGTTGTTGTTGTTGTTGTTCAGACAGAGTTTTGCTCATGTTGCTCAGCTGGAGTGCAATGCCATGATTTTGGCTCACTGCAACCTCTGTCTCCCAGGTTCACGCTATTCTCCTATCTCAGTCTCCCGAGTAGCTGGGATTACAGGCATGCGCCACCACGCCTGCTAATTTCGTACTTTTAGTAGAGACGGGGTTTCTCCATGTTGGCCAGGCTGATCTTGAACTCCTAACCTCAGGTGATCCACCAGCCTTGGCCTCCCAAACTACTGGGATTACAGGCGTGAGCCACCGCGCCCAGCTTTTTTTTTGAGACAGCGTCTTGCTCTTGTTGCTCAGGCTGGAGTGCAGTGGCACAATCTCAGCTCACTGAAACCTCTGCCTCCCGAGTTCAAGTGATTCTTGTGCCTCAGCCTCCCAAATAGCTGGAATTACAGGTGCCTGCCACTATGCCCAGCTAATTTTTGTATTTTTAGTAGAGACAGGGTTTCGCCATGTTAGCGAGGCTGGTCTTGAACTCCTGGCCTCAGGTCATCTGTCATCTGCCCACCTTGGCCTCTCAAAGTGCTGGGGTTACAGGCATGAGCCACTGCACCCGGCCACCAAAGCTGTGATTTTTTTTTTTTTTTTTTTTTGGAGACAGAGTCTTGCTCTGTCTCCCAGGCTGGAGTGCAGTGGTGTGATCTCAGCTCACTGCAACTTCCGCCTCCTGGGTTCAAGTGATTCTCCTGACTCAGCCTCCGGAGTAGATGGGACTACAGGCAAGTGCCACCATGCCCAGCTAATTTTTTGTATTGTTAGTAGAGACAGGATTTCACTGTGTTAGCCAGGATGGTCTCGATCTCCTGACCTCGTGATCCACCCCTCTCAGCCTCCCAAAGTACTGGGATTACAGGTGTGAGCCACCGTGCCCGGCCAAAGCTATAATTCTTAATCTAATATTTGGTAACCTGTGATGGCAGACTGGGGTCCTCATGCCAGTGCGATGTTTCCGATATCCAGAGAACTATCCCATAGTTAATTGGGAAGAGGTTGCTCAGGCCCACAGAAGAATCTCTGTTTGGGGCCACGTAGTGTGTCCTGCCCAGCAGAGCTTCTGGGACAGCTGTTGTTAGCAAATGGGAAACTAATTAACTGTTAACCAGTACTCTGTTTTTAAAAATGGGACCTGGTTGTGGACGGTAGAAAGTGGGGAGCAGCTGAGGGGGATGGCTCACGCCTGTAATCGCAGCACAACAAGGCCAAGGTGGGAAGATTGCTTGAACCCAGGAGTTCGAGATCAGCCTGGGCAACATCGTGAAACCCCATCTCTACAAAAAGAAAAAAATTAACTGGGTGTGATGGTGCACGCTTGTAGTTCCAGCTACTCGGGTGGCTGAGGTAGTTCACTTGAGCCCAGGAGGTCGAGGCTGCAGTGAGCTGTGATCGTGCCACTGCATTCCAACCTGGGCAAGCCAGCAAAATCCTATCTTAACAACAACAAAAAAAGGTGGGAGTGGCCGGGTGCGGTAGTTCATGCCTGTAATTCCAGCACTTTGGGAGGCCAAGGCGGGTGGATCATCTAAAGTTAGGAGGCGTTCAAGACTAGCCTGGCCAACATAGCGAAACCCTGTCTCTTCTAAAAATACAAAAATTAGCTGGGCCTGGTGGCAGGCACCTGTAATCTCAGCTACTGGGGAGGCTGAGGCAGGAGAATATCTTGAACCCGGGAGGCGGAGGTTGCAGTCAGCTGCGATTGCATCACTGCACTCCAGCCTGAGTAACAGAGCCAGACTCCATCTCAGAAAAAAAAAAAAAAAAAAGGTGGGAATGCTGATCCAGTTTACATTCACCACTTTAACTCAAACACCATTTTACAGGCAGAGACACTGAGGCCCTAGTTTGAAGCCCCAAGGTCACAGTCTAGTTTTTGTTAAGACCAGGGGTCAGGGATTGTCACTGTCCTGTAGTAGAAAAGAACTAATGTTTACTGGCAACATACTATGTGTCAGGTGGTTTATAAGCATTCTCCTTAATTATCATAATAACTCTGAGATAGTATGCCATTTTACAGAGTAGAAAAATGAAGCTCAAGATCTAAAGGCTCACTTTTCCTTCATGGTAACTTTACTTTCTTTCCTCTGCCTAGAACAGTGGTTCTCAAGTGGGGGTGTTGTCCTCCAGGGTCATTTGGCAATGTCTGGAGACATTTTTGGTTGTCACAACCGGGAGTGGGGGGTGCCTGTTGTGGCTAGAGCCTAGGGATGCTGCTCAACATCCTACAGTGCACAGGACGGCCTCCCACAACCAGGAATTATCCAGCCCCAAATGGCAGCACTGCTGAGCTTGTGAAGCTCTGATCTAAAATAATGCACGACCTTCCCTCTGGGTCACCCTGGGAAGCCTCTCCTGACTCCCCACCCAGGAGAAGTTGCTCCTCCCTGTAGCACCCGCAGCCACCAGCTATGCTGTTAACAGGGCTGGTTGTGCTGTCTCTAACCAGAGCTCTTTGAGTAAATGGTATTGAAGGTATATTCAGTAAATGCTTATTGGCTTAAAACACAGTTAGGGCTGGGTGCGGTGGCTCACGCCTGTAACCCCAGCACTTTGGGAGGCTGAGGCAGGTAGATCACCTAAGGTCAGGAGTTTGAGACCAGCCTGGACAACATGGTGAAACCCCGTCTCTACTAAAAATACAAAAATTAGCTGGGCATAGTGGTGTGTGCCTGTAATCCCAGCTACTGGGGAGGCTGAGGCAGAAGAATAGCCTGAACCTGGAAGGTGGAGGTTGCAGTGAGCTGAGATCGCACCATTGCACTCCAGCCTAAGCAACGAGAGCGAAACTCCATCTCAAAAAACAAATCAAACAAACAAACAAAAAAATAAACCAAAAATCACAGTTAGTGTCTTTCATCTATTTGACTTCTTGCTTCAATTAGGCTGGTGGCTTTTCCAGGACTGGGATGTTTGTGAAAGACCCACAGCCTCTGTATCCTTGCCAGAGAAGTGGCAGGCTTTCTGTCACTTCAGTTGTGCAAATTGAGGCCATAGGACCACTTACCAATGTAGATGTAGTACAGTGCAGATTAAAAGCACAAGATTTTATGTCAGAAAGATCTTGATTGAGGTCCTAGCCCTACAACTTACTGTGTGACCTTGGACATGGTACTTAACCTCTCAGAGTCTCAGTTTCCTCGGTTATGAACTACAAATAATAATAGTATCTACCTTGTTGGGTCATTGTGAGGATTGAATTGGGCATTCCATCCATAGTACTTAGCACAGTGCTGGCAATTTCAGCATTCTGAAGATGCTGGCCATTACTATTATTAGGAGATGCCCTGGGGTTTTCACTCAATGATATCAGGTTCCTTCTCACTCTGAAATTCCCGAAACATGCTAGGCTGTCTCACACCCCTGTGCTGTTTGACCTCTTTGAACAAGCTGTACTGTGGCTTAGAATGCTGTTCTCCCCACGTGTGTCTTCCAAATATACTCCTCTTCATCCTTCAAGTCTCAGTTCAGGTGCCACGTCTTCTGTGAAGACTCCATTGATTGTCCTCTTCTGTGCTTCCAGCATGAGCCTCCACCCGCCCCGGAATCCTACTGCCATTAGAGCACTGATTCTGGTTTTTTTTTTGTATTAAGTTTCTCCCCATCCAGTCTGAGGGCTCTCCCCAGGAATAAAGACTGGCCAACATGGAGAAACCCCGTCTCTACTAAAAATACAAAACTTTGCCGGCTGTGGTTGGAGGGCACGTGTAATCCCAGCTACCCCGGGGGGATACTGAGGTGGGAGAATCACTTGAACCTGGGAGGCGGAGGTTGCAATGAGCCAAGATGGCACCACTGCACTCCAGCCTGGGCTACAGAGGGAAACTCTGTCTCAAACAACAACAACAACAACAACAAAAAAACAGAGACAGAGTCTCACTCTGTTGCCCAGGCTGGAGTGCAGTGGTGTGATCTCCACTCACTGCAACCTCCACCTCTTGGGTTCAAGCAATTCTCATGCCTTAGCCTCCGAGTATCTGGGATTATAGGCACCTGCCACCACTCCTGGATAATTATTTTTATATTTTTAGTAGAGATGGGGTTTCACCATGTTGGCCAGGCTGGTCTCAAACTCCAGGCCTCAAGTGATCCACCCGTCTTGGCTTCTCAAAGTGCTGAGATTACAGGCATGAGCCACCGCGCCCAGCTTTAAACATTTTTTATTTTATTATTATTTTTTTTGAAACAGTGTGTCTGTCGCCCAGGCTGGAGTGCAGTGGCATGATCTCAGCTCACTGCAACCTCCATCTCCCAGGTTCAAGCGATTCTCCTGCCTCAGCCTCCCAAGTAACTGGGATTACAGGCACCCACCACCATGCCCGGCTAATTTTTTTTTTTTTTTTTTTTTTTGTATTTTACTAGAGATGGGGTTTCGCCATATTGGCCAGGATGGTCTCAATCTCCTGACCTTGTGATCCACCTGCCTCAGCCTCCCAAAGTGCTGAGATTAAAGGCGGGAGCCACTGCGCCTGGCCTAATGTTTGTATTTTTAGTAGAGATGGGGTTCCACCATGTTGGCCAGGCTAGTCTTGAACTCCTGACCTCAAGTAATCTGCCCACCTCAGCCTCCCCAAGTGCTAGGATTACAGGCATAAGCCACCACTCCTGTCCCTTTTTTAACATTTAAAATTCATTTTTTAGAGATGGGGTCTTACTCTGTCACTTAGGCTGGGAGGCAGTGGTACAATCGTAGCTCACTGCAGCCTTGAACTCCTAGACTCAAGCGATCCTCCCACTTCAGCCTCCTGAATTGCTGGGATTACAGGTGTGATTTACCACACCCAGCTTCCTAAGTCTTAACTGCAATCTCATGAAAGATTCTGGCCAGCACCACTCAGTTAAGCTGTTCCCGAATTTCTGACCCACAAAAACTGTGGGAGGTAATATTTGTTGGTTTTAGTCACTGTTTTGGGGTGATTTGCTGTGCAAGCAATAAAAAATTAAGAGTCCCCCAAGTTTTAGGGTAGTGGTTCATGGCCCTGGCTAGGCTTCAGAATTCCCTATGAATGTTAAGAAAAAAATGAAAAGGAATTTCCTGTGAAACAGTATATGTTCAGTGATTAGAGACTGAGCTCAGGAGTCAGAGAGGTTGGACTTGAATTGCAGATCCTGCCACTTACTAGCTGTGTAGACTTGGGTAAGTGACTTTATGTATGCCAGCTTTCGTTTCTCCGTCTATAAGCTGGTGGTAATAGAACCTACTTTCTTAGGATTGTTAGGAAGACTAAACAAGAACATTTATGTTGATTGTGTCCAGTAGGTAAGCTGTAAGAAAGAAATCTAGGGCCTTGTCTGTTCTGTTCACTGCTGTAGCCCAGTATCTAGGACAGTGCCTGGAACATAGTAGGTATTCATTAAACATTTTTTCTTTTTCTTTTTCTTTTTCTTTCTTTTTCTTTTTCCTTCCTTCCTTCCTTCCTTCTTCCTTCCTTTCTTTCTTTCTTTTCTTTTCTTTCTTTTTTTGAGACAGAGTCTCACTCTCTTGCCCAGGCTGGAGTGCAGTGGCATGATCTCGGCTCACTGCAACCTCTGACTGCTGGGTTCAAGTGATTCTCCTGCCTCAGCCTCCTGAGTAGCTGGAACTACAGGCATGTGTCACCACAGCTGGTTAATTTTTTAATTTTTTGTAGACACAGTGTCTTGCTATGTTGTCTAGACTGGCCTTGAACTTCTGGGCTCAAGCAATCCTCCCACTTTGGCCTCCAGAGTGCTGGGATTACAGGTGTGAGTCACTTCCCCAGGCCCCTTGTTTATGTATTGTATGCGTCCTCCCAGTAGACATCCTCACCAAGAGCAGAGATTACTCTCTGTTTAGTTCCCTGCTTATTCCCAATTCCTGGCACATAGTAGGTGCTTAATAAACATTTGAAGGATGAATTCAGATGCATGGGCTCCAGGTTCCAATGAATTATAACCTGTTATGCAGGTGGAACCCAGGAATCTGTATTTTATTTTAAAAATTTATACATATATATGTTTATGAACGTTATTTTAGGAGACAGGATTTCACTATGTTGCCCAGGGTAGACTCAAACTCCTGGTCTCAAGGGATCCTCTTGTCTCAGACTCCCAAGTAGCTAGGACTACAGGTGCACCCCACTGAGCTATATTTTATTTTATTAATATTATTATTATTTTTGAGACAGAGTCTTGCTCTGTTGCCCAGGCTGGAGTGCAGTGGTGCAGTCTTAGCTCACTGCAACTTCTGCCTCCCAGGTGCAAGCAATTATGCTCTAGCCTCCCCTGTAGCTGGGATTACAGGTGTTTGTATTTTTAGTAGAGACAGGGTTTCGCCATGTTGGCCAGGCTGGTCTTGAACTCCTGGCCTCAAGTGATCTGCCGACCTCAGCCTCCCAAAGTGTTGGGATTACAGGCATGAGACACTGTGCCTGGCTGTATCTGTATTTTAGAAAGGCATCCCAAGTAGGCAAGGCACAGTGGCTCACGCCTGTAATCCCAGAACTTTGGGAGGCCGAGGCGGGCAGATCACGAGGTCAGGAGATCGAGACCATCCTGGCTAACGCAGTGAAACCCTGTCTCTATTAAAAATACAAAAAAAAAAAAAAAAATTAGCTGGGCATGGTGGCGGGCACCTGTAGTCCCAGCTATTCTGGAGGCTGAGACAGGAGAATGGCGTGAACCTGGGAGGCAGAGCTTGCAGTGAGCCGACATCGCGCCACTGCACTCCAGCCTGGGCGGCAGAAAGAGACTCCATCTCAAAAAAAAAAAAAGGCATCCCAAGTATAGTAAAGGTTGAGAAGCTCTATCCCAAAACGTCAGCAGTAAAGCAGCCAGCGAATATCACGCAAGCAAAATCTAGCCCTCTCATTTCACAGATGACATCACCAAGACCAGAGCGGGAGTAGTTCCCCAAGGTCACAGGTTGTTGACAGAGAAAGAACGAGTGCCAACAGTAGGGTCGGATACCCAGCGCAAGGCTCCCTGGAGCTCCAGCTGGCCTGGGCCTGCTCAGTCTCATTCCAGGGCCGACAGAGGGGAACTGCTGAGTCACTGAAACTGAGGCCCAGGGCAGGGTGTGGCCTGCATCTCCTGGGTAGGGGTGGGGCAGAGTGGGACTGCTCCCACCTCCTCCGAGTGACTGAGGCTAAGGCTGGAAGAGGAACAGGCAGAGAGCTCAGACTGGCTCCCCATTCGCAGGACCCCTCCCTTCAAGTGAAACCACCTTTGCAAAGATTACAACTGAGGAAATTATGAGAGTGAAAGGGATCTGACCTAACCGACACCATCTTGCTTCTAACCTCTAAGCTGCCCTTGTTCATTCCTGGGTGTAGGCCAAACTAACCTTGGGAAGGAATTTAGTTTATACTTTAACTTTGAAACAAAAATTATAATAGCCCTTTTCCCGAAATAAATCCCTTTCTTTTTTTTCTTTTTTTTTTTTTGAGACTGAGTCTCGCTCTGTCGCCCAGGCTGGAGTGCAGTGGCGCGATCTCAGCTCACTGCAAGCTCTGCCTCCTAGGTTCACGCCATTCTCCTGCCTCAGCCTCCCCAGTAGCTGGGACTGCAGGCACCCGCCAGCATGCCTGGCTAATTTTTTTGGTATTTTTTTAGTAGAGATGGAGTTTCACCGTGTTAGCCAGGATGGTCTCGATCTCCTGACCTCGTGATCTGCCCGCCTTGGCCTCCCAAAGTGCTGGGATTACAG
>NW_012101377.1:970214-971454 GCF_000951045.1 Mandrillus leucophaeus
TGGGTGATAGAGCAAGACCCTGTCTCTCATCTCAAAAAGAAAGAAAGAAAGAAAAGAAAGAAAAGAAAGAAAGAAAGAAAGAAAGAAAGAGAAAGAAAGAAAGAAAGAAAAAAAAGAAAGAAAGAAAGAAAGAAAGAAAGAACGAAAGAAAGAAAAAGAAAGAGAAAGAAAGAAAGAAAGGAAAGAAAGAAAGGAAAGAAAGAAAGGAAGAAAAACAGAAATAGGAAATGAATATGTTATCCACTGAAGCCTTCTCCAACCAATTCATCTCCAACTATTCTTACCCTGGCCACTATGTATTTTCCTACTTCCACCCTTTTGCTCATGCTGTTGCCTCTGCTGGGGCACTCAGATCTCTCTCCTGAGCTCCTGTTAATGATTGCCTTTCACTGTACTCTGTGCCCTCAGCATTGACTGCCCGCTATCAGCAGAAGATCAGAAGCTCCTTGGAGGTTCTGTGCCTGTGACTTATTTTCCTCTGGACCCCATGGTCAGGAGTGGTCCACAGGTGTTTGCATAACTGACCTGGGGCGTCGTTATGTAAGGACTTCTGATTCTTACCTGCCAGCTGCATCAAGACCTGTCACCATGGAGGAAAAAGAGGAAGCTCCACACAAATTATTGGGGGAAGAGTTCCAAGATTAAGTGAAAGAGGCCAGGTGTGGTGGCTTACTCCTGTAATCCCAGCATTTTAGGAGGCCAAGGCAGGTAGATCACTTGAAGTCAGGAGTTCGAGACTAGCCTGGCCAACATGGCGAAACCCCATCTCCACTAAAAATACAGCACTCCAGCCTGGGCAACAGAGTGAGACACCATCTTAAAAATAAATAAATAAATAAATAAAATAAAAATACAAACATTAGCCAAGGGTGATGGCAGGCACCTGTAATCCCAGCTACTCATTAGGCTGAGGCAGGAGAATCGCTTGAACCCAGGAGGTGGAGGTTGCAGTGAGTTGAGATTGCACCACTGCACTCCAGCCTGGGCGACAGAGTGAGACTCTATCTCAAGGGGGGAAGAAAAAGCAGCAGAGGGTCAAAGAGTAAGTAGAATACGTTGCCATTTGTGTGAACAAGAAAAAAAAGTGTAATTTTGTTTGTTTTTGAGATAGTCTTACTCTGTTTCCCAGGCTGTAGTGCAACGGCACAATCTCAGCTCTCACTGCAACCTCAACTTCTTTGGCTCAAGTGATCCTCCTGCCTCAGCCTCCTGAGCAGCTGAGACTAAAGGCATGTGCCAC
>NW_012101377.1:972909-976406 GCF_000951045.1 Mandrillus leucophaeus
AAAAAAAAAAAAAAAAAAAAAAAAAATTACGGTTTAGGAACCATGCAGACTCTGGCTGCAAGAGCCTGAACCTCCTCAAATTGCTCCTGGGAATAACATCACTGTTGCAAAACCTAAGATAAGTGCTTGAGATATTTTGCAGACCTTGCTGTTCCCAGCTGACGCCATCCAGACCCATAATCTGGCTCAACCAGTTCTTCGATCTCACCCTGAAACAGTAGACAGCATGAAAAACTCACTTCATAGGGGCTTGGCGCGGTGGCTTACGCCTATAATCCCAGCACTTTGGGAAGCTGAGGCAGGCGGATCACAAGGTGAAACCCCGTCTCTACAAAAAATACACAAAAATTAGGCGGGCTTGTAATCCCAGACACTCGGGAGGCTGAGGCAGCAGAATTGCTTGACCCTGGGAGACAGAGTATGCAGTGAGCCGAGATCGCGCCACTGCACTCCAGCCTGGGCGACAGAATGAGACTCTGTCTCAAAAAAAAGAAAGAAAAACTCACCTCAACCTCATGGTTCCCGTTGGTTTTATCCCCAACCTGACCAATTAGCACTCCCCACTTCCTGAGCCCCTACCCACTAAATTAACTTAAAAACTCCCATCCCTGAATTTTCAGGGAGGCTTATTTGAGTAGCAAAACTCCGTTCTCCCGTACAGCCAGCTCTGCATGAATTACTCTTTCTCTATTGCAATTCTCCTGTCCTGATAAATCGGCACTGTCTAGGCAGCGGGTAAGGAGAATTCATTGGGCATTTACACCAGGACCCCAACTTTTAACCAAACTAATTTAGTGGTGAAGTTAAACCAATGCTCAATTTCAGGAATTGGTTATAGCCTTTGAAATGGCTAATCCATTTTTAAAAATTTTAAGATTGTCAGTAATAAATAAAACTAAGCTTACATGTAATTCAGCTTTGAGAAAATATTCTTATTTTATTTTTATATTGTGAGACAGAGTCTCGCTCTGTTACCCAGGCTGGAGTTCAGTGGCGTGAGCTGGGCTCACTGCAACCTCCACCTCCTGGATTCTAGTGAGTCTCCTGCCTTAGCCTCCCGAGTAGCTGGGACTACAGGTGCATGCCACCACACCCGGCTAATTTTTGTATATTCAGTAGAGATTGGGTTTCACCATGTTGGCCAGGCTGGTCTCAAATTCCTTACCTCAGGTGATCTGCCTGCCTTGGCCTCCCAAAGTGCTGGGAGAGGAATGAGCCATTGCACCGGCCAGTTTTTAGTAAATATTTTTTTTTTTTTTTGAGATGAAGTCTCACTCTGTCACCGAGGCTGGAGTGCAGTGGCATGATCTCGGCTCACTGCAAACTCCGCCTCTTGGGTTCAAGTGATTCTTCTGCCTCAGCCTCCCGGGTAACTGGGATTACAGGTGCCTGCCACCACACCTGGCTAATTTTTGTATTTTTAGTATAGATGGGGTTTCACCATATTGGCCAGGTTGGTCTCAAACTCCTAACTTTGTGATCCACCCACATCGGCCTCCCAAGTGCTGGGATTACAGGTGTGAGCTACTGCACCCAGCTTGAGAAAATATTCTTAAAGCCTAGCTCTTGATATGAGGGAGGTGGCAGGCATAATTTGACAGGGCCTTGAAGACAGTGATATAGGTGGAGTTTCAAAACCGTTTGAATGCCTCTTTACTAGGGCCTAAGATTTCCCAAACCTGGATCACCTGGGGCACTAGTGAAAAGCACAGATTCCCATCACTGCCTTGGAGATGTTGGATTCAGTGTGTCTCAGAGTAATTGGGGCTCAGGAATCTGGATTTTAAGGGATTCTTAAATTCTCCAAGACTGGGCCAGGCGTGGTGGCTCATGCCTGTAATCCTAGCACTTTGGGAGGCCTAGGCGGGTGAATCGCCTGAAGTCAGGAGTTCAAGACCAGCTTGGTCAACATGGCGAAACCTCATCTCTACTAAAATTACAAAAATTAGCCGGGCGTGGTGGCGCATGCCAATAATCCCAGCTACTTGGGAGGCTGAGGCAAGAGAATCACTTGAACCCAGGAGGTGGAGGTTGTAGTGAGCTGAGATCACGCTGTTGTACTCCAGCCTGGGTGACAGAATGAGACTCCATCTGCAAAAAAGAAAAAAAAAAAAAATTCTGCAAGATTGATAACCACTGCCCAGGCCCTTTGGAATGAATCTTCTTAGAAAGGAATGAGGCCTTGGTGTCAGGACCTACTTCATCCCTAATCTGTTTAGAAGTTGCAAGACCCACATTCCAATGCACTGAAGAAAACATGATTATGTCCCTAAGTCCCAGTAGACTGTTGTGCTTGTCAAATGCACTGTGGGTCAATTCACATTTCATTGCTTCAAAGAATGCCATGGGCACCTTTATGACTCAGCAGTTGTTGGAAGATGGTCAGCCCTACCTGGATTATTTTAATATGCAGAGGTTATTGGAAGATGGCCTCAGGATGGCAGGAGCTGGGGGAACTCCACTGGACTGCCTGGGAAGACCAGTTCGACTGGTTCCAGAGTAGGGAATTTAATATTTGGATCCAGGTCTGCCTGACTCCTGCAGTTCATGCTGATCATTACCGTAGTAGCTCTCCCAGGTTAATACACAGAGTGCTCATCATCACACACATAACCCTGAGACACGCTCCTACCTGCAGAAGTGAGACACGCTAGGTCTCTTGCAGACAGAACATTGCTTCCTGCTTTCCTCCTCTAGCCTAACCTTCCAGCCCTGCCCACCCTCTCTAAAGTATGGCTCTAACTGATTAACTTGTGATGGAAATCCTTCAATAGGTCCCCATTGCTATCACGTCAGGCTGATGCATTGATTCAACATTCAGGACTGTGGTAACCTACATACAACTCCCTTTTTTTTGAGATTGGGTCTCTACCAAGTGCAGTGGCTCATGCCTGTAATCTCAGCACATTGGGAGGCTGAGGTGGGCAGATCAGTTGAGGCCACGAGTTCAAAACCAGCCTGGGCCAACATGGTGAAACCCCATCTCTACTAAAAATACAAAAATTAGCTGGGTGTAGTGGCATGTGCCAGTAGTCCCAGCTACTGGGGAGGCTGAGGCATGAGAATTATTTGAATCTGGGAGGCAGAGGTTGCAGTGAGCCAAGATTGAGCTACTACGCTCCAAGCCTGGGTGACACAGCGAGACTCCATCTCAAAAAAAAAAAAAAAAAAAAGAGAGAGAGAGAGAGAGATGGGAGAGTTGGGGTCTTGCTCTGTCACCCAGGCTGGAGTGCAGTGGTATAAGAGCTCACTGCAGCCTTAAACTCATGGGCTCAAGCTATCCTCCTGAGCACACACGTGTGGTCCCAGCTACTCAGGAGGCTGAAGAGGGAAGATCACTTGAGCCTAGAAAGGCAAGGCTGCAGTGAGCCATGATGATGCTACTGCACTCCAGCCTGGGTGATAGAGCAAGACCCTGTCTCTCATCTCAAAAAGAAAGAAAGAAAGAAAAGAAAGAAAAGAAAGAAAGAAAGAAAGAAAGAAAGAGAAAGAAAGAA
>NW_012101377.1:981436-982152 GCF_000951045.1 Mandrillus leucophaeus
CCTCCCTCCCTCCCTCCCTCCCTCCCTTCCTTCCTTCTTTCTTTCCTTTCCTTCTTTCTTTCAGACAGGGTCTCACTCTATTACCCAGGTTGGAGTGCAGTGATGCAATCATGGCTCACTTCAGCTTCAACCTCCTGGGCTCAAGCGATCCTCCTGCCTCAGCCTCTCAAGTAGCTGGCTTTGTAGGCATGAGGCACCACGCCCACTGGGGTCACTTTTTTATTCTCACAACTCTGAGGCTGGTATTGTCATTCCTTTTTGTGAATAAGGAAACAAGCTCCGAGAAGGCAGGTGACTTGTCCAAAGTCACACAGGGGGTGTATTGAGCATTTAAACCCAGGATTGATTCATAGTCTGATGCCTCATCCTATTCACTAAACCTGTTCACTCCCTGCATAGGGGCTGGGGCAGGGGTGAGGGAAGGTGGTACAGGATATGGAAACAGATGCAGACAAAAGGACAGACAGGTGGAAAACCTAGGTTTATCCCCCTTTTTTTTTTTTTTTCAAAGGAGTTTCACTCTTGTTGCCCAGGCTGGAGTGCAATGGTGCAATCTTGGCTCACCGCAACCTCCACCTCCCGGGTTCAAGCGATTCTCCTGCCTCAGCCTCCTGAGTAAGTGGGATTACAGGCATGTGCCACCACACCTGGCTAATTTTGTATTTTTAGTAGAGATGGGGTTTCTCCATGTTGGTCAGGCTGGTCTCGAACTCCTG
>NW_012101377.1:983692-987966 GCF_000951045.1 Mandrillus leucophaeus
TTTTTTTTTTTTTTTAAAGAAATGAAGTCTCCCTGTGTTGCCCAAGGTAAGTCTGGAACTCCTGGGCTCAAGCAGTCCTCCTGCTTCTGCCTCCGAAAGTGCTGGGATTACAAGCATGAGTCATCATGCCTGACCAAAAATTGTATAATTTAAAAAAGGCCTCTCCTTGAAAAGATATGAAAAAAAGGTGTGAGTATATAATCCCACTGGGGCCTTCTGACTTCTGGACCTTATATACATATTACCTGTTCACCCACATACCCCCCGACACAAAAATTAAAACATTCTAAATACTGATTCTTGGGCTGTATCCCCAGCAAAGTATCCAGGATATCGAAGGTTGGATGCAGGAGCCTGTGTCTAAAGCACTGTGTGTCAGTTCATTCCACACCTGGAACTGAATTCTCAGGAAGAGCCAAGATGCAAAGGATATTTGGAAGCATAAACTTTAAATGCATTTTATCAGGAAAGTAAGTAGGAAGATCTCTAAGGGATTATGAAGCCACGTTTGGGAACCCACTGATTTTGTTTGACCTCTGCTTTTTTTTTTTTTTTTCAGATGAGGATAGAGAGGGAGAGTGAGTTGCCTAAAGCTGCATACCCACACACCCACTCAGAGTCACAGGCCAGTGCCCCAGGATTTCTTTCTTCTTTTTTTTGAGACGGAGTCTCGTTCTATCACCCAGGTTGGGGTAGAGTGGCGCCATCTGAGCTCTCCGCATCTCTGCTTCCCGAGTTCAAGTGATTCTTGTTCCTCAGCCTCCTGGGTAGCTGGGATTACAAGCGCCCGCTACCACCCCTGCCTAATTTGTGTATTTTTAGTAGAGACAGGGTTTCATCATGTTGGCCAGGCTGGTCTCAAACTCCTGACCCTCTGCCCACCTCAGCCTTCAAAAGTGTTGGGATTACAGGCATGAGCCACCGTGCCTGGCCACCCCAGGAATATTTGATAGCATCAACATCAAATCATCCCTGCCTGCCCTCGTGCAGGGACTTCTCACTTAGAAAGTTCTACAGACCCAACGGGCAGGACAGGAAGATAGAGAAGAAAACACCATCTTTAATCAACCCACCTGCACAGAAACCAGGAGAGCACTCCCCTCCTTGCAAGGTCCCAGTGAAAAGAGAACCTGGTCCCCTTGCAAAAACCATCTTATAAAAACAAAAGGCTTCAAAGCACCAGTGGCTGCACCCGTTGAGTAGAAAGGGGCCTGGGAGAGTGGGGTTGAGAGAAGTGGGGGCTGGAGGCAGGGGCTGGCCCAGTGAATGGCAGCAGCTTAGCCTGAGGGAGCTGCCCCCCTCTTGAGCTGTACCCAGCAGCTAGGAGCTCCACGCCTGTGGGGGCCAGAGGAACTCCTGGGGCTGGCTGCTTGCAGTTGGGATGGTGGGGTGGGGTTGTCAGCCTTGCTCAGGATATTTTGGCCGTGGAGAGTAGGGAATGATAGATTGGAGGGTAGTAGGCGAGGAGCAAAGTGGTCACCAGACAGGCTCAGGTGTGCAAACCATACACACCATCTGGGTGTCCCCCCAGTTCCTCCATGCCTCCTGCCCTCCTTTCTAACCCAGGGCCACACCTCTTTCACAGATGAAATGCTGAGGCCTGATCCTCTCATCTATGGACACACCAGGCAGTGTGTGGGATGCAGGGTCCTCAGGAGTGTCTGTGGAGGGAGGTGGGGAAAGTGTTCTCGCCTCTACTTGCCCCCAAGGAAGGGTGAGGGTGCTGGCAATCCTGACTCCCCCACTACTCACACCCCCATCTGCCCCTTCAGAACTCCTTGTGGGCTTGTTAGAGGAGGCTTCTGGCCATTGAATTGGTTGTAAATGCTGGTGATCTGTAAACACTGGAGTCTGGGCAGCGCTGACCAGCATTGCTCCCCTCTGGAACCACAAGCCTTCCAACTGGTGAGGTGGATGGAGCCATCAGGGGTGAGTGGGGTTGTGGAAGGGATGGGGATACAGTAGAACCAGCCTTAGGGACCTGGAAGGGGGTGGGGTGACTGAGTTGGGGCCCCACTTTCCTGGAGGAGAGAGCTTGAAAGATTTGCCAAGGGTGGACAGAGGCTGAGCGTAGGAAGGCTTCTCTGTGGGTGGGGCTGAATTTAGGGCTCTGTCCATCCAGTTCCCAATAAGAGAACGAATGGGTATATTGCTTTAAGAGAGGCATTGGCAAGTGGTGGCGGTGGTGTGTGAATATGGTGGAGACCACATGGGTCCAAGCTGGAGGGGGGCTTGAAATTGAACTCAGAGAGCAGACGTGGGTTTTACAGTCAGAAACTGGAGAAAGTACACTGTGTTCAAGGCCCACTTCCACCAAAAATCTAGCTGTGTGGCCTCAAGCAAATTGCATCTCTGGGCCTCAGTTTTAATGTACTGCAAAATGGGAATTTTAATCCCAGTCTAGCTCAGGGAATTGAGTTCAATGAGAAGTCTAAAAGAGTCCATTTGCTAAGGGATTAATCACTTGAGGAGGGGAAACCGAGTCCCAGAGAGGGCAAGGGCTTAGCCAGACATCACAGTCAGTGTTGGACCTGCGATTAGAACCCAGGACTCCTGCTCCTAGTTCAGAGTAGCTTTCCCCAGAGCTGGTGAGTGAGTGTGGTGGGATGGGATGGGTGTGATGTCCTGCTGTTTTTGGACAGGGGGGCAGGATGCTGGGTGAAGGGTGAAAGAGAGGCTGGAGAAGAGAGGAAGGCCCCAGCTCACGCCAAGGCTGAGATTAAAAACAAATAAACAAACAAAAAACCCGCGGTGCCCCTCCCCCGCCCTGCCCCACTCCTCCGAAGTCCGGGCTGCGAAGAGCCAAGGCCAAGTCCAAGTCCAAGTCCAAATCCGCGTCTCCGGCTGCAGACCCGGGGGCGGGCGCAGGCTGCAGTGAGCGCGCGGGCCACCAGGGGGCGCGCCTGCGCCTTGGCCTGAGCTCAAGGCAGCTGCGGTCAGTCCAGGGGCCCAAGGCGAGGCGCCGAGGTGGGCGCGGGGCAGAGGCTACCCCGACCTGCGGGAAACAAAGGCAGGTTAGGGACAGTGGACCTCAAAAGTATGGGGTCGGAGAGACCCGGTTGCCCTGCCCACTCCTCCGTCCCCTCCTTTTCGCAACCCCGACGCCCGGGCCTCCCCAAGCCAGCAGGGCGCCGTGACCCACGTGTACAGAGGCTGCAGCTGTAAATGCGACGTCTTCTGGGGCGCCTGGTATCCGTAGGAGTCAAAGCCGCCGATGAAGTCAACTGCGGAAGGGGGGCGGCGCATGTTAGAGTTCAGCGGCGGGGTGAGGAGAGGGAGACTGGGTCCTGAAGGTGGGGAATCTGAGGGCAGGACCCCCACCCGAGGAAGCGGAGCCAGAGAAGCCGTGAGGAGGGGAGGAGCGAGGGTCAGACCCCGTGCAGGGCCTGGGGCGGGGCTTCGGCTGGACCCTGAGGGATGGGCCTCTGGGGGTCTGGAGGCAGCGGGGCCGGGCCAGCGGAGGGTCAGGCCCCAATCCTTAAGGCTTGGGCCTGGGAGGCCGGGCGGTCCTATGGGAGAGAAGGCTCTTGGGGGCGGGGCTCGAGCCTCTAAAGGGGACAAGACCTCTGATGAGGTCCACGTGGAGCGAGATTGGGGAAAGGCGGTGCTGGGGCCAGGGACTGGGCACCTGGACGTCTGGACCCCAGTCCGGAACGGGCTGGTATTCAGAGCCTTCCACACCAGCCGCCTCTTCCCCTCGAAAGGGGCCAGTGACTTGGGCTTCCTCCCGCCAAGGCCCGTCACAGGCCTCTGTCCAGGGTGCTGAAGGTGCGGGGCAAGATTCCCCTCTTCCCCAGGGGCGCCTTACTCACAGCTGTCCTCCTCCTCCAGGAACACTTTGCTCACGTAGCAGGCGAACACGAAGCCGAACAGCTGGGAGTGGAGGTGACACGTCAGGGAGAGAAGGAGGAGTGGGAACCTCTTCCTCCATCCCCTGCAGGGCCCTGTACGCCCTGACTGGCAAGGGAGGAGGCATGCCAGGATGAAGGCAAACCCGTAACAACTTCCAGTTAAATGTTTTCACCTTAAAGTCAAACATACATGGTTTAACTCTTCTGAAAGTGTGACTTGAGGCAAATAATCATTTTACCTCTTTGAGCCTCAGTTTTCCCAGTTGGACTTGGGCAATACCTTATGGTGTGTTAAGAAGAAAGAGGATTATGTGACTTTGTGGGTACAAAGTGTCTAGGACAGGGCTGGCCCTTCTAGAAACAGGAACTACTCCTATCTTGGAGTTTCTTTTCTTTGTTTTCTTTTCTTTCTTTCTTTCTTTC
>NW_012101377.1:988727-1001072 GCF_000951045.1 Mandrillus leucophaeus
GGCATGTGCCACCACACCTGGCTAATTTTGTATTTTTAGTAGAGATGGGGTTTCTCCATGTTGGTCAGGCTGGTCTCGAACTCCTGACCTTAGGTGATCCGCCCGCCTCGGCCTCCCAAAGTGCTGGGATTGCAAGTGTGAGCCACCCCGCGCCCGACCCATCATCCCCTCTAAACTAGAGCTAAAGAAAGGGATCGGGGAGTGTGTGTAGGGTGGGGGACAGAAGGACTCACTGCCAGAAAGATCTGCAGGGCGCTGCTGAGGGCTTCAATGTAGGGATAGTCAAGCAGGCAGCCAGTGACAGAGATGACATGGTGGTCCTCCAGAGCCAGGCGGGAGTTCAGAACAGGTGTCACCAGGCAGCCTGGTCCATTCTCCATCCACCAGGAGCGGTGCAGGGATGTGTTGAAGGTCATGATGAAGTCCCGGTCCTGGGGGCAAAGGGGCCTGGGATACTGAATGTGAGGGAGAGGAAGTGGGGAGCTACTCCCCCAGCCCAGGGAGACTTCATATTGATGGGTAAAGGGATTCAGGGAGTCTGCACCTGCAAGTCCATATTTGGCCAACAGGTGGCACTTGATGACCACACAGGCCTCACTCTTTTCTCATTGAGATGGGAAGGGGTTTGTGTGGACTCACAGGGGCCTCAGAATTTTCAGAGCTGGAAGGAACATTAACAATTTCCCAGCCACAGGTGAAATCCTCAGTACAGGCCCCTTCACAGCCCATTCAGTCTCTCCACTGCTCCCACTGTGTGCGACCCTGGGCGAACCTCTCCTTTGGGGCCTCAGTCTCCGCATTTGTTAAATGGAGAAGGGCTGGCCTAGATCGGAAGTTCTTACCCAGGGTGTGCACCCAGGTGCCCATCCATGCAGTCACTCATTCAGCAGGTAAATACTCACTGCCTGCCGACCAGGGGCCAAGCACTCAGATGTGCGATCTTATTTTATCCCCTCAGCAACCACATGAAGTTGCAGTTGCTTTATGTCCACTTACTAGATGAGGAAACTGGGGCTCAGACAGGATCGGCCCCTTGCCCAGGGTAATATAGCTAGAAGCTTTCAGAGCTGGGATTGGAACCTAGCAGGGTCAAACTACAAAGCCAATGCTCTTAAATTCACATATTTTGTCTCCTTTATATCTAAAAATAGAAGTCGTGTCTCTCTGGGCTTGCTCTTATTCAAGTGAAACAGTCCTACTTTCTTCAGCAGTTCTTCGTGTGACATGGTCTGCTCAATCTTCCCTGAACAAACTCTAGTCTCTTTCCCTTCTGAAAAATATTGATCAGAATTAGAGCCAAATCTTTGTGATCTAAGCAGTACAAAGCATGTGGCATTTTCACCTCCCTTGCTCTGAATACTCTACCTCTATTAGTGGGGCCTAAGAGTAGCTTTCTGGGCTACCACATACTGTTGGTTTTTACTGAGCTTGTGATCAACTGGGACCCCTGGCTCATCTTCACATGGGCTGCTCTTCAGCCTTATCTGCTCCATCATTGTGTTTGAGGTAGCCAGAAATGGATTGGTAGGTGGAAAACGGGGCACACAGATTATTTGGGCGTGTAAGGAGAGGGAGGCTTCTTCAAGACATGATGCTCTGGTCCTATAACGCAATACCCTTGGGGCAGGGGATGGGAATGGTCAGGTTCTGCCCTGTGGCACTGCCAGGCCTGAGGCTTACCTGGGACAGCTGTCCAACCTCCAAGTAGAAGCAGATGATAAACGCATTCCAGCCAACCCAGAGCACCAGCCAGGCTGCATACTGGGGAAAGCAGAGGTGGGATCAGGGTGGGGCCTGGGGAGTGGGGTAGGGGGAGTGTCAGTGGAGACAGAGCTCAGGGATGAGGAGATCTGGGCAGGGGAAATTATGAGAATACCTCACTCAGAGAGCACAGTGTAGCCTACAAATCATTTACACACCCATCAGGCCTTACAACAGCCCTGCAAGGTTAGCACTGCCCTCTCTTTAGAGAAAACTAATTTAAAGCTGAAAGGAAGTTTAAGCTTTCCAAGATCACACAGCTAGGAGGAGGTAGGGCTGCCACTCAAATCCAAGTTCTCTGCTAGCTAATCCCATCCACTCTGCTAACAACATCCTCTAGACCAGCTGTCTCTAGAATACTGGAATCATTCAAGGATGTTTGTCAAAAATGCAGATTCTGGGGTCCTACCTCTAGACCTACTGATTCCGAATTTCTAGGGATGCTGTTTAAAAGCTGTTTAAGCAATCCCTAGGGGACTGTAACTCGGATGACCCTTTCAGAAACATGTTCCAGGTGGTAAGCCACTAGAGGGCGAGGACTTTGCCTGCCCGGCTCACCACTGCAATGCCAATGCCTAGCACAGAATAGCTGGATGAACCTGTTAAGACTATAGGAAATGGGCCAGGTGCAGTGGCTCATACCTGTAATCCCAGCACTTTGGGAGGCTGAGGTGGGCAGATCACTTGAGCCTAGGAGTTCAAGACCAGCCTGGGCAACATGGAGAAAACCCATCTCTTAAAAAGAAAGAAGAGGCCAGGCACAGTGGCTCACGCTTGTAATCCCAGCACTTTGGAAGGCCGAGGTGGGCAGGTCATCTGAGTTCGGGAGTCTGAGACCAGCCTGACCAACATGGAGAAACCCTGTCTCTACTAAAAATACAAAATTAGCCAGGCGTGGTGGTGCATGCCTGTAGTCCCAACTACTCAGGAGGCTGAGGCAGGAGAATCGCTTGAACCTGGGAGGTGGAGGTTGTGGTGAGCTGAGATCACACCACTGGACTCCAGCCTGGGCAACAAGAGTGAAACTCCGTCTCAAAAAAAAAAAAGTCTTAATTATTATTATTATTTTTTTTAGGCAAAATCTCAGTCTGTCACCCAGGCTGGAGGGCAGTGGATGCTGGGAACTTCAGACCAAAAGAGACAGGAGGTTATCCTGCAGCCTTTTTCCTGAGTATGAGTGTGACATCTTCTCACATGGCTGTGGCTGGAGTCTGGATATAAGGGAACCAGGGAAGGTGGAGGCAGGATCATGGATGGGGCCTGGAGAAAGGCTGGGGTGAGCAGACGACAATGAGGCCCCAAGCATAGAAAGGGAGTCCAGCCTGGGCCCTGGATGCCCTCACTCTGTCACTTTCCTCCCTCCCCTCCTTGCTCTGTAAATTGTACCTGAATGACACAGGTCGATCTGCCCTGCTCCAGCAATCTTTCCATCTGTCTGGAGGGAGAGGGCTGGGATGGGAGGGACTGGGAGCTGCATTGCTAGGGCAACACCGAGACCCCTGGGCCCCTCAGTTCTCCCACATCCCGAATGTGGCCACCTCTGGGGAGAACAGCATTCCACCCATGGCAGTGAGCTGGAAAGGAGGTTAGGGTTGATTTGAGAGCTGGATGCTGCTACCCAAGTCCTGTGCCTGCAATTCTAGTGGCTGTCAGCTGGCAGACAGTGTTGTTGACAGTGGTGCCTGGGGCTTCCCTGAGAACTGGAGAGAAGGGTTCTCTTACGTCAGATGAGAGAGAGCCTTGTTAGTGTCCTGTTCACCTGGCTTCTGGGAGCTGAGCCTGCGGAGGTGGGGAAAGAAGTCCTAGAATGAGTGTGCGTGGGCTCTGGAGGCAGCATGACATTGCATGTCATTGTGATTGTAGGTGTCAAGCATGTATGTAGTAAATCTAGTGAAAAGCCTTTTCGCTCAAGAGAGCCATGTGAAGAGGTCACTGAGGAACAGCAGGCGATACGGGTGAATCTAGCTGAAAGCAGGAGTTTGACAGAGACCATTAGGGACCAGGACTTGGGAAGAGGCTGTCAGGGAGGAGGAGAGAGACTCAGACTCCTGGGACTGGAGCGTAGGGAGGCACTGACCTCAAAGCCACACTAGCTGCTCCAGACCACATCCTTGATGTACATCGGGCAGGAGAGAAAAATGCCAAGCCTTCCTGAAGCTTCCTGAGAAACTACATAAGATGAAACCCACCCCTCCTGTGTCCCTGCGCCCGTCCCTCGGCTTAGTGAGGGCGTGTGGTGCCGTGGCAGGAGCCTTCACTGTAGATCTGATGTTCTAATCCTGCCTTGCTTTCATTAGCTGTGTGACCTTAGGAAGACTCGCAACCTTTCTGAGCTTCAGTTTCCTCATCTGGAAAATGGAGCTGGTAAGGTCTGCGTCACAGGGCTACTGCAGACATGAGATGAAGCACGTGAAATTTAGCAGCGTGCCTGGCACATGCCAGGCACTCACTACATGATCCATTTTGTTTATATTCGGATTATTTCCCTAAAAAATTCTTCAGGAAATAAAAAACCCTGTCTCCTCTGAGCAAAGAAGCACTGGGCTGTGCACATTCACCCCATCTTGCTTTGGGTGGAGCCAAGACCAGTGCCCCAGTGTTGGGAGGCAGTTCTGGTTTTGAGGAGCAGGGAGGGGTGGAGTGGGCGGGGTGAGGAGAGGAGTTGGCTTGGGAAGGGGCTAGGTGAGCCGTACCAGGATGAGGTACCGGGATCGGTACTGCACGGTGCCAAAGATGCCCAGGATGACTGCCATGATGTGCAGGAAGTTGGCTAGGATGGGAGCCCACTGGTAGCCCAGGAAGTCAAAGATCTGCCGCTCCAGCGCAGCCACCTGTGGAAGAGACAGGCTGAGGCCACTGTCATCCCCTGAAAGGGAAGGACAGGGATTCCTGCTTGACCTTGGGGAGCAGGTGGCACCAGTTACCATGGTGATGAGGCGTAAGTCTCAGAACCATCCAGTCCTTCACTACCAAAGGGATGCTGGGGGTCCTTAAGCCTGGTCATTACTTTGGGATGGGCTGAAAGGTGATAGGAGCCAGGATGCAGAACACCTTCCTCCCCACCAAGAGGCCCTTCCCTCTAGCAGCTCAAGCTCCTGCATCTACTCCGTGTGGGGAAGACAGTGGGGTCAGAATCCAGACTGTCACTCCAAGCCTTGGAGGGCAGGGAAGTCCTGGAGCCACAGTTACCTCTTCCAAGGATCCCTATCTGGAGCTTGCCCTGGCCCATGACATCCATGGGCTACAGAGAAGAAAATGCTTTTCACTCCCCTTCCCTGAGGGAGTTGGAATAGATTGCAAAATTGGCCTCAAATCCTCCTCTTCCTGTTTCCATGCTCTTCCGTAGCGCCGTTCTACACTAATGCTGTGCTTGGCCACGCGACTTGCTTTGCCAAAAGGGACTTTGTCAAACACGATGCAAACGTGTTTGAAAAAGGCTTGAAAAATGCATGCGTCCAGTCTGGGCATCATGGTGAAACCCCGTCTCGACAAAAAATACAAACCATTGCCAGGTGTGGCGGTGCGCGCCTTTAGTCCCAGCTACTCGGGAGGCTTAGGTGAGAGAATTGCTTGAGCCCAGAAAGCAGAGGTTGCAGTGAGCCAAGATCATGTCACTGCACTCCAGCCTGGGCGACAGAGTGAGACTCTGTCTCAAAAAAAATAAAGAAAAAAAGAAAAAAAATGGGTGTGCTTTGGAGCTTGCCCACTTGCTTCACTTGTAACAAGACCACCTTGTGAACAAGCCCCAGCTGACCTGCTGGAGGATGAGAGGCCGCGGGGAGGAGAGCGAAGGCACCCCAGCTGACAGCCCATCAGCCATCAGCCACGTGAGCAAAGCCATGCTAGATCACCCTGGATCACTAGCTGAACAGAGACACATAGCCCAGACCAGAAGAATCTCCCAGCTTTCCCACAGAATCATGAACTAAATAAAATGGTCGTTTATTTTTTATTTCTAAATATTTATTATCATTATTTTTAAACAGAGTCTTGCTCTGTCACCCAGGCTGCAGTGCAGTGGGGCTATCTCAGCTCACTGCAACCTCCGCCTCATGGGTTCAAGCAATTCTCCTGCCTCAGCCTCTTGAGTAGCTGGGACCACAGGCACCTGCCCTCATACTCAGCTAATTTTTGTATTTTTAGTAGAGGCAGAGTTTCACCATGTTGGCCAGGCTGGTCTCGAACTCCTGACCTCAAACGATCCACCCACCTCAGCCTCCCAAAGTGCTGGGATTACAGGCGTGAGCCACCAGGCCCAGCCAAATTTTGCTTTAAAGAACCACCTCCTACCATTCTGTCCACATGACATGAGTGGGGCTGACTCATTTCTAGTTTCTGGGGTGGGCAGGTGAGCCAAGTCTAGCCAAATAATCAAAGACAATGATGAATTTAGGGATAGGCACTCACTTTGTGCTCTGCCCCTGAGAATCACCCTGGATATTTGCTAGAATAATCGGGAAGAGCTGCTCTCCTGCCAGGATACCTGAATGGGTGTGGTGTGAGCTTGGAGCTGTTGGTGGCTGCCTTGGCCACCTCAGGTGGATGGCCTGCCTGAGGACAAAGCCATAGCTAAGGTACGGAGAGAGTGTGTGTGGGAGGAAGACTGAACACACACAAGGGAATGTCCTGTGCCATCTTTCAGGCCTCTGAATACAGCCATGCCTAAAGCTGGTTCTCCCTCCTTGTCCTGCCGATTTTTGTCATTTGCAACGAAGATCCCTAACTACAACAGAAGAGGAGAGAAGAGGGTCTGGCTGGGGAGGGGGAGGGAAGATTCAGATAAAGTGAGAAGATGTAAGAAGCCTTTTTCCAGGCAGGGAGGCAGGAGGAGGTGGAGCTGATGCTACCACACAGATGGCAAGGCTTGGGCAGAGACCAAGGAAGCTGCAGGCTTGGGCAAGGTGGTGAGGGAAGCCTGGTGGTGCCAGGCCCAACCTTGGCATTTACCCACCTGGCACCAGCCTGCCTCTTGATGGTGACTCCCCTCCCAGGGATCTGCAGATTGTAAAGCTCATCTCTCACTGGATGCTCCTTGGCAGAACGGCAGAGCTGGAATCATTATTTCATTTTGAGGAAAGGGAAGATGAGGTTCAGAGAGGGGAAGTGACTTGTCCAAGGTCACACAGCAGGTTGGTGGCAGAATAGGCCTTTCTCAGCCACCTGTCCTATCTTGGCACCACCTTTCCCATCTTGGCATGGGTAAGGGAGTCAAGAAGTGTAAATTGTGGTGGGAAGTCTGCCTCTGACTCCTGGGTGACTTTGGGCAGCCCACTTTCCCCGCTGGGTTTGGCGCTCCTCTTCCATGCATGGAAGTCACTGGACTAGGTAATCTCCAAGGGCCCTTCCAGCCTTGACTTCCATCGTCTGCTGGCCTTGGGGGAGAAACTCCCCAAGCTTGTTCAGGGGCCTCTGTCACGGTCACGGTCTCTGTCTGCTGCTCCTATGCCACTCTTCCTCCAGTCCACTCTTCCTCTTTCCACCCTGACTCTGCCTGGCCTTGGGAGCCTTGGTGGTCTGGGGTCCAGCTCAATGTTCTTGACTCAGCTGTTACCTGGCCCTAAGGGAGAAGGTCTCCGTCAGAGGATGGAGGAGGAGGCTGTGACAGAGCCATCCAGGCTCACGGTGCAGCTGAGGCACCCTGCCAAATACGTCCACCTAAGGCTGGGCGCGGTGACTCACGCCTGTAATCCCAGCACTTTGGGAGGCCAAGGTGGGCGGATCACTTGAGGTCAGGAGTTTGAGGCCAGCCTGGCCAACATGGTGAAACTCCACCTCTACTGAAAATACGAAAGTTAGCTGGGTGTGGAGGCTAGGGGAGGAGAATTGCTTGAACCTGGGAGGCAGAGGCTGCAGTGAGTTGAGACTGCGCCACTGTACTACAGCCTGAGTGACAGAGTGAGACTCTGTCTCAAAAAAAAGGAAAAAAAAAAGTCCACCTAAAAGATGATATCATCTCCACCCAAACTGGCACCTACTCAAAACCCCTCTGTTCTCTGTGACCTTATTGATAGAAAACAGAGAGGGATAGTTTGTTTTGTTTGTTTGTTTTGTTTTTTAAAGCAGTAGCAGATTTGTAGTCACTTAAACTCAGATTCAAATTCCGGCTCTGCTGTGTGACTTAGAGCAAGTCACTTTCCCTCTCTGAATCTATTTCTTCAACTATAAATAGAGAAGATAATCCCTCTCTTGAGAAGTTGTTGTGGGGATATAGAGATATCGCATAAACTAACAGACAATTAGACTTAATATATAGCAGCTAATTAATAGAAGGCTTAACAGTCTAAGCTTCTTAGTTTGGCACTGAGGGCCCACTAGGATCTGGCTCAGTCCTGTATTTCCCATCAGCTCCTGCCCCCAAGAGGCTGTAACAACAGTTGAAGTCCTACCTTCATTTGTCTTTGCCTTATTTTTTATTTTATTTTTTATTTTGAGAAAGAGTCTTGCACTTTTGCCCAGGTTGGGGTGCAATGTGGTGATTACAGCCCACTGCAACCTCAATTTCCTGGGCTCAAGGCATCCTCCTGCCTCAGCCTCCTTAGTAGCTGGGACTACAGGCAGGTGCCACTGCATCTGGGTAATTTAAAAATATTTTGTAGAGATTGGGTCTCACCATGTTGCCTGGGGTAGTCTTGAACTCCTGGCCTCAAGTGATCTTCCTGCCCTGGCCTCCCAAAATGCTGGGATTACAGACATAAGCCACTGCTCCGGGCCTCCCTTTGCCTTTATCCAAGTCCTCCTTAGTTTTCACGGTGTAGCTCAGTTCCCTCTTTTGGTAGGAAGGCCTCCCTGACTGGCCCACAGGGACTGCTCTCTCCACTTGACATGGAGTGGAGGCTGTTCTTCCCACTCTCAGCATGGCTCTGGCCTTCCTTCATCCTCACGCCCAGCAACCATTCACTCATTTATCTATAACCAGCCAGACCCATTTATCCATCCATCCGACATCTGACATGCCCTCACCCAGCCAGGGTTCATCACTTATTTATTCACAGAACGTTTAGTCTATGGCAGGCTTTGTGCTAACTCCCGGATGTAGGAGTGAAGAAGTTGTGGTCCCTGCCCCTTTGAAACTCAGGACCTACTTAGTAGAGGAGGGGGACAGGAAATCAGTACAAACCGGGGAGTCAGGGCTATGACCCAGGCCTGAAAAAGGCCATCTCTTCCTCTGATGGTGAGTGCAGATTTAAACAAATCTTTTTTTTTTTTTGAGATGGAATCTAGCTCTGTCGCCCAGGCTGGAGTGCAGTGGCACACTATCAGCTCAATGCAAGCTCCGCTTCCTGGGTTCACACCATTCTCCTGCCTCAGCCTCCCAAGTAGCTGGGACTACAGGCGCATCCCACCATACCCAGTTGATTTTTTTTTTGAAACGGAATCTCGCCCTGTCGCCCAGGCTAGAGTGCAGTGGCTCGATCTGGGCTCACTGCAAGCTCCGCCGCCTGGGTTCAGGCCATTCTCCTGCCTCAGCCTCCCCAGTAGCTGGGACTACAGGTGCCTGCCACCACGCCCGGCTAATTTTTTGTATTTTTAGTACAGGCGGGGTTTCACTGTGTTAGTCAGGATGGTCTCTATCTCCTGACCTCGTGATTCGCCCGCCTCGGCCTTCCAAAGTGCTGGAATTACAGGTGTGAGCCACCGCGCCCGGCCCCAGTTGATTTTTGTATTTTTTGTAGAGAACAGGATCTCGCCCTGTTGCCCAGCCTAGTCTCCTACTCTCCTGGGCTCATGTGATCCACCCACCTTGGCCTCCCAAAGTGCTGGGATTACAGGCATGAGCCACCATGCCTGGCCTAAATATATATTTTTAAAAATTTAGATGTAGCCTGGGTATAGTCATTCACACCTGTAATCTCAACACTTTGGGAGGCCAAGGCCAGAAGATGGCTTGAGGCCAGGAGTTCTGGACCAGCCTTGGCAACATAGTGAGATCCCATCTCTATTAAAAAAAAAAAAAATTAGATTCAGTGTCTTATAAGCAATCTTAAAGTTATTATTTTTTATTAGAAAACCAAGTCAAGGCCAGCGCGGTGGCTCACACTTGTAATACCAGCACTTTGGGAGGCCAAGGTGGGTGGAATACAAGGTCAGGAGTTTAAGACCAGCCTGGCCAACACGGTGAAACTGCCTCTACTAAAAATACAAAAATTAGCTGGGTATGGGGGCAGGTGCCTGTAGTCCCAGCTACTCAGGAGGCTGAAGCAGGAGAATTACTTGAACCTGGGAGGTGGAGGTTGTAGTGAGCCAAGATCGCACCCTTGCACTCCAGCCCAGGTGACAGTGCGAAATTTGGTCTCAAAAAAAAAAAAAAAAAAAAAAAGAAAAAAGAAAAGAAAAAGAAAACCAAGTCAAATATTCCAGAACTTCTGCTTGTGTAGCAGTTACATGCAGCTAATTAACAAATAATAATAGGAACAAAATAAGAGGAATACCTTTCCCACCTGGTTGCATCAGCTCTGAAACACGAATCTGAGGGCTGCAGTGATTGTAAATCATAACTGGTTTTGCTGTGTCTTTGTTACTTAGAAGGGAGGAACTGTGCAGACGCAACAACAATCTACTCCTTTGCAAAAATTGCAAATGCATGTGCGCTGGGGGAAAAATTGACTTCGGAGAGATTTTTACCTGGTCAGCTGCAAGCCGAGCCAAGGTAGCTTCTTGAATCCCTCTCCTAAGTGAGCTGGGGTGAACGTTCCTGGGGGCAGTGGAAACAGACTTCTCCCTGATCTCCTGCCAGGGGAAGGCTGGCCACCACCCCACTCAGTTACTGTTTCTAAAATACAAATCTCATCCCAGCCACACAGAAAGAGCCCCCTGACTGTCGTCCCAGAGTGACAGATGAGAACATGTCACCCAGGCCTCACATCCCTGTCTTCACCTGCCAGTGCTCACAGAGGGAGCCCCACGTTCCTGCCCATCAGTCCTCTCTGCCTTTGATCTCTGTTCTCCCCTGACCCAGCTCTCTCTTTTTTCTTTTCTTTCCCTTCCCTTCCCTTTTTCTTTCCTTCATTCTTTCTTTTCTTTCTCTTTATTTTTCTCTCTTTCTTCCCTTCCTTCCCTCCCTCCCTACTTCCCTCCTTTCCTCCCTCCCTCCCTCCTTCCTTCCTTCCTTTTTTTTTTTTTTTCATGGGGTTTAGCTCTTGTCACCCAGGCTGGAGTGCAATGGCACAATCTCGGCTCACTGCAACCCCCACCTCCTGGGTTCAAGCGATTCTCCTGCCTCAGCCTCCCAAGTAGCTGGGATTACAAGTGCGTGCCACCATGCTCTGCTAATTCTTGTATTTTTAGTAGAGACGGGGTTTCTCCACATTGGTCAGGCTGGTCTCAAACTCCCGACCTCAGGTGATCTGCCCGCCTCGGCCTCCCAAAGTGCTGGGATTATAGGCCTGAGCCCCTGCACCTGGCCTGCTTTCTTTTCTTTCTTTTTTCTCTTCTTTTCTTTTGTTTCTTTTCTCTTTTCCTTTCTTTTCTTTTTTCCTTTCCTTTCTTTTCTTTTTTCCTTTCCTTTCCTTTTCCTTCCTTTTCTCTCTCTCTCTTTTTTTTTTTTTGAGTCAGAGTCCCATTCTGTCACCCAGGCTGGGGTGCAGTGGCGCAATCTCAGCTCACCACAAACCCTGCCTCCCAGGTTCAAGCGATTCTCCTGCCTCAGCCTCCCAAGTAGTTGGGAATACAAGCCCCTGCCACCATGCCTGGCTAACTCTTGTATTTTTAGTAGAGATGGGGTTTCACCGTGTTAGTCAAGGCTTGTCTCGAACTCCTGACCTCATAAGCTGCCCACCTCAGCCTCCCAAAGTGCTGGGATTACAGGTGTGAGCCACCGCACCACCCAGCTCTTTTCTTTTCTTTCTCTCTCTCTCTATTCCTTCCTTCCTCCTTTTTTTTTTGAGTCTCACTTTGTCGCCCAGGCTGGAGTGCAGTGGTGCGATCTAGGCCAACTTGCAACCTCCGCCTCCTGGGTTCAAGCTATTCTCTTGCTTCAGCCTTTCCAGTAGCTGCAATTACAGGCACCCACCACCACGCCCGGCTTAATTTTTTGTATTTTTTAGTAGAGACGGGGTTTCACCATGTTGGCCAGGCTGGTCTTGAACTCCCGACCTCAGGTAATCCACCTGCCTCAGCCTCCCAAAGTGCTGGGATTACAGACATGAGCCACTGCACCTGGCCTTTCTTTCTTTCCACCTTGCCTTGCCCTACCCTGCCACGGCACCCAGCCCGGCCACCTGCACTCTGGATCCAGCTCCTCTTGTCTTCTCAGGAGCCCATACCATTCACAGTCCCTTCTCTCTTGTAAACATAGCTTCTCCCTCTCCCCAGATCCTTCTCACTGGCTCTTAAGCTCAAAGCCTCTCCCATTAAAAAAAAAAAATAGTGTCTGGGTATAATAGCTCACACCTATAATCCCAGCACTTTGGGAGGCCCAGGGGGTAGATTGCTTGAGCTCAGGAGTTTGAGACCAGCCTGGGCAACATGGCAAAAGCCCCACCTCTATTTAAAAAATACAGGCCGGGCGCGGTGGCTCAAGCCTGTAATCCCAGCACTTTGGGAGGCCGAGACGGGTGGATCACGAGGTCAGGAGATCGAGACTAT
>NW_012101377.1:1001372-1031488 GCF_000951045.1 Mandrillus leucophaeus
AAAAAAAAAAAAAAAATTCAGCCGGGCATGGTGGTGCACATCTGTGGTCCCAGCTACTTGAGAGGCTGAGGTGGGAGGATCGCTTGAGCCCAGCAGGCTGAGGCTAGAATGAGCTGTGATAGCCCACCTGTCTCAAAAAAGAAAAAAAGAAAAAAGCTCCTTACCACGTTCCAGCTGACATCAGCCTTATCTATCTCAACACTCTCACATCTAAAACTACCTAAAAGGTCTCCATGGCCTTCCCTGCCACTCTATCTCCCAGAGTGACTTTCTGCTTGGCCACTGAAAGAGTTCTTACTGAGGTCACTGGTGACCTCCTTGTTATTAAATTCAGCAGATAAGGCGGGGTGCCTGTAATCCCAGCACTTTGGAAAGCCAAGGTGGGTGGATCACTTGAGGTCAGGAGTTTGAGACCAGCCTGGCCAACATGGTGAAACCCTGTCTCTACTAAAAATACAAAAATTAGCCAGGCTTGGTGGTGGGAGCCTGTAATCCCAGCTACTCAGGAGGCTGAGGCAGGAGAATCACTTGAACCTGGGAGGTGGAAGTTGCAGTGAGCCAAGATCGCAGCACTGCACTCCAGCCTGGGTGACAGAGTGAGACTCTGTCTCAAAAATAAATAAATAAATAAATAAATAATAAATTCAGCAGTTGAAAATAAATAAATAATAAATTCAGCAGATGAATTTCAGTCCTCATCTTACCTGACCTCAGTTGCCCTCTCTCCTGCCAGCAGCACTCTTCTCTGGCTTTTGCCCCATGGCACTGTCCCAGAGGCAGGATGACCTAGTGGTTAGGTGCAAAGCCTAGGTCAGAATCCTGGTGCGCTGGTTATTATACAACTCTTGGCATGGCACTAACCAACCTCTGCCTGTTTTTTGGTCAACAAAATGGGTATGATTTACAGTATCTTCCGCATAGGGCTGCGAGAAGAGTCAGTATTATTTAAAATTATATTTTTCGCAAAACTCCCTACCTCCCTCCTTTCTTAATTTTTTCCACAGTGCTTATGATTGGATTTTTACTTTTTTTTTTTTTTTTTTGAGACAGTCTCACTCTGCCACCCAGGCTGGAGTGCAGTGGCATAATCTCAGCTCACTGCAAGCTCCACCTCCCGGGTTCATGCTATTCTCCTGCCTCAGCCTCCTGAGTAGTTGGGACTACAGGTGCCCACCACCACACCCAGCTAATTTTTTGTATTTTTAGTAGAGATGGGGTTTCATCATGTTAGCCAGGATGGTCTCGATCTCCTGACCTCGTGATTTGCCCGCCTCGGCCTCCCAAAGTGCTAGGATTACAGGTGTGAGCCACCGTGCCTGGCCTTTTTTTTTTTTTTTTCTGAGATGGAGTCTAGCTTTGTCGCCTAGGCTGGAGTGCAGTGACGCGACCTCGGCTCACTGCAACTTCTGCCTCCCGGGTTCAAGCGATTTTCCTGCCTCAGCCTCCGGAGTAGCTGGGATTACAGGTGCCTGCCACCAAGCCTGGCTAATTTTTATATTTTTAGTAGAGATGGGGTTTCACTATGTTGGCCAAGCTGGTCTCGAACTCCCGACCTCAAGTGATCTGCCCACCTTGGCCTCCCAAAGTGTTGGGATTACAGGCGTGAGCCACTGTGCCCCGGTGGTTTTTTACTTTCTATTTTTATTTTTTTGAGATGGGATTCTTGCTTCATCACCCAGCTGGAGTGCAGTGGTGTGATCACGGCTCACTGCAGCCTTGAACTCCTTGGCTCAAGCGATCCTCCCACCTCAGCCCCCTGAGTAGCTAGGACTGCAAGCACGTGCCATCATGCTGGCCTGTGCTTATCATTGGCAAACACACTATTTACACACTATTTAGTTATGGTCTGTCTCCTGCAGTGGATGGCAAGCTCTGTGAGGGCAGGAATTTCTGCTTGTGTGCTTCACTGCCACATTTTCAGTGGTGAGAGCAGTGCTTGGCACACTCCAGGTGCTAAAACCAAATTCTCCACCTTCCTCGGCTACTACCCCGTTCTAAAGCAGCCAGGCCCCTAACTATTAGAGTGCCCCAGGGCTACATCCCAGGCCCTCTTCATGCCACACTTACCCAGGAAATGCACACCCACCCAAGCCGGTGACCACCTGCTCGCGTGCAGCCCCCAGCTGCATTCTAACCAGTGACTCAGTGAATAGCTCACTGTGAACTCCACATGCCCAAACCTGGTCCATGTCCAGTGTTTTGGGCTCCACGAGGTGTCTAGCTGCTTGAGCTAGGAACCTAAACTTCAGGTTTCAGTCTCCCTCATGCTCCCCATTTGTTCCACGTCCCCCACCCCCCGCAGCCTGTTCTCAAGCCCTGGCTCTTGGATCTTCCAAATCTCTCATATCTGGCCACTTTTTTCTGTCCACTTTCTCTCACCTGGCCATGCCAACCCCCCTGCCCTCCAGCTTACTTCAAACCTAACTGGCCCCTCTGCTCTCCAGAGTGGGGCTTCCCGGAGGCTCCCTGGTGCCCCTCCCCCTGCCCTTCGCTCCCCACCCCCACCCCTAATTATTTATTTATCGGGTAGCTGCCAGCCAAAGGGGGATGCTGTTGCCATGGGAACCTTCAGCCCCGAGTCAGGGCTGCCTCTGTTCTCAGTAGGATGCTCTTGTCTGTCTAGACGCCAACCCCAGGAGCCCACACGAGGTGGGGGGTGAGGGATAAGGGCTGAATAATGCAGATGGGCCCACCCTAGCCCCAGGAAGCTGGCTGCGAGAGAAGATAGGGTAGGGCCCAGGCTCAGGGCCACTGAACCCATCAGAAGTCTCTCGTGCCCAACCTTGCCAGCCAATTCTGCAAGTCCACTACTTTCCTGGCCAAAATTCCAGCCATGGCACCACAGGTCTGAGACACAGAAGTCAGCCTGTCTGGGGAAAGATGAGGGATGGGCCCTTGAAGTTTCTAGAGAAAACTTTGTTCCAGTCTGGTTCTGTCTCTCTCACTGACTTCAGTCCACTGAGGGACGAGCTCTCCATTTAAGGACATGGAGGCCTGAGTTCCAGCCCTAGTTCTCATCGACTCACTGTGTGACCTTGGGCAAGTTATCCCCCTCTCTGAGCCTCAGTTTTCTCATTAGTGAAATGTCCTGAGGATTCAGACAGGGCCCATAAAGCTCGCAGCCAGCCGGGTGTCTGGCACACAGTTGGTGCTGAGTACATGGCAACAGCTTTTCAGGTCCCCCTTTTCCCAGTGGATTTCTCAGGCAGCTGACAAAATTAAACTCGACTCAACCCCTCATCCGTGAAATGAGGGAGTGGGACGAAAGTCGCAGACAACAGAGCTGGAAGGACCCCTGAGATCTGCTGGCCCAACCCCCTAATTAGGGAGGTGAGCAAACCGACAGCAGAGGGGGCAGTGATGTGCCTGAGGGGAGGGGCTCCTCTCTCTCCCTGAGCTCTGCCCCCACCTCCCCATCTCCGGGGGTCCATCTGGGGACATTGCCATCTGAGCATGAGTTGAAATGAGATTCAACTCAACATAAGATTAAAAGGAACAGTCACAGAGACCAAGTGGTCTTTGACCCTGCCAAAGAAGATGGGACCAGTAGGGACTCAATTCATTGAGCAAATATTTCTTGAGCACCTACTATGTGCTGGGCCCTGGGCATATGGCAGTGAACAAGACGGCGTGGATCCTGCCTCAGAGAGCTCATCTGGAGACAGAGACCACCGTCCTCTGGGAGCTGATGAACTGATGATGTGGGTTTCTCTGACAGGTTCCCCTCTACTGTGCCTAGGGACCTGTGAAGATGCCTCCCTCATCCCCCAACACACACGCACGCACGCGCACACACACACACGCACGCGCACACATGCACAAGCGCATACACGCATGCGCACAGACGCACGCACACACGCACACACACACACGCACGCACACACACCCCTCTCTCTTCTCTTTCTTCTAGGGCTTTTGCAGGCTTTCTGCCTCTCTATCCCAGCCCGGATCCCACTGGGAAATGGCCAAGGCCATCACTGTTAGGTGAAAAAAGCAAGCTGCAGAGCAACATGATTCCATTCGTGTAAACACCTCCCCCAAAAGGCACCAAACACGTGGGACTGTACACGCAGAACCAAGAGCCAGGGAGAGACCCAATAAACAGTTATGAGACGTTATTTCTAGGGAGTGGGGAGATGGGGAGACTTTGAATCTTAACTACATGCACTTCTATAGTAGTTCTGGAATTTCTTACAACAGAGTTGGACCAGAAGTCTCCTTCTCTCTCTCTCTCTTTTTTTTTTTTGTTGAGACAGGGTTTCGCTGTTGTTCATGCTGGAGTGCAGTGGCAAGATCAGGGCCCACTGCAGCCTCAGCCTCCTGGGCTCAAGTGATCTTCCCGCCTCAGCCTCCTGAGTAGTTGGGACTACAGGCATCTGCCACCCACACTTAGCTATTTTTAAAACTTTTTTGTAGAGACAAGGGTCTCACTATATTGCCCAGGCTGGTCTCGAACTCCTGAGTTCAAGTGATCCTCCCCTGCCTTGGCCTCTCAAGATGTTGGGATTACAGGTGTGAACCACTGCGCCCAGCCACATTTATCTCCTATTTGATCTAGACAGTATTCGGAGTACATAACAAGTATTCATCTTATAAACATTTCTCAAGTGCCTTTTTTTTTTGTTTTTTGACAGAGTCTTGTTCTGTCACCCAGGCTGGAGTGCAGTGGTGCGATCTCAGCTCACTGCAACCTCCGTCTCCCTGGTTCAAGCAATTCTCTGCCTCAGCCTCCCGAGTAGCTGGGATTACAGGTGCCTGTCACCACGCCCGGCTAATTTTTGTATTTTTAGTAGAGACGGGGTTTCGCCATCTTGGCCAGGCTGGTCGCAGTGGCTCACGCCTGTAATCCCAGCAATTTGGGAGGCTGAGGCGGGTGGATCATGAGGTCAGGAGTTCGAGTGCCTCTTGTGTGCTAAATCCTGAGAACACAATGGTGAATACAGTGCACCCAGTTCCTGTCCTCCTGGGGATGACAGTCCTGCCCTTTCCCTCCTCAGAGCAGACACCAGCCACATCTGTCCCATTAGGAAACAAAACAAACTGAATCTCCCAGAATATCAGCAACCTCTCTCAAGGGGTCTACCTTAGGAAACTTTATGGAACATTCACTGTCTATAAACCTCATGCTCATGTCACACCTTTTAATCCTATCCCTTTTTGTAAATGAGGAAACAAATCCCAGCACTTTGGGAGGCCGAGATGGGCGGATCACGAGGTCAGGAGATCGAGACCATCCTGGCTGACACGGTGAAACCCCGTCTCTACTGAAAAATACAAAAAACTAGCCGGGCAAGGTGGCGGGCGCCTTTAGTCCCAGCTACTCGGGAGGCTGAGGCAGGAGAATGGCGTGAACCTGGGAGGCGGAGCTTGCAGTGAGCTGAGATCCGGCCACTGCACTCCAGCCTGGGTGACAGAGCCAGACTCCGTCTCAAAAAAATAAAAATAAAAATAAAAATAAATGAGGAAACAGAGCCCCAGAGCAGTGGCAGGCTTGCCTAAGGGGACGCAGAAGAGCTGACTCCAACCAGTCTGGGTCCAAGCCCTTGCTCTTTTCTACCACTTCTTACCATGGTGCTCTTTGAGATTTGGCTGCCCAGCCTGTTTGCAGGTCCCAGCATTTGGGAATCTCACCCCTTATGGCGCTGCTGGAGGTGCCTTCCACCCTGGAGGGGTAATCTTCCTCCTACTCGGGACAGGTCCTGGACCCCCAATCCCCTGACTGCCATCTGCCCGTCTGCACGCCCTCCTGCTGCGACCCAGCCCTCTACCTCCGCTGGGCCTGGGGAGCCAGAGAGCATCTGCTCACCTTCTGCATCATTAGCCCTCAGAGACAGCTTGGAGCTGCTAGGGAGGCCCAGTATGCGACTGATTGGGCCAGCCCTGGTCTTGTCAGGAGGCAGCAGCAGGGTCCTGGCCTCTGTCTCCATGGTAACCCCATCCCCTCATCTCAGTGACTGCTGACCCATCCCCACCCCTTCCCCAGCTGGGGGGCTCTACAAGCCCCTTCTGGGCAGATCCAACCCAGTACACCTCTGAGCTGGCAGTTCCATTAGAACAAAGTGCCTGGCAGTGGTCTAATTAGCATATATCTACATTAATTTGCATAAATCTGGGGCCAAGCGGCCCAGGGTGCTACCAAGGGGAAGTCTTAAAAAAAAGTCAGGCCAGGGACCAGGCAGGGTGGCTCACGCCTGTAATCCCAGCACTTTGGGAGGCCCAGACGGGCGGATCACGAGGTCAGGAGATCGAGACCATCCTGGCTAACACAGTGAAACCCCGTCTCTACTAAAAATACAAAAAATTAGCCAGGCGTGGTGGTGGGCACCTGTAGCTGTAGTCCCAGCTACTTGGGAGGCTGAGGCAGGAGGATGGTGTGAACTCGGGAGGCGGAGCTTGCAGTGAGCTGAGATTGTGGCACTGCACTCCAGCCTGGGCAACAGAGCGCGACCCCATCAAAAAAAAAAAAAAAAAAGAGCCAGGCTGGGCACAATGGCTCACCCCTGTAATCCCAGCACTTTGGGAGGCCAAGGTGGGTGGATCACGAGGTCAAGAGATGGAGACCATCCTGGCCAACATGGTGAAACCCCGTCTCTACTAAAAATATAAAAATTAGCTGGGCGTGGTGGTGTGTGCCTGTAGTCCCAGCTACGTGGGAGGCTAAGGCAAGAGAATCACTTGAACCCAGGAGGCGGAGGTTGCAGTGAACCAAGATCACACCACTGCACTCTAGCCTGGCAACAGAGCAAGATTCCATCTAAAAAAAAAAAAAAGAAAAAAGAAAAAAGGCCGGGGACGGTGGCTCATACCTGTAATTCCCGCACTTTGGGAAGCCAAGGTGGGCGGACTCCTGAGGTCAGGAGTTCAAGACCAGCCTGGCCAACATGGTGAAACCTCATCTCTACAAAAAATACAAAAATTAGCCAGGCGTGGTGGCACTTGCCTGTAATCCCAGCTACTCGGGAGGCTGAGGCAGGAGAATCGTTTGTACCCGGGAGGCAGAGGTTGCAGTGAGCCGAGATTGCGCCACTGCACTCCAGCCTAGGTGACAGAGTGAGATTCTATCTCAAAAAAGTAAAAAATAAAATAAAATAAACAAAAAATAATGAAAACACTGTGGCTGTCCCTCAGAAGGGGTCACAGTCAATGACGGTGCCTCCACACGATGGAACACAATGCAGCCATTACGATGGGGTGTGGGAAGAGGGCCAAGCTGCCACGTGTGAAACCGAGCTGCAGAGCCACTTGAGTAGAACAACCCTGTTTTTGTGCATAACAACAAAACAAAGAATCATCAAATTGTTAATTTGTTAACTCTAGGGAATGGGATTTTGGGGGCCTTTGAGATTCACCCAGATATATTTCTGCAAGGTTTTTACATCGAGGAGAAATTTTTTTTTTTTTTTTCAGATGGAGTCTCACTCTGTCGCCCAGGCTGGAGCGCAGTGGCGTGATCTCAGCTCACCGCAATATCTACCTCCCGGGTTCAAGCAATTCTCCTGCCTCAGCCTCCTGAGTAGCTGGGATTACAGGCACCCACCACCACGCCCGGCTAATTTTGGTGTTTTTAGTAGAGATGGGGTTTCACTCTGCTGGCTAGGCTAGTCTTGAATTTCTGACCTCAGGTGATCACCCCGCCTCGGCCCCCCAAGTGCTGGGATTACAGGGGTGAGCCACTGCACCCGGCCAAGGAGTAATATTTTTATAAGAAAACAAAGACATTCAAAGACAAAACTGATGGGGACAAATGAGCATGTCCTCACGAGTCTGCCTGAGACTGTGGGTGACCCTGAGCTGTGGGTGACCAACCATCCCAGCGTGCCTGAGACCATGGGGTTTCTCAGAGCACAGCACTTTCAGGGACAAGTTCTAAAAGTCCTGGGCAAACTGGGACAAGCTGGCCACATGATATGGAGAGGGTGTGGACAGCTTAGAGGCCTGGGGTGGCTCTGGATGAATGAAATGAGGGGTGGCAGAGTGGGGAAGAGATGGGGCTGGACCTTGGACCCTGGGCTTTATTCTGTTGGTTCCTTGGAGGCAGGGGAGGTCTGAGCATAGAGACATGGAAGCTGGGTACTCTGGGCACAGTGCTGTCTGGCTGCAGGAGGAGGATGGACTGGAAGTGGGAGACCAGGTGGAGATGCTGAGGCCTTTCTTGGCAAGCTGAGGACAGGGCCCAGAATCCTCCATGCCTGAGGCCCCACTCTCCCAGGACTCCCATCTTCTTGTCAATTCCTACTCTATTTCTGCCCGTGTTCCCACATCTGAACTACTGAGGCATCCCCAGTCCCATCTCCCAGATGCCAGGACACCGGCAGACTCTGGAGTGGGCAGCCAAGGCCTGGAAAGAAGGTGCCCTCCAAAGAGGAGCACTTAAGACAGGGGTGAAGGGAAAGACAATCCAGGCAGGGCAAGCTCAGCAAAAACAAGGCTCTCCCAGGAGACGCCGGCTGCAGATAAATGAACATTTGGATAAATAAAATGGTGATTAATCAGATTCCCCGACTAAGTACAATGAACAACACCACATAATTAAGCCAAAAACTCATGGCAGAAAGCACCTTAATGAAGCGGGCACTTAGGTAGAGAGAATTAATTAAGGCAGTGTTCGGAATTTCAGGAGTGGCTAGAGGGATGGAAGTGATGGGGGGAAGGCCAGGATGAAAACAAGCAGGAGGTAACATCCGCCCAGCACGGGACTGAGGCTGCTGGAAAGCCTGGTAATTATCAGCTCAGTCTCTGGGCTCAGATAGGCCTGGAAGTGAGTCCCAGCTCTCACAAGTTGTAGGATCTGGGAAAGTCACCTCCCGGTGCCTCAGTTTCCTCATCTGTAAAATGGGAACGATAATAATATCTACCTCCTGGATTTGTGGGAGGATTCAATGAGGTAATGTGAATGAATGACTTTGCACGTAAGTGCTCAATAAATTATCATGGATTGGACAAGCAATTTTTTTTTTTTTTTTTTTGAGACGGAGTCTCACCCGGGCTGGGGTACAATGGCTTGATCTCGACTCACTGCAACCTCTGTCTCCTGGGTTCATGCGATTCTCCTGCCCCAGCCTCCCAAGTAGCGGGGATTACAGGCAACCGCCACCACACGCAGCTAATTTTTTGTTTGTTTTTTGAGACGGAGTCTGGCTGTGTTGCCTAGGCTGGAGTGCAGTGTCGCAATCTCGGCTCATCAGCCTCACCTGGCCTAAACCGGAGAGTTTAAAATGCTTGTCCGGGCCAGGTGTGGTGGCTCATGCCTTTAATCCCAGCACTTTGGGAGGCCAAGGCGGGTGGATCACCTGAGGTCAGGAGTTCGAGATCAGCCTGACCAATATGATGAAACCCTATCTCTACTAAAAATACAAAAATTACCTGGGCGTGTTGGTCTGCGCCTGTAGTCCCAGCTACTTGGGAGGCTGAGGCAGGAGAATCACTTGAACCCGGGACAGGGAGGTTGCAGTGAGCCGAGATCGTGCCACTGCACTCCAGCCTGGGCAATGAGAGCAAAACTCCATCTCAAAAATAAATAAATAAATAAATAAAAAATAAACTCTGGTTTAAAAGAGAAATGAACATTTTTAAAAAGAAGCCAATAAAGCCCTATGTTCTTCATTGAGAAGTTAGAGAATCGAGTAAATCACAACCATGAAAGCAAGTTATATAGTAGCATGTAGTTTTTATTTTTATTTCATTTTTAAAATTTTTATTTATTTTATGTATTTAGTTTTTTGAGACAGGGTCTCACTGTGTAGCCCAAGCTGGAATGCAGTGGCATGATCTCGGCTCACTGCAACCTCTGCCTCCTGGGCTCAAGCGATCCTCCCGCCTCAGCCTCCTGAGGAGCTAGGACCACAGGTGCACAGCACTACACCTGGCTAATTTTTTGTATTTTTGGTGGAGACGGGGTTTCACCATGTTTCTCAGGTTGGTCTCAAAGTCTTGTGCTCAAGTGATTTGCCCATCTGAGCCTTCCAAAGTGCAGGGATTATAGGCGTGAGCCACTGTGCCTGGCCTATTTTTATTTTTCTGACACAGGGTCTCACTCTGTTGCTCAGGCTGGAGTGCAGTGGCATGATCATGGCTCACTGAAGCCCCAACCTCTGAGCCTCACGAGATCCTCCTACCTCAGCCTCCTGAGTAGTTAGGTCTACAGGCATGCACCACCACGCTCAGCTAATTTTTGTATTTTTGTAGAGATGGGGTTTCGCCATGTTGGCCAGGCTGATCTTGAACTCCTGGTCTCAAGAGATCCACCCGCCTCAGCCTCCCAAAGTGCTGGGATTACAGGTGTGAGCCACTGCACCCAGCTGTATATGCTTTTTAAACTGTAAAGTGCTGTACCCACATGTGCCATTCTTAGGATAATTTTTAAATCCTTGGTTTCATACCAAGGTCAGATTCTTGCTGCTTGTTCCCCAAGAAGCTGTACACCGTAGAGGTTAAAAGTGTGGCCTAGGAGCCACACTATCTGGGTTTGAATCCTATCTTTAACACTTACTAGCTGTGTGACCTTCAGTAAGTCACTTAACCTCTCTGTTCTTTAATTTCAAATACCGACTCTGTCATGTACTAGCCATCTGTAAAATGGGGATGACGACAACAGTACCTATTTCAAGCGGATGTTCTGAGGCTTAAGTAGGGAATATGTGTCAAATGTTCAGAACACTGCCTGGTTCATAGCCGTAGAAGTGTTCGCTACCACGATTGTTCCCTGTACTGCAGACTGTGCACCTGGGTTGCTCACACAGAGCACTCATGTACTAAAGGAGAAGGGATCACAGTTGTCCTAATGTGCAGGTCGCTTTGAGGTCAGCTGGTATTTTCCCCCACTCATCCCCAAGCAGCCCAGCAGCTGCCTGAACCCCCTGCCCCACTCTTGTTCTCCTTTGCCCATGAAGCATTCATGGGCACTGACCCTGGGTGCAAAGAGGAACAGCCCTGCCCTGGCTGCGAGCTGTGCCAAGTCTATGGTGACACAGATAAACTTCAAGTGCCAAATTACACAAGCCCAAGGAAGAGGGCAAGGACTGAAAATGACGCTTCCCACCCTCTGGGGACATGCACTGAGCCTGCCCTGTACACGCTGCTTGATGTCCATATCATGTACTCCTCTCAACCCTTGGAGAAGTGTCATTTTACATACCTGGATACTGAGGCCCAGAGAGGTGAAGTAACAGATCCCAGGTTACACAGTCAGGAAGCGGTAGAGGCAGGAACACAGATCTGCAGGCTCTAGAGCCTGTGTGCCACCACCCCAGGTTTCCCCACTAGGTCTCCTGGTCCACAGATGGCCACTGGGCCCCCAAAGCATCACCGCTGTGGCCTGATTCCCTGCACTACTGGAACTGGAAACCCTCCCAATGGATCCGCTCATGCCACCGATGATGGCTGAGATGTGTTCTGTTCAAACCCCACTCCATCATTTACTAGCCGAGTGACCTCTGGCAAGTGTTTAAATCTCCCTAAGCCCGTTTCCTCATCTATAAAAAGGAAAAGAATAAAACCTCAGAGTCACTGTGACATTAAAGGACGCAAAGCATAATGCCTGGTACAGAAGCAGCCCCCAACAAATGCCATTCTTTCGTCTCCTCTGAGTCCAATTCTTTCTTCCACCCCCCACTTACGGAAACTTGTGTTCTGAAGGAGCTCTGCCTCTGCTGCAGCTTTCTCGTTCCCGGCTTCCTTTCGTGAAGGTTTCTTTCATTCTTTCCAGAAACCTTTCTTCCTTGCTAATAAGAGAAAATGCAGAAGTCCTACCCACAGGCCTTTGCTATCCTATCAAGCAGGGAAACCTACCTGCCTTCACAGCACCCCTTGGGGGTGGGTATCCCGGACACAGAGACACCAAAGTTCACAGGACCCTGCAATTAATCCAAGGTCTGTGTGGCCCCAACACAGTGGCGGGGAGGGGGGCGGGGGCTGGAAACCTCTGATGTAAGTGCACAGTTTGCTGGGCCACAAGGCTCCCTCAAAATGCTCCCTTGAAGCTGCCCCCGCCTTTGAGAGCTGTCAGCCCTTGTCTACAGCAGAGGCGTTACACAAACCTCCTGACTTTCAGGAACTCTGGCTCTTCCTGTTCTGTGCCACACTCTGGGGTGGGTTTATAACATGCTGTTGGACTCTGCCAGTTATGATACTGAGGCCTTGGGCAAATCACACTTGATGTTCCAGGGCCTCAGTTTCCTCATCTGTAAAATGGGTAATATAACTCCTACCCTTCTCACCTCCCAGGGGGTGGGAGTGGATCCAGTGGGGTAACTGACATCCTGGGAGCCATCAAGCTCTCCCCTCACAGGGAAGATGCCCTCTGTGGCTTTAACAGGAAGATCATCCCAGTGGGCCAAGACTGGGCCAAGAAAAGCAGCCCAGGCCTGGAGCAGTGACTCACACCTGTAATTCCAGCACTTTGGGAGGCCGAGGCAGGTGGATCACCTGAAGTCAGGAGATCGTGACAAGCCTGACCAACACGGTGAAACCCGGTCTCTACTAACAACACAAAAATTAGCTGGGCGTGGTGGTGGGCACCTGTAGTCCCAGCTACTTGGGAGGCTGAGGCACGAGAATCGCTTGAACCTGGGAGACGGAGGTTGCAGTGAGCCGAGATTGTGCCTTTGCATTCCAGCCTGGGTAACAAGAGCGAAACTCCGTCTCAAGCAAAACAAAACAAAACAAAACAAAAAAACAACCAGCATCCCAGCAGAGTGCAGCCTCCACCCCTCTCCCAGTTGAGAACCCCAACAGCAGAGTCCACCTCCAGGGAGCCTCCTGCAAAAAGTAAGTCTCCTGGAACTCTGTTTTATCCTAAAAGAATATGTATAGCCAGGCATGACGGCTCACGCCTGTAATCCCAATGTTTTAGGAAGCTGATGCAGCATGGCTTGAGCCCAGGAGTTTGAGACCAGTCTGGGCAATACAGTGAGACCCCTTTCTCTACAAAAAATTTTTTAAAAGTAGCCAGACATAGTGGTGTGTGCCTGTAGTCCCAGCTACTCTGGAGGCTGAGGTGGGAAGACCACTTGAGCCTAGGAGGTCAAGGCTGCAGTGAGCTGTGATCGCATCACTCCCCTCCAGTCTAGGTGACAGAGTGAGACCCTGTCTCTGAAAAGAAAAAAAAAAAAAAGTTAGCCAGGTGTGGTGGCGCTCCCAGCTACTCAGGAGGCTGAGGTGGGAGGATCCCTTGAGCCCAGGAGGTCGAGGCTCAGTGAGATACTGTTGGGCCACGCATGACCCTGTCTTATTAAAAAACAAACAAAAAAAAGAGATAAGAATGAAGAGGACTCACAATGGCTGATCCAGCATCATCCAGCATTCTACTCTGAAATAGAGCCTCCTTCTTAGTTCTTGCCCACCAAATTCAGGGTAGAATGATGCTTTGCAAAAAAGCATTATGTCTTAGTAATATATCTCTTAGGGCTTAGCGCCCTCCTACTCCCAAGCCAGCAGGTACAAGAACTGCAACCTGAGAAGCCAGCCATACCCACAGGCCACACAGATATTAGGTTTGGTGCAAAAGTAATTGTGGTTTTTGCCATTCCTTTTTTTTTTTTTTTTTTTGAGATGGAGTCTCACTCTGTTGCCCAGGCTGGAGTGCAGTGGCACCATGTTAGCTCACTGCAACCTCCATCTCCTGGGTTCAGGCAATTCTCCTGCCTCAGCCTCCCGAGCAGCTGGGATTACAGGTGCCCACCACCATGCCCAGCTAATTTTTATATTTTTAGTAGAGATGGGGTTTCGCCATGTTGGCCAGGCTGGTCTCGACTCTTGATCTCAGGGGATCCACCCGCCTTGGCCTCCCAAAGTGCTGGGATTACAGGCGTCAGCCCCCACGCCCGGCTTGCCATTACTTTCAATGGCAAAAAACGCAATTGCTTTTGCACCAAACCTAACAGTAGGTCACTCAACACAGCTGAGCCCGTTTCCTCATCTGAAATGGAGATCATTTCTAATAGAACCCACGTCTGTGCATCAGGCCAGGGAAAGGCTGACAGGGTTGAGTAAGGAGAAAGGGTCCAACCTTGAAGTTAGGGACGTGGACATTTAGAATCCCTGAAGGAAGGGCCTGGGGAGGTTGGGCTCCATCAGCTGTTGTGAGTCCTCTTCATTCTCATGTGATTTGTTCAACCAGTAAGTATTTATTGGAGGTCAATCATAACACTAGACAGTGGAGACAAAGCGGTGGACAAAGGCAAAAGCAGACATAGCCCCTGTCTTGACAGAAACACTCAATAAGATAGAAAGAGAAAGGAACTTCCTCAACTTGGTGAAGGGCATCTACAGAAAAGCCACAGCTGACATCATACGTAATGGTAAAAGACTGAGAGCTTTCCCCTAAGATCAGAAACAAGACAGATGTCCGCTCTCATCACTTCTATTCAACACTGTGCTGGAGGTTCTAGCCAGGACAATTAGGCAAGAAAAAGTAATCAAAGGCATCCACATTGGAAAAGAAGAAGTAAAACTATTTGCTAATTGCAGATGATATGATCTTATATGTAGAATAACCTAAAGAATCCCCAAAAAACTACTAGAGCTACTAATTTAGGTCAGCAAGGCTGCAGAGTCCAAGATCAACAGACAAAAATCGCTTGAACTTCTACACATTAGCAATGAACAATCTAAACATAAAATCAACAAAACAATTTCATTTACAATAACATCAAAAAGAAGAAAATGCTTAGCATAATTTTTTTTTTTTTTTTTTTTTGAGACGGAGTCTCTGTCTCCCAGGCTGGAGTGCAGTGGCACGATCTTGGCTCACTGCAAGCTCCGCCTCCCGGGTTCACGCCATTCTCCTGCCTCAGTCTCCCGAGTAGCTGGGACTACAGGTGCCCACCACCACGCCCAGCTAATTTTTTGCATAGAGACAGGGTTTCACCGTGTTAGCCAGGATGGTCTCGATCTCCTGACCTCGTGATCCACCTGCCTTGGCCTCCCAAAGTGCTGGGATTACAGGCGTGAGCCACCACTCCCAGCCAACATAAATTTAACCAAGGAAGTGCAAGACCTGTACGCTGAAAACAATACATTATTGAAGAAATTAAAGAAGACCCAAATTTATGGATTGGGAGCCTTGATATTGTTAAAATGGTAACACTCCCCAAACTAGTCTACAGATTCAGTGCACTCTATCAAAATTCCAAACTACCTTTTTTTTTTTTTTTTCCGGGAATGTGTAAGTTGGCCTTAAAATTCATATGGAAATATGTGGAATCTTGGCTGGGCATGGTGGCTCATGCCTGTAATCCCAGCACTTTGGGAGGCCGAGGGGGGCGGATTGCTTGAGGTCAGGAGTTCGAGACCAGCCTTGCTAACATGGTGAAATCTCACCTCTACGAAAAATACAAAACATTAGCCAGACGTGGTGACACACGTCTGTAGTCCCAGCTACTCAGGAGGCTGAGGTAGGAGAATCGCTTGAACCCAGGAGGCGGAGGTTGCAGTGAGCCGAGATCGCGCCACTGCACTCAAGTCTGGGCGACAGAGCGAGACTCTGTCTCAAAAAAAGAAAGAAAAAAAATATGGAGTTCAAATAACAAAATAATCTTGAAAAAGAACAAAGTTTGAGGACTCACACTTCCTGATTTCAAAACTTACAATGACAAGGTTACAGTTACCAAGACAGTGTGGTACTAGCATAAGGACAGACATATAGATAAATGGAACAGACTAGTCCCAAACCAAATCCATACATCTATTGTCAATTGATTTTCAACAAGGGTGCCAAGACCATTCAATGGAGAAAGCATAGTTTTTTCAACAAATGGTGCTGGGACAACTGAATACTCACATGCAAAAGAATAAAGGTGCACTCCTTCCTCGCACCATATAAAAAATTAACTGAAAATGGGTCAAAAACCTAAATGTAAGAGCTAAAACTATAAGATCCTTGGGAGGAACCATAGGTATAAATCTGTATTACTTTGAATTAGGTAAGTTTCTTTTTTCTTTTTTTTTTTTTGAGACAAAGTCTCATTCTGTCACCCAGGCTGGAGTGCGGTGGCACAATCCCGGCTCACTGCAACCTCCACCTTCTAGGCTCAAGCGATCCCCCCACCTCAGCCTGTAGAGTGGCTGGGACCACAGGCACGCACCACTAAACCTGGCTACTTTTTGGATTTTTGGTAGAGACGGAGTCTCACCATGTTGCCTACGCTGGTCTTGAGCTCCTGAGCTCAAGCAATCTGCCCACCTCGGCCTCCCAAAGCTTTGGAATTACAGACGTGAGCCACCGCACTCAGCCATAAAAATAAAAAGCTTGGCCGGGTGCGGTGGCTCACGACTGTAATCCCAGCACTTTCAGAGGCTGAAGCGGGTGGATCACGAGGTCAGGAGATCAAGACCATCCTGGCTACGGTGAAACCCCGTCTCTATTAAAAATACGAAAAATGAGCGGGGCGTGGTGGTGGGCGCCTGTAGTCCCAGCTACTCGGGAGGCTGAGGCAGGAGAATGGCATGAAGCCGGGAGGTGGAGCTCGCGGTGAGCCGAGATTGTGCCATTGCACTCCAGCCTGGGCGACAGAGAGAGACTCTGTCTCAAAAAATAAATAAATACACAAAATAAAAAGCGTTCTTTTTCTTTTCTTTTTTTTGAAAAACATTAGTATATGTTTTTCAAAAGGGTACTATCAAGAAAGTGAAAATTTGTACAGATAAAGTTGTTGAGGTTAAAAAAAAAAGTGAGAAGTCAACCCTTACAACGTGAGACAGTGTTTGCAAATCATATACCTAACAAGTGTCCAAAATCCAGGATATATAAAGAACTTTTGCAATTCACCAGTAAATAGAGAAATAATCCAACTAAAAATGGAAAAAGGATTTGAATAGAATTTCTCCAAAGAAGTTATACAAGTGGCTAAAAATCATATAAAAATATACTCAAAATAGTCATTTGGGAAATGCAAATCAAAAGCATGACATACTTCACACCCACTAGGGTGGCTCTAATAAAAAAGGCAGATAACAACAAGTGTTGATGATGATGCAGAGAAACTGGAACTCTCATGCATTGCTGGTGAAAATGTAAAATGGTGCGACTGCTGTGGAAAATGGGCTAGTTCTTCAAACGGTTGGACACAGAGTTATGCGGCCCTGCATTTCTACTCCTAGGTATATACACCTGAGAAGTGAAAACAAAGTTAACACAAAGCTTGTATGCAAATGCTCATAGCGGCATTATTCATGGCAGCCAAAAGGTGGAACAACCCAATGTCCATCATCTGATGAATGGATAAAAAAATTGCAACACAAGTCGGGTGCAGTGGCTCACACCTGTAATCCCAGCACTTTGGGAGGGTGAGGTGGGAGGATCCTTTGAGCCCAGGAATATAAAAGCAGCCTGGGCAATACAGGGAGATATTGTCTCTACAAAAAATTTAAAAATTAGCTGGGTGTGGTGGTGCCCACCTGTAGTCCCAGCTACTTGGGAGGCTGAGGCATGGGGATTGCTTGAGCCCAGGAGATTGAGGCTGCAGTGAGCAGTGATCACGCCACTGCATTCCAGCTTGGACCACAGAGTGAGCCCCTGTCTCAAAACAAAACAAAATGAAATAAATAAAATAAATTAATAAACCAAAATAAAAATTTAAGAAGTGTTATATCCATACAATGGAATATTATTAAGCCATAAGAAGGAATGAAGTATCACCTGGTACAACACGGATGGCCCTTGAAAACATTATGCTAGGCGAAGGATACCAGTCACAAAGGATCACCTATTGTATGATTCCACTTATACAAAATGTCCAGAGTAGGCAAATCCAGAAAGATAGAAAGTGGATTAGTGGTTGCCAGTGGCTAGTGGCAAGGGGGAGTGGGGGTGACTGCTAATGGGTTTGGGGGTCTCTTTTTAAGGTGATGAAAATATTCAGGAATCAGAGAGTGGTGATGGCTGCACAACTTTATGAATACACTGAAAGCCACTGAATTGTACACTTTAAAATGGCACAATTTTATGGTATGTGAATTATATCTCAATAAAATTTAAAAAAAAGAAAAAACCAGAAGCAGATCTTGGCCTCACAGAGCTTAGATTCAGTGTATGTGTGCATGTGTATGTGTGCATGTGCATGCGTGTGTGTGCGCGTTTGTGCATGAGTGTGTGCACGCACACCTGTGCAGCGCAAAATCTCTGTTGTGCTTACTGCTCTGAAGGAAGGGCGCCAAGGACAAGAGCTATGATGAGAGTGGTCAAGGAAGACTTCCGCGAGGAAGTGACCTGAAGGAAGAGATAATAGGATAAGGAGGAAAGGGAGGGACAATCAGGCAGAGGTGAGCCTGTGCAAAGGTCCTGTGGAGGGAGGGAGGTGGGCATAATAGGAGGGGCTGGAAAGGATCCAGGTGGCTAGAGTTGGGGGAATGAGAGGGAGCGACACCAAAGGGAAGGGCTGGAGGGACCGTTGTGCCCTGTGGCCTGAACAGAGAAAGCAGCCTGGGGCTGGGGAGGGGACACTAAGCCCTCCAGGTGCCCCCTAGGGTCAAACATCATGCTAGGGACGTTAAGCACCTATGGTGGGGAGTCAGGGAACCTGTCAGCATCTGGAGGGAGCCGGGAGGTCATTTGCCCTGGCTGAGGCCACTCTTCATGTAACCTCGTGGGAGGAGAAAAAAAAATCCAATTCCCTGACTTATTTAGTGGCAGCTCCTTGTACTGATTCTCCCAGGAAGGAAATTCTGATGAAAGCCAGTCTCACTGCTATGGCAACAGCAACCACTTCTGACTTCTCCTTCCGACTAAAAGCCAGGTGGGGAAGTCTGCCTAGCAACAGCAGTGGGTGTCAGGAGTCCCTCGGGCAAAGTTGCAGAGCAGTCCCCTGCCAACCCAGGGCTTCAGGATCCCCCTTACCTACTTTCTGTCCCAGTCTTGGCTCGGATCCCAGCTTCCCACTTCTCTTTCCAGTGGAGAATCACAGCAGCCACCAACATCTGGACAGCGCTTCACCGCTCAGATTGTGATTTATGCTGCCCGTGATGTGGGACTGTTATCCCCATCCGACCACCCGGGACGCTGAGGCTCAGACAGGTGGAGGGGGTCTGCCAGGCTGGTGTCCTTCCCTGGTGCCGCACTACTCATCCCTATGCTGAGGCTCTGCTTATCGGCACGGGCCTCCTGCTCTGATTCCTGCAGCATGAAGGAATAAATGACACCTCCTCCACCCGTCCCCTCAGTCCCTTTCCTGGTAATCCATCGTATATGAGGGATGGGGGTGTCTGGCCCAACTGAAGGCCCTGGGAGGGATTGCCTGGGGCCTGTTAGTGCTGGAGCAGTAAGAAGGAATCATGGCGGAGGCCATGAGTGGTGCCTCTCTGACAGGTTACCCCCAGTGACTGGGCTAGAAGGGTTTCCCTTCAGAATACCTGGTTCTGATCTTTAATACAAGCATTAATAACAATGGCTAAAATGTGCACATGGACCCTGGGCCAGCACTTTTTGTGCCCCATGTCATTCAGCTCTCACAACTACAAATGAGGGATGGGCCACCGTCCCCTCGTTCTATGAAGGGGACACGATCTCAGAGCTGGAGATGGGGCGCAGCTGCAGTAAACCCAGGTGGTCTGGTCCCAGAGCCTGAGCTCTTAAGCAGATACCTGCAGGCCCCACTGCAGCTTTGGGAGGAGACTTTCTCCCCCTCTATCTCGCAGGCAGGCTGGGAAGATTAAAGGGGAGGGCAGAGGAGCACGGGGGAATGGAATGGAACAATTACTTCCTGGCCCTGGGCCAGAGGCGGCTGGTTGGACCTGCTGGAGGAAGCGGTTGCTGTCTGCACGTGGGAGCAGGAGTGGAGGGAGGCGGGCAAGGAAGGCCTGGTTCTCACGGCCTAGTCTGAATGTGCATATGCCAAGCGCTGCTCTTCACAAGTGGCATTTCCTTTCATCCCCAGAATGATACTGAGAGGGAATCACAGCTAATGCTTACCCTATGTCAAGCGTCTCTCCAAGCTTAGAACGCTGTGATTCATTTAATCTTCAAAGAAACACACCAGGTAGAGCCTAAGGTCAAGCCCACTTTGCATATGAAAGCACTGAAGCACACCAAAAAGTAACTTGCCCAAGGTCACCGGCAGATTAAGATTTGGACCAGGTCCCCTGGCTCATGCCCATGAGTTTAACAGACTGGCTGCCCTGCTAGGAGAGCTGGAGGACTTTTCTTTCAGAGGAGGGGCGAGGCCATCATCAGTGGGGTTTGATCTCCTGGGAACGCCTGTGGCATTGACTTTTATTTATTTATTGAGATGGCTGGAGTACAGTGGCACGATCTTGGCTCACTGCAACCTCGACCTCCCGGGTTCAAGTGATTCTCCTCCCTCAGACTCCCGAGTAGCTGGGATTACAGGTGCCTGCCACCACATCTAGCGAATTTTTGTTTTCTCTCTCTTTTTTTTCTTTTTTTTGAGATGCAGTCTATCTGTGTTGCCCAGGCTGGAGTGCAATGGTGCAATCTTGACTCACTGCAACCTGTGCCTCCTGGGTTCAAGCAATTCTCCTGCCTCAGCCTCCTGAGTAGCTGGGACTACAGGCGCGTGCCACCACGCCTGGGTAATTTTTGCATTTTTAGTAGAGACAGGGTTTTACCATGCTGACAGGCTGGTCTTGAACTCCTGGCCTCAAGTGATCTGCCCACTTCGGCCTCCCAGAGTTCTGGGATTACAGGCATGAGCCACTTCACTGTGGCACTGATTTTTTTTTTTTTTTTAGAGACAGGGTCTTTGTTGCCCAGGTTGGAGTGTGGCAGCACAGTCACAGCTTACTGCAGCCTCCAACTCCTGGACTCAAGTGATCCTCTCGCCTCAGCCTCCCAAGTAGCTAGGGCTACAAGTGTGTGCCAACACGCCCAGCTAATTTTTGTATTTTTTGTAGAGATGGGGGTCTCACTATGTTGCCCAAACTGGTCTCAAACTCCTGGCCTCAAGAGACCCTCCTGCCCTTGGCCTCCCAAAATGCTGAAATTACAGGTGTGAGCCACCATGTAATCTTGCATTATGATTTATTCAGTGGCACCTCCTAGACTGATGGGCACCCTCGCCACTGCTCCCCACCAACCCCCACCGGGAAACATTGAGACCACGGGGAAAGGCTCTGGCAGCAGACTCTTGCCCAGGACTGGGCAGAGAGTAGCTGACTGCTTCCACCCACTGGGGGATCTTATTCTTGTTCTGGGTATTTTTGTCTGGAATTACACCCCCAGTCTCCATCCCTCCCAGAAGTGGCATCAGCCCGCTTCCTGGAACAGCACACGAAGGGCCTCAATGCCAGGCTCCCTGTCTTCTCCTGGGGCAGTGAGGAAAGGAGACAGGAGTTGGACCTAACAGGCTCCACTGTGTCTCTGGGGTTCTGTGTACCCATCTGTATAAACAAAGGGCTGCAGGAATGTTCTCTGGGGACCCCCTTGGCTCCTGGATTCCAGGATTCTGTGCCTGGGAGGACTCCATTCAGCAAACAATCATGATTTATGCTTCATAGACACACCTGTCCTCTAAGCACCTAATAATGATTCGTATTGGCCATAATTACAGCAGCTACCATTTCCTTCCTTCCTTCCTTCCTTCCTAGCAGCTACCATTTCCTTCCTTCCTTCCTTCCTTCCTTCCTTCCTTCCTTCCTTCCCTCCCTCCCTCCTTCCTTCCTTCCTGATGGAGTCTCACTCTGTCACCTAGGCTAGAGTGCAGTGGCACAATCTTGGCTCACTGCAGCCTCCGCCTCCCAGGTTCAAGCAATTCTCCTGCCTCAGTCTCCCGGGTAGCTGGGACTACAGGTGCACACTGTCACGCCCGGCTAATTTTTGTATTTTTAGTACAGATGAGGTTTCACCATGTTGGCCAGGATGGTCTTGATCTCCTGACCTCGTGATCCTCCCGCCTCAGCCTTCCAAAATGCTGGGATTACTGGCGTGAGCCACTGCACCTGGCCGCAGCTACCATTTTCGAAGCCTTAACTAAGTGCTAGGTGCTGTGCTGAGTGCATTTCATGGATTCTCTCACTGAATTTGCTGGGTGGCTCTAAGAGGCAGGTACACTCATCTCTGCTTTACTGATGAAGAACCTTGAAACTGAGCTCAGAGAGGCTGGGCAACTTGCCTCCGTTCACACTTTTAGGAAGTAACAGATGCAGGATTTCCACCCCCTCAGCTTCCTCTTCTGCAAAATGGGAGGAAATTGTACCATCACCTCTTGCTGCTGGGAGAGTGAGAGTTGATCAGGTGCATCAAGCATTTGGCCATAGCAGGCCTTGATAAACTGTGCCCCTGTACCCTCCTTCCCGTGTCCCCACTTCCTGTCCTATTTGTCCCTGATACCAACCAGTCCAGCCTGTCATAATCGACAACCACAGTGTGATTCCCAGGCTGGGCCCCAGACAGCCTCTCAGTTCGGTGGATGATCCCTGTCTCTGGTGGCCTGTCTTGAGGATGACAGCTAGTGGCAGCCTGGGGATGGCAGTGTGCTCAGATGACTCGTGAGGCTGCTGACCAGCAGACAGGCAGTGACAGGTTGAGCAGCTGGCATCACCCGAGGCTGATGAGACACCCAGGGGAGCCCTGGCCTGCATTCCACCCTCAAGTCCAGACCCTTCTCTAACATTTGGGGGCCTTGTGGACCAGGGCAGGAGCACCAATGCGGGTCGACACCTCACATGCCTAAATATCTAAGTTACAAACCAAACTAACAAACTCCTAAATATACGTTCTGTCTTCTAATAGACTTAATGGTCTGCAAGGCCAGGCTGTGAATTTCAATTCCTCTGACTTCTTGGAGTTCTGAGCCAGAAGGTAGTAGCATGTTTCAGCACATGGGAGAGCCAGCCCCAGCTAGCATTCCCGTTTCTGGCTGGGGTCTCATACACAGGTCTGGATCCTAGGACACATGTGTAAGCTACGTCCACACCCGCCCCTCCTTCCAAGCAGCTGGCCCTGTCTATGGGTGGAGATACACACACTGGCAGCACAGGCTGTCCTCTGGAGAAACCCCGGCAGGCCCTGACAGGGGGCTTGGGGCTGACTGGATGGGGGACTCTGGGTCCTGAGGATCTGGGGTGGAGCCTAGGGTGGGAGCGCAGGCATAGGTTTCCAGTGAGCATGTCCCCCTGATCTTGTGGACTCCCTGCCCTGGGGCAAGGGGCGTGGCCAGAGGAGGGCCACAGAAGGCCCCCTAATGCCTCTGGCACCGCCCAGGTTCCCTGTAGTGGGGCTGTGGTGTCTGTTGTGAGCAAACTCGTAAATCAACACTGGAGACACATTCCCACAGGAGGGTCTGAGGCCACACAGGTGCCTGGACTCCAGGGGTAGCCCAGGGGTTTGGAGAGCTTGGGATCAGGAAATCCAGGTTCAAGTCCTAGCTCTGCTATGTGCTGGCTGTGACTGTGGCCCAGCAAATTCCCCTCTTGGGTCCCATTTGCTCATCTGTAAAACAGGGATGACAGTTTCTGCCTAGCAGGGTTGTAGGAAGGAGCAAATGAGTGCAGTAAGATCTGTGAAATGTTCGTACCTTGCTTGCACAGGCAACTCCACCCTGGCCACTGCTGCTAAACCCGCTCCAGAATACTCAGATTTTTTTTTTTTTTTTTTGAGATGGAGTTTTGCTCTTGTTGCCCAGGCTGGAGTGCAATGGTGCAATCTTGGCTCGCCGCAACCTCTGCCTCCTGGGTTCAAGCAATTCTCATGCCTCAGCCTCCTGAGTAGCTGGGATTACAGACATGTGCCACCACACCCGGCTAATTTTGTATTTTTTTTTTTTAGTAGAGACGGGGTTTCTCCATGTGGGTCAGGCTAGTCTCAAACTCCTGACCTCAGGTGATCTGCCCACCTTGGGCTCCCAACGTGCTGGGATTACAGGCGTGAGGCATCGCACCTGGTAACATTCAGATCTTTTCGATCTTCTTTTCCTGTATAACGCTCACCATCTGTGTCGCGACATGATCACTGATAGCATCTGAGTCCACATGGGCAGGAACATTGCCTCCCATACTACTGTATCCCCAGCACCTCCCTAGTGCAGAATAAGCACACAGTGGCCGGGCGTGGTGGCTCGCGCCTGTAATCCCAGCACTTTGGGAAGTTGAGGCCGGTGGACCACCTGAGGTCAGGAGTTTGAGACCAACCTGGCCAACGCGGCAAAACCCTGTCTCCACTAAAAATATAAAAATTAGCCAGGGGTGGTGGCATGCACCTATAATCCAAGCTACTTGGGAGGCTGAGGCAGGAGAGTCACTTGAACCTGGGAGACAGAGGTTGCAGTTAGCCAAGATAGTGCCACTGCACTCCAGCCTTTTGACAGAGTGAGACTCTGACTCCAAAAAAAAAAAAAAAAAGCATCCAGTGAATATCTGACTGCCTGGATAAACTATGAAACTTTGTGATTTGTGATTATTCACCTGGGCCTTCCATCTGCTCTTGGGGTTCATTCAAGCATCACACATTCACTGAGTTCCTTCTGAGGACCACACTCCATGTCCACACTCAATGGACACTTCCAGGCCTCAAGGAGCTCCCAGTCTAGGGAGAGGGATTTGATGTGGAAATACAGCAGAATTACAACAGCATAGTACCTGCTGTGATGGAGGCAGGGGGCAAGGTGTCAGGGCCCAGAGGAAGAAGTCAGTGTGGTGAGGATGCGCGAGTACAGAGATGCTCCGAGGAGGAAATGATGGTTTAGCAGGCCTAGGAGATAAAGAAGGAAAGAGCTTCCAGAGAGGCAGGCACAGCAAATGGCAAAGGCTCTGAGGTGTGAAACAACCCAGGGTGTTTAGGTCCATGTGACCTGAGTTTAGGGACACGGAAGTGGTGAGTTTAGCAGGCAAGCCTAGACAGGCTTTCAGTGTCTCTCTGGTCTAGATGAATAATTCTCATTGTGTAGTCCCTGGACTAGCAGCATCAGCATCATGTTGGAACTTGTTAGAGATGCACATTCTTGGCCCCCATCCCAGACCTCCTAAATCAGAAACTCTGGGGGTGAAGCCTGGAACTCCATATATATATATATATATTTTTTTTTTTTTTTGAGACGGAGTCTCGCTCTGTCGCCAGGCTGGAGTGCAGTGGTGCAGTCTCGGCTCACTGCAACATCCGACTCCTGGATTCAAGCGATTCTCCTGCCTCAGCCTCCCAAGTAGCTGGGACTACAGGCGTGCGCCACCAAGCCCAGCTAATTTTTGTATTTTTAGTAGAGACAGGGTTTCACCATGTTGGCCAAGATGGTTTCAATCTCTTGACCTCATGATCCACCCACTTCGGCCTCCCAAAGTGCTGGGATTATAGGCATGAGCCACCACTCCCGGCCTGGAAATCCATATTTCAACAAACCCTCCAAGTGCTTCTGATGCCCGCTAAAGTTTGAGAAACACAGCTTCAGACTTTATCGTGAAGGCAATGAGGGCCCGGGGTAGGCTTTAAACAGAGGCAAGGCAGTATCAGAACCGCTCTTTTTTTTGTTTTTTTGTTTTTGAGACAGAGTCTCTCTCTGTCACCCAGACTGGAGTGCAGTGGTGCGATCTTGGCTCACTGCAACTTCTACCTCCCGGGTTCAAGCGATCCTCCTGCCTCAGCCTCCTGAGAAGCTGGAATTACAGGCTCCCACCACCACGCCTGGCTAATTTTTGTATTTTTAGTAGAGATAGGGTTTCACCATATTGGCCAGACTATAGGTGATCCACCCGCCTCGGCCTCCCAAAGTGTTGGGATTACAGGCGTCAGCCACTGTGCCTGGCAGAACTGCACTTTATTAAGATCGCTTGCACAGGCTGGGTCCAGGGCAGTCTGGTGAGGGGCTGGTAAAAACCCACATCCGAAAGCTGGCCTGACATGGAGCCTCCCTCCAGCTGGACAAAGCTGCTGCGGTTGCAGAACAACGTATCTTCACACGTGAAAGGGAAGTGGCTACTGGGAAGTCAGGGACCCCTGCTGGGCACAGGGCCTGTTGCCAGGGTGACCACCTGTCACTCAGATAAAGGGGGCACAGTCCTACAGAGGTTCAAGTTGGGGAGCTGGTTGTCATGGCAACCTCCCCTCAGGTAGGGAAAGAAGGAAGCCTGGATGTCCCCAGGTACCTCACCCCCATTCCCTGGAGGGACCACCATTGATCCCAACCCTTAAGTTCCTCCCTGACCCCATCTAGCCCATCCTCCCCTCCTCTGTCCATTTGGGCCCCAGGAGGCAGTTTCTTCCCCTTCCCATCATGAAGCTACACCCTCCTTGTCACAGCCTAAGGGCTGGGGGGGCTGTCTCCTTGGCTACAGCCCAGGCTTCTGCATCCATGGGGACCTTCACTCAAGAGGCCAGAGACTGTCATCTGCCAGACCTTCACTTTCCTTTGCCAAGGCAGGGTATGGACCCATCTGGGGGTGGTAACCCGTCACCAGTGGTGGGGCTCTCCCATTCTTTCTTCAGCTGGTACAGGGTGAGAGGAAGAGGAAGAGGAGGACTCAATGCATCCCCTTCAACCAGGAGATGGATGCAGAGGACCATATTAAACAGCTTTTCAAGGCTCCCCAATAAGGAAGCTCAGAACAACTGAGGCCCAAACTGAAGCTCAGGAGAGGGGCAAGGAGGAGAGAGCAAACTGCACCCTCAAACCTGGTAGAGTGCAAAGTTCAAGGAGTCTGGAATCCAAAAGGCCTGGGTTACAGTCCTGAACCAATACTGTGTGATGTTGGGCAGGTTCTGTCACTCCCTGAGCCTCAGTTTCCTCATCTGTACATGGGAGGTAGTATCCATATAATAGTATCTACCTCTTAGGGTTACTGCAGGACCAACTGAGGAAATGCATCTGAAGTGAGACGCATAGTGTCTGGCACCTCCCTGTGTCTTGTCCTCCTTTCCTCAGGGAGGGAGGAACACCTGCTCTCAGGCGGCTACTTCTTGATGCTGGGACACTTGCTGGGGAAAAGCAGTGGCTCTGGAATCAGAAATGCTCCATAAACAGCCAGGCATGGTGGCTAATGCCTGTAATCCCAGCACTTTGGGAGGCCAAGGCGGACGGATCACCTGAGGTCAGGAGTTCAAGACCTGCCTGGCCAACATGGCAAAATCCCATCTCTACTAAAATACAAAAATTAGCTGGGCATGGTGACGGGTGCTTCTAATCCCAACTGCTCGGGAGGCTGAGGTTGCCATGAACTGAGATTGCTCCACTACACTCAAGCCTGGGAGACAGAGCAAGACTCCATTTCAAAAAAAAGAAATGCTCCATAAACATTTGACGGCTGGTACTTTTTTTTTTTGAGACGGAGTCTCCCTCTGTTGCCCAGGCTGGATGGAGTGCAGTGGTGCGATCTCAGCTCACTGCAAGCTCCACCTCCTGGGTTCACGCCATTCTCCTGCCTCAGCCTCCCAAGTAGCTGGGACTACAGGTGCCCGCCATCACGCCTGGCTAATTTTTCGTATTTTTAGTAGAGATGGGGTTTCACCATGTTAGCCAGGATGGTCTCGATCTCCTGACCTCGTGATCCGCCTGCCTCAGCCTCCCAAAGTGCTGGGATTACAGGCGTGAGCCACCATGCCCGGCCGACTGCTGGTACTGTTATTATTACTATTAATCACCTGGCAATGAACGGAACCCTGCCTGGTAAATTGCTTCCTCCAGGTAATTTGCATTTCCCATTGTCCTTGTAGTCTTAATTCACTACAATCTGCTGAACGAAAGTTTTCTAGAAAGCAGGAGCCATGTTGTACTTTTTAGTTTTCCTGCAATGCCTGTCCCAGTCCCTGGCAGGGAGCACCCAAGAAGCTCAGCAAGGAAGGGACTTGGAGATCATCTATGCTAACTCAGTATGCAAGACAGACAGCTCTTCTCCCTAGCCTTATCAATTGCTTGAATGCCTCCAGGGATGAGGCATCTCCCTGTAGAGCGGTTTCCAGTGTCCAGGACTCTGGGGAGGCTGAGCTCCACAGGGTAAGTAGGAGCTGAATGGGCAGCTACAGAGGTTGGGGACTTCCCCCGATGCCCCAGCAGCCTCCCTTCCCTCCCTCTGAGAGCCGATGATAGGAGTGGTTCTAATTACGCTCTAATTGCTTTCTTCCAGGCAGTTTCTCTGTAGCCAAGGAGTTCAGAGTTCATGAATAAATGAAGAGGGAGGAAGCGGGAAGGGATGTTTATTGATCCACAAATCTCTACGTGCCAGTGTCCACCCCCACAAATGCTGGGGCATGCAGCAGCGTGCAGTTTCAAACACAGATGCTCCTTGACTTGCGACGGGGCCACGTCCCAATCAACCCATCCTAAATCGAAAATGCATTCTACACCCCAATAAACCCATTGTAAGTCAAAAAACTATGTTGAACCACTGTAAGTTGGGGACCAGCTAGCTGTACATACAAACACAGAAACATACCACAGCCCCCAAAGGTCCCTCTCCAACAGACTGGTGGGGGATAAAAGGAAGTTAACAAGAAGTTTCCTAATAGATGAAGCAACTTGAGGCTCATGAAGCGTAAGTGCCCTGCCCAGGGCCTCGGAGCCAGTGAGTGGCAGCGAAGGCACCTGGATCCAGAGCCCTTGCTCTTCCCCACCCGGTGTCCCACCAGCATGGAGGTGACAGTCACCCAAATGTGGGTTCCTCCTGCCTCTTCCCTAGTGCCTCCTCTCTTGGAAGGTGGCCAGCTTTTCTTGGAGGATAAGGCATTTGGATGGAGGGGCAACCTGAGGGGGGCAGTGCCCACCTGATAAGGGTAGAGTTGAGAGTGGGACCCGAAGCCAGCAGACACTGCATGTAGAGATTTGTGGATCAAATACCCTTGACTTAGACTGTGGTCTTGAGCAAGCCATAGCGCATTTCTTTTTTTTTGGAGATGGAGTCTCACTTCGTTGCCAGGTTGGAGTGCAGTGGTGTGATCTCGGCTCACTGCAACCTCCGCCTCCTGGCTTCAAGCGATCCTTCTGCCTCAGTCTCCCGAGTAGCTGGGACTACAGGCACCTGCCACCACGCCTGGCTAATTTTTGTATTTTTAGTACAGACGGGGTTTCACCATGTTGGCCAGGATGATCTTGATCTTCTGACCTGGTGATCTGCCTGCCTCAGCCTCCCAAAGTGTTGGGATAACGGGCGTGAACCACCGCGCCTGGCCTTTTTTTTTTCTAAGACAGAGTCTTACTCTGTTGCCCAGGCTGGAGTGCAGTGCTGCAATCTCGGCTCACTACAACCTCTGCCTCCTGGGTTCAAGTGATTCTCATGTCTCACCCACCCAAGTAGCTACAGATACCCACCAACATGCCTGGCTAATTTCTGTATTTTCAGTAGAGATGGGGTTTGCACTCTTGGCCAGGCTGGTCTTGAACTCCTGGCCTCAAGTGATCCACCCACCTTGGCCTCCCAAAATGTTGAGATTACAGGTGTGAGCCACCATAGTCCATTTTTGGGCTTCAGTTTCCCCAGCTACATAGTGTGAAAGTGGAGGTGATGTGTGAGAGCCCCTTCTCAGAAAACCTAGAATTTCAGATGTCCAGCGGGGGACTCATTCAGCTAGACAGAGTCTTAGGCTATGCCCCTCTCAGGTGGCCACTGCCCCCCTCAGATTACCCCTCCATTCAAATACCTCACTCCTCCAGGAGAAGCTGGCTGGAGGCGCTAGGGAAGAGGCGGGAGAAATTCACATTTGGGTGACTGCCACCTCCATGCTGGTGGGACACCGGGTGGGGAAGAGCAAGGGCTCTGGATTCAGGTGCCTGCTCTGCCACTTACCTCACTTAACTTATGCATCTTGAGCCTCAAGTTGCTTCATCTGTTAAATGGGAATGACCGATTATATTATAAAGTTTCACCCAGGGAATATAAGAGGTTTAGCTGACTGCCTGGCACATAGTGTTTGATAAGTGGTAGTTGTTACTGCTAACATTGCCAACAACCCTGCAAGGAACAGGCTGTTGCCTTCATTACAGATGAAGAAACCAAGGTATAGAGAGGTCAAGCAACTTGTGCAGCATCCCAAGTTAAGCGCCAGGATTTGAACCCACTGTCTGATCCATCTGTGTTCCCAGGGGCTGGCACATAGTAGGTATCTATAAATAATGTGCTGAATCATCAAAAAGTTTATCCACCATGATCAAGTGGGCTTCATCCCTGGGATGCAAGGCTGGTTCAACATATGCAAATCAATAAACGTAATCCAGCATATAAACAGAACCAAAGACAAAAACCACATGATT
>NW_012101377.1:1033583-1045185 GCF_000951045.1 Mandrillus leucophaeus
GTTATACCTGATGTAAATGACGAGTTGACGGGTGCTGACGAGTTGATGGGTGCAGCACACCAACATGGCACAAGTATACATATGTAACAAACCTGCATGTTATGCACATGTACCTTAGAACTTAAAGTATAATAATAAAAAATAAATAAATAAAAAATAAAACATACCATTACTTGAAAAAAAAATAATAATGTGCTGAATTACAGAGAAATGGAGCAAAAAAAAAAAAAAAATCATGTAAAACCAGGCCCTGCTTCTAGTGACCAAGGTGGGGGTGAACTGATAGAGGAAGAACTAGACCAAAATTTCCTTCAAGATCAAAGTGAAGTGCCGGGTCTGAGGGACCCTGGGACCCTTGACTCCTTGGTGGCTGGGGCCAGGCCGGATGGGGATATCCAGGCTCCATGGCATGTGCTTGCTGAAGAAAATCTTTTTTTTTGGATATGGTCTTGCTCTGTTGCCCAGGCTGGAGTGCAGTGGTGCAATCTCAACTCACTGCAACCTCCGCCTCGCGGGTTCAAGTGATTCCTGTGCCTCAGCCTCCCAAATAGCTGGGATTACAGGTGCACACCACCACACCCAGCTAATTTTTGTATTTTTAGTAGACACGGGATTTCATCATGTTGGCCAGGCTGTTCTCAAACTCCTGGCCTCAAGTGATCTGCCCACCCTGGCCTCCCAAATTGCTAGGATTACAGGTGTGAACCATGGTGCCCAGCCAAAGGAAATCTTTTTACCCCTTTATGAGTTCCACTAAGAAGCCAAAGGTAGGAACCCTGGCTGTCAGCATCGACCAGACTGTGCTCTGCTGCTGCCTCATTGCGTGACTTTGGCCAAGTGACTTCAGTTCTTTGAGCCTCAGAGTCCTCATCTAGGAAACAGAAATGGGTGTGACAAAGTTCCACCTCTAGGGCTGTTGTGAGGATGACCTCAGGTGGCACGTGTGAAGCCATGTGGCACTGGGGTTAAGGGCGAGACCTGGGTTTGTATCCCAGCTCTGCACTGCTGGATGTGACTGCTCTCCGTCTCAGATTCTGCTTCGGTGAAATAGAGGTAGTAGCTGTGCCCACCCCACAGGGTGTCTTGAGGATGAATGAGCCACTCCAAGTAAAGCAGTTACAGCAGAATGAGGTGGGTCATAAGTGCTCAGTAAATCTTCTCTATTAGACTATGCCATGTGCAGAGACCCTGCAGTCCATTTTATACATGGGGAAGCAGAGCCCCCAAGAGGGCCAAGGACTTGCCCAAGGTCACAGAGCCAGTTCACAGCAGAGCCAGGCCTATCTACAAACCTGGTGTAGGCAGTACCCCCTGCCCAGACCTTTGATTCCATGATAGTGTGAGATGTGTGAATGGATAAGCATAAGACCTTTCACGGCCCCGGGCCATCCTGCTCATGGCCTGAGGACTCTGGGGGTGAGAGGTGGCTGATGCTCTCCTCCCCTGTCTTCCCTGGTGGCTCCAAGACTGGCCTGAATCAGCGGGGTGTGTCAGAGACCAGGGAGGGCTGCCCCACCTTCCTGCCCCCCGGCCAGCCCCTCCACTCCAGTGCTGGTTGTTAGAAGCCTCAGAAACAATCCAAAGGCCCAGGACCAGAACACCATTTGTCAGCTTTGCATGGTGGTGGCGGGCTTGTCTCCATGGCAACAGTGCAGTGTGAAGGCATCCTGGCATCATTAGAGAGCGCGCTGAGTAGTATAAACAGAGGCTGCAGTAGATTACACGCCTATTATGAGCAGTCTCGGGCTCTGAGCACTGGTAATTATGCCTAATTGTGCATTTAATTGTGTAATTGAAAACCCACATCTCTGGTTCAGGTTGGGGCTGCAGAACATGCCCACCTCCCCCCAAAAAACAGGCTTAGGAACCAATCCTTACCTTGAAAATCTCAGAATTTTTGCCCTTCTAGGGCAAGGGGTGGCCAGAGCAGGCAAAGGGATAAAATGCCTATAGATTTCCATTTTCCCTACTGCCTGTACCAGGAGCTCACCAGGCCCTGTGATTAGAGGTAGGGGGTGGGAAGGAGTATGCTAAGGAGAGGGGACATGGTAAGCTCACAGAAATGTTCATAATTATAGATATCATTGTGTGCTGTTAGCACTGTCCTCTCAGGACCTAGAACCAGCATCGAGTGGTTCCAAGGGATCTGGGTCATCACTAGATCCATTACATGTCCAAGCTGTTATCCAACCTACACATAAATTCTTTCCCTCCCTCCCTCCCTCCCTTCCCCTTCCTTCCTTCCTTCCTTCCAGACAGGTCTTGCTCACTTGCCCAGGTTGGAGTGCAGCGGTATGATCTCGGCTCACTGCACACTTGACCTCCTGGGCTCAAGTGATCGTCCTACCACAACCACCTCGTAGCTAGGGCTACAGGCAAGCACCACCATGCCCAACTAATTAAAAAAAAAAAAATTATTGTAGAGATGGGATCTTACTATGTTGCCCAGGCTGGTCTTGAACTCCTGGCCTGAAGTCATCCTTCGGCCTCAGCCTCCCAAAGTGCTGGGATTATAGGTGTGAACCACCACGCCTGGCCACGCATAAATTCCACTGCCTGAGACAGGAAACTCACCACCTGGTTATCAGCCCCCACCCTTGCAGAGCCTCTGGAGAGTCTGAAAGCTGCTAACAGAGTTCAGTCCTCTCCTCTCATTTCCCACTTCATAGGCTGTGATAAATGAGGCCCAGAGAAGGCCAGACCCAACTCACAGTTGCACAGCACTGAGTACCAGAACCCAGGGATTCTGTCTTGCAGTTGAGGGCATGTTTCATACCCTAAGGTGACTCAGCGTCTAGAATCATGCCTGGCAGTTTGTGTGTCCTTGATAAATATTTGCTGGATTCAACTCCAGGTAGTTAGCTGGAGGCAGTTCTCACTCTCTAACCGAAGAGTATCAGTCTTTCTGCAGTTCAAGAAGCTCACCTACGGTGAGCTGGAGGTGAGTGATGGACCACAAGCCTCCCAACTCTGCATCTGTGTAGTCTGAGACTTGATCTTACAACCAAAATATGCTACATGGGCATTTGGGGTGGGAGCAGTGCAGACATCCAGACAGACAGACAGAAGATGAGGTCACCAGAATCCCTGACAACCTGACACCCAGGTGTAAAGTTTTAAGCAAGCCATCAGAGGCAGATGTCTCCTCCTGCCCCCAGGCCCTGATACCCCGTCAGTCACTACTGCCTGCAACAAGGTGGGCCAGGCAGCACCTCTGACGTCCACCTGCGAAGAGAGGGAGCTCACTGCTGACTCAGAGCTGGAAGGGCCCTTTGAGATGATAAGTCCAACCTTTTCCCCATACAGAGCGGGAGAGAGGCCCAGAGAGGCCACACCTTCGTCTTGGAATCCTTCTTAGTGAGTGGCAGCCTGTGCCCATGGCTCTCCCTACATTATCTCAGGTTGTCCTCTTTACAGTCCTGTGAGGGGGGTGCTATTATGATGCCCACTTTACAGAAGAGAAGTCCACAGTCCAGCAATGCCAAGACCACACAGATGGAGAAGAACCGCGGCTCCAGCTTGAGCCTTTCACTCGTTGAGAAAGGGGAGTCATCTCATTTCCTACCCCACAGTACTCGGATTTGCAGAACCTGCAGCCTCATTTCCTGGGTATTCAAGAGTGTGCCCTCTTTGTGAGCTCCCACTCTGCACGTTTTATTTCAAAGGAGCTTCCCAACAACTCTCTGAAGCAGATGATTATTATCCTGATTTAGAGAAGTGCAAGTGGAAGCTCAGACAGGTTAGGTGTCTTCCTGCCCAAGGTCATCCAGCTACAAAGAGGCAAAGCTGGAACTCACATCCCAGCCTGACCCCAAAGCCCGGGTTCCTCCCAGTTCCCAGTCCACCTCCTTGTCTCTGGATTTGTCAGCTGCTTTGAGAGGGGCCAGGAGGCCAATGTAAATCAGGAAAACCTGCAGCCACACTTAACAGCTCTCTGAAACCTTAGTGCTCATTCAGCACCTCTGGGGCAAGTTTGCTTTGCTATCTGAAGCTCTCCCTTGTCTCGGAATCAGTCAACATCCCTCTCCAGGCCAGGGCAGGGAAAGGCAGGCAAAGCACTGGGACGTGGCTTCCTGGGCCTAAAGCCAGCTCCACCCCCATGGCCTGGATCTAGTGTTTAATTTTTAATTTTTGTGGGTACATAGTAGGTATATATATTTATGGGGCATATGAGATATTTTGATACAGGCATCCACTGTGCAATAGTCACATCAGGGTAAATCAAGCGTTTATCCTTTCTTTGTGTTACAAATAATCCAATCATACTCTTTGGGTTGTTTTTATTTTCATTTATTTATTATTATTATTATTTTTTGAGACAGAGTTTTGTTCTTGTTGCCCAGGCTGGAGTATAGTGGCACGATCTCGGCTCACTGCCACCTCCGCCTCCTGGGTTCCAATGATTCTCCTGTCTCAGCCTCTTGAGTAGCTGGGATTACAGGTGCCCGCCACCATGCCCAGCTAAGTTTTTGTATTTTTAGTAGAGATGGGGTTTCACCATGTTGGCCAGGCTGGTCTCAAACCCCTGACCTCAAGTGATCCACCCACCTCGGCCTCCCAGAGTGCTGGGATTACAGGTGTGAGCCACTGTGCCCATCCAGTTATTTTTAAATGTACAATAAATTTTGTTGACTGTAGTCACACTGTTGTGCTATCAAATACTAGATTTATTCATCCTATCTATGTTTTTAGACAACCTCCCCACTCCCCCACTACTTTTCCCAGCCTCTGGTAATCCTTATTCTACTTTTTTCTTTTTTTTTAAGATTTTTTTTTTTTTAAATAGAGGTAGGGTCTTGCCATGTTACCCACGCTGGTCTCCATCTCCTGAGCTCAAGCAATCCACCCACCTTGGCCTCCCAAAGTGCTGGGATTATAGGCATGACCCACCGTACCCAGCCTCCTCATTCTACTCTCTACTTCCATGAGTTCAATTGTTTTAATGTTCAGCTCGCACAAATAAGTAAGAACATCTGAAGTTTGTCTCTCTGTGCCTGGCTGGAACTAGCTTATTATTTTTATTATTATTTTTATTACTTTTTTTGAGACAGGGTCTCACTGTGTTGCCCAGGCTATAGTGCAGTGGTACAATCATGGCTCACTGCAGCCTCAACCTCTGGGGCAAAAGCAATCCTCCCCTCTGCTTCAGTAGCTGGGACGGCAGGTGCACGCTACCGTGCCCAGCTAATTTTTTACTTTTTTTTTTTTTCTTTTTTTGCCAGGCTGGAGTGCCATGGCATGATCTCAGCTCACCACAACCTCTGCCTCCTGGGTTCAAGCAATTCTCCTGCTTCAGCCTCCTGACTAGCTGGGATTACAGGCATGAGCTACCATGCCTGGCTAGTTTTGCATTTTTAGTGAGACAGGATTTCACCATGTGGGTCAGGCTGGTCTCGAACCCCCGACCTCAGGTGATCCACCCACCTCGGCCTCCCAGAGTGCTGGGATTACAGGTGTGAGCCACTGCGCCCAGCCATGCATCACAGCTCTTTTAAGTCCGGCACAGAGCTTGGGGATGGGTAGAATGGGGAGAGGGGGCATCTGTGTAAGCAGTTAGATCTGGCATCTGGTAACAAGCCCTGTGGCTGAGGAAAGGTTTGGATTTCTCCACCTGCTTCCACTCCAGCATCCCACAATACTAGCAGGGGGCAATGGGGCATGCAGGAAGAAGCTGTGGAGTCCCAGAACTGAGTCTGAATACTCATTCTGTACCTACCATTTATGTGGCCATGGATAAGCCACACAGTAGCAAGAGACATATATAAAATGCCTAGTACAATGTCTGGCTCATAACAGACACCAAACAAAAAGAAATTCTCATCATTTTAATTTCCCACTCAGCCCCGTATTTTCCATATAAAGAAGAGCTGGAGTGTTTGCGGGAGTGACCCTGCTCACGAAATCCTCTAATACAGGCAGAGATGGGGCTGATGTGACTTGTCCAAGTCTCAAGGCAAATAATAGCTAGCCCTGGAGAGCACTTTCCTAGGCCAGGGACCGTACTTGGTTATCCCAGCATCAGCTTGCAAATTCCCCAAACTGCCATGGGCTCGTGGGGTAGAAGCTGTTGTTCGTACTACTTTGTGAGTAAGAAGGCAGAGGCTCAGAGAGGGTGCGGGACTTCCTGGGAGTCACAAAGCAAGGCCTGATCCCAGATGTAGTGCTCCTAGCCCCTGTGCCAGATCTCAGAGAAGCTGCCAATTATGGGTTGCTTATTTAAAAAACATCCACTCACCTACCCTTACAAAGGAGCAGAACCAGGGCCATCCCCAGGTCCCCTGGAGGCCCTCTTCTCCATTCTACCTTGCTCCGCCCATCTTATAAGGGCCTTGAGGGCAGTTTGGCCTCACTCTGTTCATTTACAAAAGGGAGTTGATCACCCCTGCCAACTCTGTACAAAGGGGTTTGAGGAACAGAAGGGGCCAGTGGCCTGCATAATTTCATGCTCCTGACTCTGATACCTGGCCCAAGGACCTCAGGCACCCAAAGCAGAGCCAGACCCTCCCAAGGAAGCCATGAGCTTGCAGCTGCAGCTGCTCCAGAGCGCAGGCCCCTGCTGGAGCCCATCTCCCTCTGGTCTTCGCCATCACTATTGCTAATAACTACATCAATCAGGTTGACCATGTTTCACACCATTACTCGCAGCTCAGCTGGAAGCTACATCCCGCTCCCCGCCCCCACCTTCCAGAAAGCAAAGAGCTTTCTAGAAGGGAAAAGAATGAAACCAACATTTTTCTGAGTACCTACTATGTGTCTGGCACCCAGCCAAGGAAGCCCTTTCTACACCTCTGTGAGGTAGGGACGACTCTTTCTCTTTTACAAAGGAAGAAACTGCAGCCAGAGGAGTGAATGCATGTGTCCAAGGTCACACAGAGCTGGCACAGAAGCAACCATGGCAGTGATCTATTATTGGGTACTCACTGGCTCACAGTGCAGGCACTACGCATGAGCTTACTGAAATATGATCATTTTCATCTTCAGATGAGGAAACTGAGGCTTGGACCTGTCTGGTCCAAGTGTCTGCACCGGTTAAACGTGAGCAGCAGAGTAGCACGGGACTGACAGGATGGCTCTCTGTTCAGGCAGAAGAGTCCTCATGTCTTGGTTCTGTCACTGACTAGCTTAGTGAGCTTGGGCAAACGTCACACCCCTTCGAACCTCAATTTCCTCACCTGAAAAACGGGATAATAAACACATCTATCGCACTGTGTGGAACTGCAATAAGAAGGATGAAAACAGTAAAAGAGCTAACGTTTATTGACCGTTTAACATGTCCCAGGCACTTCGCCAAGCACTTTACATATGTATGCTCATTTGGTTAAACGAGGTAATGCATATAAAGTGCTTAGCACAGGACTCCTGACATAGGAACGATAATGATGATGATGAAGAAATTGATGGTGATTCCCTGGGCAAATCTCACCAGTTCATCCCCTTGCAGGAAGAACAGAGTGGCCTGTAAGGTTTCAGGAAGGAGGTGAACTAGGCAGAGCTGGGTTTGGACAGGAGAGAGAAAAGGCACAAGATTAAAAATTAAAGGGTGAATATGTTAATAATGTTGTCAAGATGATACACCAAAAAGAATTCTGGAAAGCAAGGGACCCAAGATGTTGTACAGAAAGGAACCAGACCAAGATGCAACAAAGCTGCCATGCCAAAGTCGGGTGTGGTGACATGCATTGTAGTCCCAGCTATCTGAGAGGCTGAGGTGGGAGGATCACTTAAGATGAGGAATTTGAGGCTGCAGCTATTTGAGAGGCTGAGGTGGGAGGATCACTTAAGCTCAGGAATTTGAGGCTGCAGTGGGTTATGATTACCACTGCACTCCAGCCTGGGCAACACAGTGAGACTCCTATCTCTAAAAAATAAAAAATAAATAAACAAAACATGACAGTCCAGGCATCACCCTGAGTTCCTGACAAGTAGAGCTGGCAGGATCCCAGCGAGCCAGACCAATAATTCCTCCCATTTTACAGATGGAAAAACCAAAGCCTAGAGTGGGGAAGAGACTTGCGCAAAACCGCAGGATGTCAGAAGCAGAGCCAGGCTTGAATCCAGGTCTTTTGCCTCTCAGCTCAGAGTCCAACTACCTGCTACTTCCCACAAAGGATAGTCCACAAAGGACAGTGCAGGGGGCCACCTGGATACGTTTGGGCTACAATACCACAGACACATCGCATGATACGAATCATTAAGATAATAACAATAAGCTACAGTTTAATGAGTACTCACTCTGTACCTGGCACAGTACTAAATTCATTACGTGGACTGAATCCTCACAACAACCCTAAGGATTAGGAACTGTTTTATATTCTATTTAACAGATGACAAAACTATGGCTCAGAAAGGGTAAGTAACTTGCCCAAAATTGCACAGCCAGAAAGTGACAGAACCAGATCTAGAAGCCAGGTCTGTCCTGTCAAACTACAGAGCCTTAATTACTATCCTACACTTACCCATCTGAAAGGCAGAGTCCCTACCTGCTCCAAATCACATCTATCCCAACTGAGGAAGAGTATTTCAGATTGGCCTGATTCATTGTAACGATTAAACTCCATTTGAAAAAGAAAAATGACACAGTTCCTCCTAAGTTTTCAGCTGAAAGATATTTAACAGCCTCTATGTTTTCCTCAGTCCCTCGGATGAGAAAACCAAGATTCCCTTCTCCCCTCAGGCTGGTGAATTCCAACTTCCTGGGGTACATTATGGAAGCTGTCAGGCAGTTAGGGGCTCCTGGGGGTTAGTGACAACCGGAGGGCCCACTCTGCAATCAGCCCAGATAGTGCAACAGAGCCAAGAGAGCAATTTTCAAGTCCCTCCCGCAAATGATCTTGCGTAACCTTCACAAGCTGCCCAACGCCATCCAGCCGGGACATGGGAGAACCGGAATTCCACCCAGGTCTCATCTAACTCAAGCCTCTAGTGCTGGTGAGATCCTCTAAGTGGAAGAGTAGGGTTAGCTTAGCAAGGGAGAACCACGGAGGAAGGGAAGTGGGAGGGAGAGACTGTCTACCACCTTCATTTCTCTCTAGAGCCATGAGCTCCTCCCATGGGGCCCCAGACTTACCAGGGCCAGACTACTTATTTTATAATTAAGAAGGCAACAGAGGACCTGGCCAACTGCCTGGATTCAAAGCCTGGATCCTGGCTGGATGTGGTGGCTCATGCCTATGATCCCAGCACTTGGGAGGCTGAGGTGGGAGGATGACTTGACCACAGGAGTTCGAGACCAGCCTGGGCAACAGAGGGAGACCCGTCTCTAAAAAACAAAAAAATTAGCTAGGCATGGTGGTATGCGCCTGTAGTCCCAGGTACTCAGGAGGCTGAGGTGGGAGGATTGTTTGAGCCTGGGAGGTCGAGGCTGTAGTGAGCTATGATTGCACTCTGGCCTGGATGACAGAGCGAGCCCATGTCTCCAACAAAAACAAAAGCAAAACCCCCAAAACAAAGCCTGGATCCTAGTTCCTGTAGAATTCTGGACAAGTTACTCCATAGGGCTGTTATGATTAAATGAGTTAATACATGGAAAAATGCTTCCAAGAGTACCTGACACTTAGTCAAGGGCTCTCCAAAGCTAACCGTTGTTATCATCGCCAACAGAGAATGAGCACGGGACAAACTGTTAACAGGTTCACCTTTGGGGAGGGGTCTAGTTACAGAGAGAAGAAAACTTTTTTTGAGACACAGTTTCACTCTGTTGTCCAGGCTGGAGTGCAGCGGCGTGATCTCATCTCACTGCAACCTCCGCCTCTCGGGTTCAAGTGATTCTTGTGTCTCAGCCTCTCGAGTAGCTGGCATTACAGATGCGTGCCACCATACCCGACTAATTTTTGTATTTTTAGCAGAGATGGGGTTTCGTCATGTTGGCCAGGCTGGTCTCAAACTCCTGACCTCAGGTGATCTGCCCACCTCACCCTCCCAAAGTGCTGGGGTTACAGGCATGAGCCACGGTGCCTGGCCTAGAAAACTTACTTTTATCTTCTGTCCTGTTTATGTATTTATTTATTTATGTTTACAATATATGTATATTACTTTTCTAATTAAAAAAACCCTAGTTTAAAATTTAAAAATTAACAAACACAGAAGAATCCTCTGAGAGGTTTAAACATTTCTTGGCATTTCATGTTCCTCAAAGTAGATAAAGAAAAACAGACAATCTCTGCCCTTCTGGAGTTTCCATTCCACCTGATCTTAATTAATCCCCTCTGCAATCCTCAGGGATAATCATTTTACAGATAGGAAGACTGAGGCCGGCCAGTGCGGGGAAGTCACTTGTCCAGTCTCCCACAGCTGGGAGCAGGGCTACAATCTCCAGAGCTAGGGCTATTTCTGCCACTGCCCAGGCCAGGTCTGTAGATGGCATGTTTGAAGCTGGTGTCCCCAGGAGGAGAGAAGCAAGACGAATGAGGTCTGCATGTCCAGGCTCAAAGCTTCACTCTACATTATCATTGGCTCCTGTGGTGGGGAGGGTGTGATGGATGCAGGCAAGAGTGGAAACCCAGAACAAGGAGTCCAGCATGAGGGGTGCTCAGGCTGCTCCATGCTCACTCTCAGACCTGGGTTCAGCGATGGAGGTCCCCATGCACTTCTGCCTAGAGAAGAAGCACAGCTTCAACCTCCCTAGTTGTTCAAACTCAGCTCTAGGGTAGGTAGGAGACCCCTGCCTCTCCTTAACCACCCTCCCAAATTCCCCTGCCAGGGCCTGATTTGAAGGGCAAGGCTGTTTCTTCTAGTCCACTACAGTCACTGCTCCCTGAGACAAGAACCCGAGTTCCCTATGCTGGGGCTAGGCACAGTGTCCTCCGATACTCTGGTCCTCCCTGGAGCACCCAAGTGCCCCCACCCCCCTGATGCTGTCCCCAGCAAAGGAGTTGCTCTGGTGGGTGGAACTGATGACTGATGGAACCCCCATGGCCACAGTGGCCAGACCAAGGCAGGAAGTGTGGTCCAGGCTGGGTCAGGCTGGCCCAGGATCTGACAGCTCCTGGTGACCCTCTCCAGGGAGGTGGCTCTCCATTCCCAGGACCGCCCGGTCAGGAAGGTGAAGGGGGGCAGAAACAGCACAAAGGATTGGAGAGTTCTTGGAGTCTAAGATCCCAGAACACAGATGAACATGGACCAGAAATGGTCAGCGATCTAGAGACACACCAAAGAGAAGCCCAGAGAGACACACGCGGGAGCAGAGACTTTGTGAGAAACGCTCACATAGGGTTGGTGATCAGAGGCAGAGACCCAGAGGAAGGGAGAGACCCATGCAAACGAGGGATCTAGAGGGAAACACACAGCAGGACTTCAACGGATCCACAGATCAGCCTCAGACACACCCCCAGTCCCAGCGAGCCACAGTCCCACAGTGCATCCCCCAACAGGAGGCCACTTGTACAGTGCGGGCGGGCCGGGGACTCGCGCACAGGACGCACTTAGGGACCCGAGGAGCGCCGGGCACAGCAGCGAGAAGCGCACACAAAGAGACAGCCTGGCCAGCGGGAGCAGGCTCCACCCGACCGCTCCGAGACTCCAGACCACCCCCCGCCCGGGCACACGCACCAGACACACACACAGAGACACACGCAACCCCACTCGCACGCCCTGGGACCGCGCC
>NW_012101377.1:1045795-1048819 GCF_000951045.1 Mandrillus leucophaeus
AGGGGTGGGGCGGGGCAGCCGCGGGAGGGGAGGGGAGAGGGATAGGGAGGTGGAGGGTTGGAGAGGCAGGGAGTGAAGTGGAAGAGTGCGTGCGGGCTTAGGGGAGGACAGTCCTGAGTCAAATCCAGAGGTTGCTGCTCACTCGCTGTGTGACCTTGGGCAAATCACGTCACCTCTCTGGACCTGTTTTCTCATGAACAAAGTAGGAATAATTATGCCTCCTTAGTGTAGATATGAGGAGGAAATGCAGTCCTGTGAATAAAGCGCTTAGCCCTGTGCCTGGCCTCCTGGCTTGAGCACTTTTCTGTCCACCCTGTCTCTAGGGCTCCAGGGTTCCAACTTAGACTTCCAATTCTATTTCCGTTCCCAGATCTGCTCCTCACCCCAGCCTCTCCCCTGAGTGCCTGACCACATTTTCCACCTTCCCTCTTTCCTTCTACTGGCATTTATTGAGCCCTGACTGCATACACACTCCTGGGGGCCCTGCGAGCCAGAGATGAGACCCGCAGCACTGTTCCAGATCCCGTAGAGCTTCACTGCCTGGGGAACAGATAAGCTCCCAAGAGCACGCCAGTGATGGCACAGATCTGCCCAGGAGGAGGTAGGGAGCCCCTACCCTGGGCTGCAGTAAGGAGAGAGTCAGAAGTTTCCCAGCAGAATATTGCTTTCTCCAAGCCACCCCCAAAAGCCATCGAACTGGACACATCTTAAATCCACATAATCATTCCTGTCCCACTCCTAACTTCCTATATTCACCTTGGCAATTAGCATCACCCAAGTGGAATTTCCTAGGTCATCCTCCAGGCTTCCCTACAATTTCATCTGATCTGTCATTACATTCTATAAACCGTACTTTCCAACTAACATTTATGAAATACCCACTATGTGCCAGGTTCTCTGCTGGGATAAGGGAACAAAACCCAACAAAATCTCTGCCCTCATTGAGCACACAGTTTAGTGAGGGATCGTCATTAAAACAAGGAAATATACAAATAAGTACACAAAGTTCTGATGAATACTCTAAAGAATATTAAAGAAGAGACGGGGCACGGTGGCTCACACCTGTAATTTCAGCACTTTGGGAGGCCGAATCAGCTCACTGCAACCTCCACCTGAGTGGAGATCGGCCTCCCAAAAGTGAGTGGATCACCTGAAGTCAGGAGTTCGAGACCAGCCTGGCCAACGTGGTGAAACTCCGTCTCTACTAGAATACAAAAATTATCCAGGCACCTGTAATCCCAGCTACTCAGGAGGTTGAGGCAGGAGAATCGCTTGAACCTGGGAGGCGGAGTTTGCAGTGAGCCAAGACCATGCTATTGCACTCTAGCCTGGGCGACAAAAGTGAAACTCTGTCTAAAAAAATAATAAATACATAAATAAATAAAATACTAAGGGAGAAAAGAGAGAATGAGAGGGGCATAATTTAGGTTTGGGGACCAGGAAACACCTCTTTGAGGAAATGACACTGATACTGACAGGACAATAGGAAGGAAGGCGAGGCAGGGGCATGAAGAGTGTTCTGGTGGGAGAAACAGAAGGTTCTTATTCTTTCCCTTCCTCTCCACTCTCACCAGCCCTCTTGATTCAAGAGACAGGAAGTACGGTAAGATGTAGGTTAGGACCCATGGTTTTGGACCCAAATGGCCTGGGTCCCAGTTCCAATTGTCACTTGTTTGCTGCTCACATAGTAAGCATGCAAATAAATGTGTCACTGTTTTCTTCCAGGACTGGCTATATAGTTTGGGGGGCCCAGTGCAAAATGAAGATGCAGGACTTCTTGTTTAAAAATTAAGAATTTCGCCGGGCGTGGTGGCTCACGCCTGTAATCCCAGCTCTCAGGGAGGCAGAGACGGGAGGATAGCTTGAGCCCAGGAGTTCGAGACCTGCCTAGGTAATACAGCGAGACCCCGTTCTCCACAAAAAGGAAAAAAAAAAAAAAAAAGACAAAAAAAATTAAGAATTTTGGCCAGACGCAGTGGCTCATGCCTGTAATCCCAGCACTTTGGGAGGCCGAGACAGGCGGATCACGAGGTCAGGTGTTCAAGACCAGCCTGACCAACATGGAAAAACCCTGTCTCTATTAAACATACAAAAAAAAAATTAGCCAGGCCTGGTGGCATATGCCTGTAATTGCCAGTTACTCGGGAGGCTGAAGTGGGAGAATCGCTTGAACCTAGAAGGCAGAGGTTGCGGTGAGCTGAGATCGCGCCACTGCACTCCAGCCTGGGCAACAAGGGCAAAACTTCATCTAAATAAATACATAAATAAATAAGAATTTCAAGATGGCAACACAGCAGAGCATGAAATCAAGAACATGCAGGGCGCCGGGCGCTGTGGCTTACCCTATAATCCCAGGACTTTGGGAGGCCGAGGTGGGCAGATCACTTAATGTCAGGAGTTCAAGATCAACCTAGCCAACATGGCAAAACCCCATCTCTACTATAAATACAAAAATTAGGCCAGGCGCGGTGGTTTACACCTGTAATCCCAGCACTTTGGGAGGCCAAGGCAGGCAGATCATGAGGTCAAGAGATCAAGATCATCCTGTCCAACATGGTGAAACTCTGTCTGTACTAAAATACAAAAAATTAGCCAGGCATGGTGGTGCGTGCCAGTAATCCCAACTATTGGGGAGGTTGAGGCAGGGGAATCACTTGAACCCAGGACATGGAGATTGCAGTGAGCTGAGATCACCCCATTGCACTCAAGCCTGGTGACAGAGTGAGACTCCATCTCAAAAAATAAAAATTAGGCGGGGCACGGTGGCTCAAGCCTGTAATCCCAGCACTTTGGGAGTCCGAGACGGGTGGATCACAAGGTCAGGAGATCGAGACCATCCTGGCTAACAAGATGAAACCCCATCTCTACTAAAAAATACAAAAAACTAGCCAGGCGAGGTGGCAGGCGCCTGCAGTCCCAGCTACAAGGGAGGCTGAGGCAGGAGAATGGCGTGAACCCGGGAGGCAGAGCTTGCAGTGAGCTGAGATCCGGCCACTGCACTCCAGCCTGGGCGACAGAGCGAGA
>NW_012101377.1:1049564-1058600 GCF_000951045.1 Mandrillus leucophaeus
AGTGCCCGGCAGAACAGCAGGAAATTTTCTCAGCCGTGCTTGGCAAATAACAGCTGTGTCCAACCAGGTTCCGTGACTAGACAGGCTTCCAGGAGTCTGTTAAGTCCCTGAAATAATATACAAAGCATCATGTGAGCAGCTGTGTCTTTTTCTGGGGAGAGGCACAGCTTTCGTCAGGTTCTCCAAAGAGTCCATTTCCCACAAAAGAATAGAACCACCTCCACAAAGGCTCAGCCCAGATGTAACGTTCTCTACCGGATCTTCTGCTGGGCCTCTTCCAGATATAATCTCTGCCAGTTGCCTCTGTGAGGCTAACAATGCAACGGGAGGCCGAGGCGGGCGGATCACAAAGTCAGTAGATCAAGATCATCCTGGCTAACATAGTGAAACCCCGTCTCTACTGAAAATACAAAAAATTAGCCTGGCATGGTGGCGGGCGCCTATAGTCCCAGCTACTTGGGAGGCTGAGGCAGGAGAATGGCGTGAACCCAGGAGGTGGAGCTTGCAGTGAGCCAAGATCATGCCACTGCACTCCAGCCTGGGCGACATAGCGAGACTTCGTCTCAAAAAAAACAAAACAAAACCTCAATAACAAAAAACAATAATAGCTACCATTTATTGAGTGCTTACTCTGAGCCAAGTTTCTACATACATTATCTCATTTAATCCCTATAGTACCAATGAATTCCACTGGGGCTCTGACCACCCCTGTCAGCTCTTGACTATATCATGTCATGCCTGTAACCCTCTATTCCAAGGCCTCGTTGACTCACTCATAAGTCTGTCCTATGGGACTGGGGATGGCCTGTCTGAACTCAGTAGAACTAACCTCTGCCCCTGGCTCATTCTTGCAAGTGCTGCCCTGATAAATTCACGCACACAGGATGCCCTCTTATACTTCTACTCTTAAACAACTACATCATAAATTATCTCTACATCCTACAGGGCTAGGATCATGGCAGGAATCAGCAAATGTGCAGCGAATGACTGATTGCACACCCAGCACTCCTGTCGTTCCTGCTTCAGTGTCCAGCATATCTTGTGCCCTCTTTACCACCTGGAAGTCAAGGTTCTACGGAGGAAGGTAGCCTAACTGTAGGAACAGATAGAAACATCTTTGGCAAGAAGTTGGAGGGGCTAGGAGCTGGGGATGACATCAATATTCACCTTGAAGGATGTCTAACCGTTGGGCCAAGGAAATGCTGTGGGGAGAATGAAGCAGGATTTGGAAATAAAGGAGAGAGATGATTCAGAATATACCCTCACTTCCTGAGCGAGAAGACAGAGGCATGGTCAGTCTCAAGAGAAGCATGGTAGGTTCTGCTGAGGTGATCAGATTTCTAGGGGTTAAGAGGTTTCTCCCCTGCCCTAAACCAAGGCTTGTCAGTGTTTCAGTCTTCCACCATTAGTCTCTCTGTGGGTTAAAACACTAAAGGCTTCTGAGAAAGTTCACTTATAAGATAGCTGAGTTGTTAAACCTAATAATTTCCCCTGCTTTCAAGTTAGAGGACTGAACATGCTCACTAATTACAGCCTCTGGGATGTTTTCTGACATCAGCCAAATTCTTCACACCAACTGGGTGGCCAGCAATCCAGTTCAATTCTGACACTAGCTGTTAGGGGTTGGTGTAGACCCCACAGGTTAAGGACTTAGTTCTTCAAGACTGCTCCTACTTCAGATGCCAGTCACAAGTCTCTGGCCACCCACCTATACTGCTGATAAACTGGGTATAAACTGGGGGTCCCCGCGATCCCCTCCTCAGTTCTAATAGTTTGCTAGAATGGCTCACAGGATTCAGGAAGGCATTTTATTTACGTTTGTGGTTTTATTATAAAGGATTCTAATGAGCAGCCAGATGAAGTAGTACACAGGGTGAGGTCCAGAAGAGTCCCAAGTGCAGGAGTTTCTGTCCCTGCAGAGTCAGTGAGCACCACCCTCCTGGCCTGTGGTTGCATTCACCAACCCAGGAGCTCTCTGAATCTCACTGTTCAAGAGTTTTCATATAGCTCAATCTTCAGCATCACCCCCCATTCCCAGAGGTCAGTCGGTGGGACTGAAATTTCCAACCTTCTCATCACTTGGTCTTTCTGGTGACTAGTCCCATCCCTAGATCTAGTGGCTCTCCCTAAGTCATCTCATTAGGGTAAACTCAAGTGTGATAGAAAGGGACTTATGAATAACAAAAAACACTCCTATTGCTCAGGGAATTCCCAGAGTTTTAGGAATTCTGTGCCAAGATCCAGGGACAAAGACCAAATACGGTTTTGTATTATACCTCTGTAGCCAACACTTATCGAGAACTATGTGCCAGGCCGGTGTGCTGGCTCATGCCTGTAATCTCAACACTTTGGGAGGCTGAGGTGGGAGGATTGCTTGAGCCCAGGAGTTCGAGATCAGCCTGGGCAATGTAGCAAGACCCTGTCTACAAAAAAAATCATTAAAAAAATTAGTCAGGTGTGGTGGTGTATGCTTGTAGTTCCAGCTACTTGGGAGGCTAAGGTGGGAGGATCACTTGAACCCAGGGGTTTGAGGCTGCAGTGAGCCATGACTGTGGCACTATACTCCAGCCTGGGTGACAGAGCAAGACACCGCCTTAAAAAAAACCCCAAAAACAAAAACGATGTGCCGGGCACAATTTCTATGTATTAACTCATTAAACCTCACTACAATCCTTTGAGGGAGGTGGTATTATCATCATCTCCATTTTCTAGATAAGGAAACTGAGGTTAGATCACTTGCCCAGGGTCATATAACAAGGAAGTCATAGAATAGGATTTGATCCCAGGCAGAACTACTTTGCCTATACCATTCCTTATGTTTTCAAACTTTTCTTTTTTAACAGTAGACCCTTTTCTTCAAAAGAAAGCATACATTTCTAAAACAGAAAAAAGTAGAGCTTGTCTGATTGTATAGGGAAAGAGGACTAGCAACCTGTTCTCTCAATGTGCCCTTGCCTCCTGTGAAGGCCTCCAAAATCAGCTCCTCAGTCCAAGGTCTCTAATGAACAAAGTAGAAAACCCATTGGCCTAGATGATCTTCAAGGTGCCTTTTTTTGAAGAGGGGAGAGAGAAAGAGAGGGAGAACCTGAAGGGCAGAGATGCTGAGTGAGTTCTTTACAGTTACATAGCACCTTAGGGGCAGAGCTGGATTTCAACACTTCTGGGTCACTTAAGTTTGGTTACTGTGCCAGGTATTGTGTTAGGAGCTTCAGAAGCAAAGATGAATAGCACAGGTGTGCCCAAGAAAACCCTGGGAAGAAAACCTGAGGTTAGTACAGTGGCCAACAGTGTGGCATTGCCCACCGATCACTGTCTTAAACTCAGCAGCTTCATCAGTTGTTTTTCCTCTCTGGCCCCTACTGGCATCTGAGTTTATGACTCTTAGGCCTGTTGGAGAGGCAAAACATATAAACAGAGTTATAAGCAATACATAGATTGTAATAGTGTCTATGAGGTACATAAACAGAATAGTGGAAGAAATGATTAACTTTGCTTGGGATTAGACAGTAATGAAAAATTTCAGAGAAAAGATGATGCCTGAAATATAGGTTGACAAACAGGAAAAGATGTGCAGACACACAAGTGTCTAACTTCTTCGTCTTCTTTCTTCTTTCTTCTCCTCCTCCTCGTCCTCCTTCTTCTTTCTTCTCCTTCTTCTTCTTCTTTTTTTTTTTTTTTTAATAGATACGGGGTCTTACCATGTTGCCCAGGCTGGTCTCGGAACTCCTGGGCTCAAGCCATCCATCTGCATTGGCCTCGCAAAGTGCTGGGATTACTGATGTGAGCCACCTTGCGTGGCAGAAGTGTCTAACTTCTGCCCATACTTTTTCAGGAACTATGACCCCTCTTTTCTTCAACTTCTGCCCACACTTTTTACTTCTTCTTGCCTCCTTACTGCCATTACTGTAAGTTACTTTCTATTATCTTCCAAATCTCACCTCCAGAGCAAATACTAAAAGGAGAAACAGGCCAGGTGTGGAATTACATGCCTGTAATCCCAGCACTTTGGGAGGCCGAGGCAGGTGGATCACAAGGTCAAGAGTTTGAGACCAGCCTGTCCAATATGGTGAAACCCCATCTCTACTAAAAAATACAAAAATTAGCTGGGCGTGGTCGTGCATGCCTGTAATCCCAGCTACTCGGGAGGCTACCCAGCAGGAGAATCACTTGAACCCAGAAGGTGGAGTTCTGGTGAGCCGAGATAGCCCCAGCCTGGGTGACAGAGTGAGACTCCGCCTCAAAAAAAAAAAAAAAAAAGGAGAAACAAAATATCCAATCAAAAAGCATGGTCAAGATAAAGGGAAGAGGTTAGGGGTTAGGACAGGGTGTACATGAATGGGCAGCATCTAGGGATCTAGGGCAGGAAATCCTAAACAGTTCTGAAGGCAGTAAAGCTTGTAGAAAATTTACTCTTTTTTTTGTTTTTGTTTTTTTGAGATGGAGTTTTGCTCTTGTCGCCCAGGCTGGAGTGCCATGGTGTGATCTCGGCTCACCGCAACCTCCACCTCCCGGGTTCAAGCGATTCTCCTGCCTCAGCCTCCCGAGTAACTGGGATTACGGGCATCAGCCACCACTCCCAGCTAATTTTTGTATATATATTTTTTGAGATGGAGTCTCGCATGTTGCCCAGGCTGGAGTACAGTGGAGCGATCTCGGGTCACCACAACCTCCACCTCCTGGGTTCAAGTGATTCTCCTGCCTCAGCCTCAGCCTCCCAAATAGCTGGGACTACAGGTGAGCGCCCAGCTAATTCTTTGGATTTTTAGTAGAGATGGGGTTTTACCATGTTGTCCAGGCTGGTCTTGAACTCTTGACCTTGTGATCCGCCCGCCTAGGCCTCCCAAAGTGCTGGGATTAGAGATGTGAGCCACTGCACCGGCCTAATTTTTGTATCTTTAGTAGAGGCAGGGTTTCTCCATGTTGGCCAGGCTGGTCTCGAACTCCTGACCTCAGGTGATCCACCCACCTCGGCCTCCCAAAGTGCTGGGATTACAGGCATGAGCTACTGTGCCCAGTGAAAATTTACTCTTCTTGTCTGGGCTGTGGGGTCCAGTCTTTAGCATAGAATCTCTTGACAGCCAAGACAAATCTCCCTTTCCACCAGCCTTTGGAAACCATGTGGGTTTTCAGTACAAGTCTGCCCTCAGGCCAATTGAGCTGGGGACAAGGAGAGATGGCTAGAGGCCTTCTCTCTGATTGGCCCCTTACTGTGTTGAGTCATTATGCTGCACTGGGGTTGTCTAGGGACCAACTAGGATAGGAAGACAGATGGAGTCAGCTCAAGCCTGGCCCCTCTAGCATATCCCAAATGCCCTGATGAGATTCTCAACTCCCTGCTGCTCCCCACTCCTTGTCATTTTCCACAGGGCCTCATCCAGGTGTCTCTTCTCAGCCAACAGTTCTTAGGATCCTAAGATTACCATCTTCAAGTCTGAGGAAAACTGTCATCTTAAAATCACAGAACAGTAGAGCTGGAGGGACTATTTTTTATTTTTATTTTTTTGAGACAGGGTCTCACTCTGTTGCCCAGGCTGGAGTGCAGTGTGCAGTGGCGTGATCTCAGCTCACTGCAACCTCTGCCTCCTGGGTTCGAGCGATTCTTGTGCTTCAGTCCCCCGAGTGGCTAGGATTACAGGCATGCACCACCACACCCGGCTGATTTTTTTTTGAATTTTTAGTGGAGATGGGGTTTTGTCATGTTGGCCAGGCTGGTCACGAACTTTTGGCTTCAAGTGATCTGCCTGCCTCAATCTCCCAGAGTGCTGGAATTACATGCGTGAGCCACCGTGCCTGGCTAAACTGGAAGGACTTCTAAATGGAGCAGTTCCCAAATGTTAGTGTACAGACCACCTGCATCTGAATCAGGGCTCCACACCAGCCCACCTCAAACAAAATCTGTGGAGGTGGGACCTGGTTATGGGTGTTTTTAATATACTTCCCAGGGATTCTGATGAGTCACTCTAATCCTCTGAATCGATCTGACAGGAATTCCTGTCTAATGGTCACCCAGCTTCTGCTTGCATACCTCCAGAGATCAGGAACTCCCTACCATTCTGGGAACAGCTCTGATGGTTGCTCCTTCTTTTTTTTTGGTTGTTATTTTTGAGACAGTCTCATCCTGTCACCCAGCCTGGAGTGCAGTGGCCTGATCTTGGCTCACTGCAACCTCCGCCTCCTGAGTTTAAGCGATTTTCCTGCCTCAGCCTCTCGAGTAGCTGGGATTACAGGCATGTGCCACCATGCCCGGCTAATTTTTGTATTTTTAGTAGAGACGGGGTTTCACCATGTTGGCCAGGCTGGTCTTGAACTCCTGACCTCAGGTGATCCGCCCGCCTAGGCCTCCCAAAGTGTTGGGATTACAGGTGTGGCCACCATTCCTGGCCTCTTGCTCTTTCTTTGTTCAGTATAAATCTGCCTTCTTATGATTCACTTTATCTTGGCTCTGCACTTTGAGGCATCCCAGAATAACAGTGTTTCCTCTCTTTTCCAAGGCAGCTTTTGCTGTTTAAGGCAGTGATCTTACCTGTCTTCTTCCCTAATTCCTACAACTGTTCCCCACAATGACTTCCTAAGAGCGCACCCAGAACCAAAGGCATCCTTAGGTGTGGTTGACTTCTTGTGCAGAATACCAACAAGCCTCTGGTGGCTCCCTTTCCATAGGACGAAGCCAAAGCTGCCAACTTGGCTTTCCAGGCCTTTCGTAATTTGGCTCCATCACTGTCCAAGGCTCCTACTCATCTGTTACTCCCCCAACATGCTGTCACCACATACGTTTTTTTTTTTAACACACCAGATTTGTAAATCTGTGTTGTTGTCCGTGTTTATTCCACTATCTAGATGGCCCCTACCCACACTCCCAGCTCCCTCCCTTCTCCACAGTTTCTGATCCTCTTTTACAATTCACCTAGGCTGGACGCAGTGGCTCACACCTGTAATCCCAGCACCCTGGGAGGCTGAGGTGGGCGGATCATTTGAGGTCAGGAGTTCGAGACCAGCCCAGGCAACATGGCAAAACTCTGTTTTTACTAAAAATACAAAAATTACCTGGGTGTGGTGATGCACACCTGTAGTCCCAGCTACTCAGGAGGCTGAGGCAGGAGGATTGCTCCTAACTCCTCCCTATGCATTGCCTCCTTTGCAGGTATGCCTTTGACCGCATGTATTAGATTGTATTTGAATTGATAACTGGTCTAAAACAAGTACGTGAGAAGACACAAAGCATAGGATAAATGTAGATAGTAAATCTTCCTGGAGTGTCCATTTTAGTTGGTGCTAAGTCATTTAAAACATTTACTGGCTGGGCATGGTCACTCATGCCTGTAATGCCAGCATTTTGGGAGGCTGGGGTGGGTGGACTGCTTGAGCCCCAGGGTTTGAGGCCAACCTGGGCAACATCTGGAGACCCTGTTACTACAAAAAATAAATGAAAAATTGGCCAGGTGTCGTGGCATGTGCCTGTAGTCCTAGCTGCTTGGGAGGCTGAGGTGGGAGGATCACTTGAGCCCAAGATGTAGAGGCTGCAGTGAGCCACGATCCCACCACTGCACTCCAGCCTGGGCAACACAGTAAGACTCTGTCTCAGAAAAATAAAATTATCAACATAAAACAAGCACAACAATATTATGAAGCAACATACAAAACCACATACATTTTAAATTTTATTTATTTTTTGAGACAGAGTCTTACTCTCTCCCCCACCAGAGTGCAGTGGCATGATCTTGGCTCACAGCAACCTCTGCCTTCCAGGCGCAAGTGATTCTCCTGCCTCAGCCTCCCGAGTAGCTGGGATTACAGGTGCACGCCACCATGCCTGTCTAATTTTTGTATTTTTAGTAGAGACGGGGTTTCACCATGTTGGCCAGGCTGGTCACAAACTCCTGACCTCAAATGATCCACCTGCCTTGGCCTCCCAAAGTGCTAGGATTACAGGCGTGAGCCACTGCTCCCAGCCCACATACCTTTAAATAGTCAATTTCACTGGGAAAAAAGGTAAGACTGTTCTAGATTGAGACACTAGAAAGAATAGCCAAAATATAAAACTTGATTATCCTTGATTGAAAAATAGCTAAAAGACATTTTTGGTGCTGGTATGATCATTAGATGGTATTAGGAAATTGTTTTTAATCTTCTGAGGTATGGTAATGGAGAACATTCCTAGGAGATGATTACTGGACTAAATATATATAAAAATATATAATATATATTAATTTAAGAATATTTGGGAGTAAAGAATTATGATGTTTGAGCTCAGTGTGGTGGTGTTCACCTGTAGCCTCAGGACTAAGGAGGTTGAGACGGGAGACTTGCTTGATCTCAAGAGGTCAAGTCCAGTCTGGGCAACAAAGCAAGACCCCATCTTTAAAAAAATGAAAATTAGGGTCGGGTGTGGTGGCTTACACCTGTAATCCCAGCACTTTGGGAGGCTGAGGTGGACGGATCACGATATCAGAAGATCAAGACTGTTCTGGCCAACATGGTGAAACCCCATCTCTACTAAAATACAAAAAATTAGCTGGGCATGGCGGCACGTGCCTGTAGTCCCATCTACTTGGGAGGCTGAGGCAGGGAAATCGCTTGAACCTGGGAGGCAGAGGTTGCAACGAGCCAAGATTGTGCCACTGCACTCCAGCCTGGCGACAGAGAAAGACTCTGTCTCAAAAAAAAAAAAAAAAGAAAAGAAAAGAAAAGAAACTAATTATGGAGGATGTCTGCATCTTACTTTCAATGGCCAGTGAAAGTCAAATATATATGTGTGTATGTACATGTGTGTGACAGTGCAAAGATTTTGAATTATTGAATCTAGATGGCATACAGATGTTCAGTATATTAATCTTTCAATTTTTATGTTTGAAAAAAAAATTTTTTTGAGACGGAGTCTCGCTCTGTCACCCAGGCTGGAGTGCAGTGGTGCGATCTCGGCTCACTGCAAGCTCCACCTCCTGGGTTCACGCCATTCTCCTGCCTCAGCCTCCCGAGTAGCTGGGACTATAGGCGCCTGCCCCCACGCCCGGCTAATTTTTGTATTTTTAGGGAGAC
>NW_012101377.1:1060225-1061406 GCF_000951045.1 Mandrillus leucophaeus
TTTTTAGTAGAGACAGGGTTTCACCATGTTAGCCAGGATGGTCTTGATCTCCTGACCTTGTGATCCGCCCACCTCGGCCTCCCAAAGTGCTGGGATTACAGGCGTGAGCCACTGTGCCCGGCCAGAGATTCTGATTTAATTGGCAGGCCTTGGTGGGGCACTAGAAACTGTACTTCCAAGAAGTTTTCAAGTTGCAGATGCTGTTGGTCCAGGAATCCCACTTTGAGAATCACTGCTCCAGACCAGGATTTCTCAAAAGTATCACTCATGACGTTCTAAAGCGGTTAATTCTTTGAGCATCTCTGGCCTCTACCCATTATATGTCTGTAGCACCCCTCTAGATAGCTCCAGACATTGTCAAATTGTTCCCTGGGAGGCAAAATTGCCTAAAGTTGAGCAGCACTGCTCTAGAAGATTTAAGTTAAAAAATAATGCAAGAATCTAGGTGGGTTGCAGTGTCAATTGAAGAAAATAAGTTGAAGCCTAGAAGAAAGAGTTTGGGACAACCCAGGGCTTAATGCAGAGGATGGGAATCCATGCAGGCTTCTTTCAGAGAAGCATCACTATGTGTCTGGGGTTCAGAGACAACTGATCAAAGGGCAGGCTAAGAGCTCAGACCTGGCATCAATTGGTTCCACAGGAACAGGGCTGTCCATTTTAAGTCAGGTCCCTCCCTCTGTCCTGGGACATCAGCTGTCAAGCCCCAAAGACTCTTGGAAAAAGCAATCCTGTCCTAACCCAAATGGCCTGACAACCTTTCTTTAAGGCTCAATTGCCTACGGCTCCAAATTGCTCAGAGCTCTCTTTTACCTCAGTTTCCCATTCTTCTACTTTGAGATGTTAATAAGCGGCAGATTAGTCTATTAGTAAGAAGCAAATACTCTAGTTTTGTTGTGAAGAAGCAACTCTGATAAGCCTTTAGACCTGTTCTTTCTAGCTACTAACTAGATCCAATCCCTGAAAAAGATTGTTCTTGTCTTTGAAACCAGCAACTCTGCCTATTATCTATTTACTTGAAATAGAAGACAACGTCAGGCCGGGCGCGGTGGCTCAAGCCTGTAATCCCAGCACTTTGGGAGGCCGAGACTGGCGGATCACGAGGTCAGGAGATCGAGACCATCCTGGCTAACACGGTGAAACCCCGTCTCTACTAAAAAAATACAAAAAACTAGCCGGGCGAG
>NW_012101377.1:1061541-1095471 GCF_000951045.1 Mandrillus leucophaeus
AAAAAAAAAAAAAAAAAAAAAGAAGACAACGTCTGGAGGCTTGGATCTGCTTCCCTACAGGACTCACCCTTGCGTAACTTCACTAGGCCCATGAAGGTCTCCAGGGATTAGCTTCTATAACCTGAAAAGGGATCGACCATCCCTGAACAACCAGGGGAAGTAGGTGAGGGAAGACAGGACCAATTTTTGTTTTGATGGGCTGGCTTGTAAATAAACTGTTTAAGGGGTTAGGACTGAATGGGATTAGGGCTACTGACTAGGAGAAAAAGTAATTATATCAGGGAGGCCAAAAAAAAAAAAAAAAAAGGAAAAATAACCCGAAAATCCACCTCCCTGAAAATTCAACCCACAAAACTCAGCCACGCAGCAAAAAAGAAATTTGGCTCTTTAAGTGCCAACAGGATTAAGTGCTAGAGATTGTAGAAGTCATAAAGGGAAATTAACTGAAAACCAGAGATGCCATTACTCAATCGGGAGCAATCTATCTCTCCCAAAGTGAGAATACAATCTGCACCCTCTGGGGATCTTTTATACTCAAATCTTTATTCCCCAGGCTGGGGCTTCTATTTTCTTCAAATTCTAAATGGTGCTGCTATTTCCTGCTAATGGCTTCTACCCAGTCTCTTGAGGAAGGCACCTGGGAGGGGACTGAAGGTGAGGTTAGAGGAAAGCCCTTGCAGTTTCCAGGGTCTTGGCTCTTCCCAATCACTGCCAACTTCTCAAGGGATTGGTAGGCTTTTAAAAGGGCAGTGTCCAGGTCGAAGTCCTGTTTTATTCCAACCCAAGAAAAGATGAGGGTGGGTGGAAGGGACTGGACCAGTTTTCAAGTACAGGTTGAATACCCCTTATCCAAAATACTTGAGACCAGAAGTGTTACAGATTTTGGATTTTATTACTTTTTTTGAGACAGGATCTTACTCTCACCTAGGCTGGAGTACAATGGCAGGATCTTGGGTCACTGCAGCCTCCACCCACTGGGCTCAAGCGATCTTCCCACCTCAGCCTCCCAGGTAGCTGAGACTATAGGTGCATGCCACCACGCCTGGCTAATTTTTGTATTTTTTGTAAAGACAGGGTTTTGCCATGTTGTCCAGGCTGACCTCAAGCAATCCTGGGCTCAAGGAATCTTCTCACTTTGGCATCCCAAAGTGCTGGGATTATAGGCATGACCCAATTTCTGAATACCTGCATATATATAATGAGGTATCTTGGGACCCAAGTCTAAATACAAAATCCTTTTGTTGTATATACACCTTATACACATAGCCTGATAATTTTGTAAAACATTTTAAATAGTTTGTGCATGAAACAGTTATTATTATTATTACTTTTTGGAGATGGGGTCTCACTCTGTCACCCATGCTGGAGTGTTTTGGCATGGACATAGCTCACTGCAGCCTTGACCCCCTGGGGTCAAGCGATTCTCACCCCAATCTTCCAAGTAGCTGGGACCACAGGTGTGCACCACCACACCCGGATAACTTTTAAATTATTTGTAGAGATGAGGTCTTGCTATATTGCCCAGGCTGGTCTTGAGCTCCTGGGCTCAAGTAAACCTCCCACCTCAGCCTTCCAAAGTGTTGGGATTACAGGTATGATCCAGTGTCCAGCTGGAATAAACTTTTGACTGCGACCTGTCAAATCAGACCAGAGATTAAGTGTGGGATATTCCACTTGTGGCATCATATAGGCCCTCAAAGTTTAAATTTTGGAGCATTTAGGATTTTGGATTAGGAATGCTGATATAGTTTGGATAGCTGTTCCCTCCAAATCTCATGCTGAAATTTGATGCCCAATGTTGGCGGCAGGGCCTAGGTGGAGGTATTTGGGTCAACGGGGTGTATTCCTCGTGAATGACTTGGTGCCCTCTTTGTGGTAGAGTTTTCATGGGCTATTTATAAGTACATGGCACATCTCCTCCTCTGTTGCTCCTTCTCTTGCCATGCGATACACCTGCTCCCCCTCTGCCTTCCACTATCATTGGAAACTTCCTGAGGTCCTCACCAGAAACAGATGCTATGCTAGTGCCACCCTTCTTGTTCAACCTGCAGAACTGTGAGCTCAATAAACTTATCTTTATAAGTTACTCAGCCTCAGGTGTTTCTTTGTAGCAATGCAAAATGGACCAAGACAGATGTTCTACCTGTATGTGGACCTGGTGCTTAAAAGGGATTATTAGAGAGTGTTTGGTGATACTGCTGGAGGTGTGAAAATCAGCTTGCATACTATCTTTGTCCAAATCTCTCCTGGTTAAAGGTGTAACCATATACATATATATATATATAGCTCAGACCAGAAATCTGAAAGTCACTATTCCCTTTGGAGATTCTACCATACTATGTATATTAAAGGCTCTAAACAGTCCTGCAGTAAATAAACTGGCTTCACTTTATTTAACCTGGTCTTGAGCATGGGATTTTTATGCACCAAGATATCTAACAAACTATCTGAAAAACAGTGTTCTGTGCAATGCACTTTAGGAAACCTCAACCTATGGATCACATACATGAAGTACAAGCTTTCTAGGATTTGGCTTTTAATTCTGTAACTTTACTGTTTGCTGCTCCCCAACTCTAACCATTCTCAAGTTCTTTTTGGTTTATAAAATGTGCCACACTTTCAAGCTTGTGCCTGTTTTTTCCTGAAACGCACATGTTCTTTGTCCATCTGGCAAGCCCTACTCATCCTCCAAGTCCCAATCTAAGCATAATAACATAATCTGTGAAACTTCCTAAATGCTCCAAGGCAAAATAAGTTGTTTCCTCCTGTGTTTCCAGTGCACTTCATTCAAACTTTATTCACTGTATTAAAAGTAATTGGTTTGAAAGCTTTACCATCCTGCTGGTTCCTTCATTAATGAGTTGTATAAATCTTTGGCATGTGCTCACTTAAAAAAGTAAGTGATGGTTTTTTCTGAGACAGTTTTTTCTACTGGTGTGTGCACTTCTCAAGATGGCAAGGACAGTACCTTATCTATCTCTGTCTTCAGCAACAATGATCATGCCTGCCATATAACAGGGGTTGTTTGTTGAATGATGATGCCCCAAACCCAGGGCAGACAGCCTCTCTCTAACTTAAGATAAATAGATGACTCAGGTCTGTGAGCCAAAAGTATAAAACCAAACAGGCTCAGAACAGGTTAGAACTGTGAAGATCTCTTTGTTCTGAGATAAGAGATTCAGAAAAAACACACTCTACTCCCCAGTGCCAGATGAGATTCACTAGTGTCTATCTGTGTGCTGGGTGTAGTCACCCAGTGATCCAGGGAGATGGTAACCTTAGTGGTAGAAGGCAAGTAATAGAATTTCTTAACATCCTGTCTGTTTATGCAAAGCCAGACAAGTAAACAGAATCATAAAGGTGTCTCAGATAATGTCATGGTTAAGGTGCACTCATATGTTCTCATATTCCATTTGAGTTGAGTTTGATGCAGCACTCTGACCAATGTCATTTCTATCAGCTGAGACTGCCCCAAATCTGCCCACTTTCAAGAGCCTGAGTATAGAGAATGCTGCTCAGAAAAGTTCATTTGGCAGGAGGCAGAGTAAACACAGGCTCTGCTCATTAAAGATCAGGCGCAAGTATACAAAACCAAGTTCTTTTTTTTTTTTTTTTTGAGACAAAGTCTTGCTCTGTCACCCAGGCTGAAGTGCAATGGCACAATCTCGGCTTACTGCAACCTCCACCTCCCAGGTTCAAGAGATTCTCTTGCCTCAGCTTCCCGAGTAGCTGCGATTACAGATATGCGTCACCACACCTGGCTAATTGTTGTATTTTTAATAGAGATCAGGTTTCACCATGTTAGCCAGGCTGGTCTAAAACTCCCGACCTCAGGTGATTCGCCCGCCTTGGCCTCCCCAGGTGTTGGGATTACAGGCGTGAGCCACCGCGTCTGGCAAAACCAGGTTCTTTTGGAACTTATTTATCACATCTTGGCTGCTCTGCTTCTAGTAGGAAAAAAATATTGCTACTGATAAATAATTATTCTCTGTCATTTTCATGGAAGTGAGTAAACCCAGAAACACAGAAAAGGGGGGGGGGGAACAAGTGAACAGCTTCTTGGAAGTTTAAATGAACTGTATTCCGTGGCCACATCAAGCTCTACTCTGATTTATAGCAATCAAGCCTCAAAAAAAAAAAAAAGACAACAATAATTCCAATCCACATGGCTCTTGTATAAAGGCATCTATTTGGCTTTTAATACAAAAGGACTTAGAGAAATACAGAAAGAAAATATCATAAAAGCCAGTCTCACAAAAAAAAAAAAAAAAAAAAAAAAATCCCAACCAACGAATTTGTCACATTGGGCCTGCATTAGAAAACAGGAAAAAAGAAAAAGAAAAAAAATAAAACAGTCCCTGAAATCTGGCAGGTGGTTTTTAGAGGCCACGGGGAGCTTGGGGAGCTTGCCTTAGTCATCCTGGTGAAATCGGACAGAAGTGGTTTTTGGAATATGGCCACCGCCTCCTGTTTCTTGCTAGCAATGGTCATCTGAAGGGAGGGTGCTAGCCTGGGCATCCAACATTTGATGTCAGTTATGCAGTCTGAGGTCTCAAAGACAAGCGGCCTTGGAGTCTTCCATTCCATATCTTCACTGAATCTCTCCCATATACAGTCTCTTGTCACTCGATGCTGAGATAACTGAGGTAAAAAGAACAGAGAAGATACCTAGAAATAATGAAGGCTCAAGGAGACTTGGTGCCCAATTTTGGTATAAAAGAGCAGTTGGACTTAGCTTAAATTCCCCTCCTAAACACCATTCACAGGAAATTGTAGCCTGGCTTTTCAATCCAAATCCTCTAATATCATGAGGATGACTGTACTATGGGAAATACATTATCAGACACTAAATACTGATGTCTCTTGTCAGTCAAACCCCAAGAAAAAGACTTTCCCAATCATTGTAGAAAAGAGGAATCTATGGCTGTGCCAGTCATTTTGTAAATGTGCTTCTGCTTGTTATACTTAGTCCTGGAGAAAGTTACAGTTTCTCCTTTAATTCAAGGCTTAAATTATTTGGTTTAGCCAGCCACAAAATTTTAAGCTGAAATGTATATCCAAATTTTTTTTTTTTTTTTTTTTTTTTTGAGACAGAGTCTCGCTCTGTCGCCCAGGCTGGAGTGCAGTGGCACGATCTTGGCTCACTGCAAGTGCCGCCTCCCGGTTTCATGCCATTCTCCTGCCTCAGCCTCCCAAGTAGCTGGGACTACAGGCGCCCGCCACCTCGCCCAGCTAGTTTTTTGTATTTTTTAGTAGAGACGGGGTTTCACCGTGTTAACCAGGATGGTCTCGATCTCCTGACCTCGTGATCCACCCGTCTCGGCCTCCCAAAGTGCTGGGATTACAGGCTTGAGCCACTGTGCCCGGCCTATATCCAAATATTAAGAAGAATCATTCTTGGTTGGGCGTGGTGGCTCACACCTGTAATCCCAGCACTTTGGGAGGCCGAGGTGGGTGGATCACCTGAGGTCAGGAGTTTGAGACCAGCCTGGCCAACATGGTGAAACCTCGTCTCTACTAAAAATACAAAAATTAGGCAGGTGTGATGGTGGGTGCCTGTAATCCCAGCTACTTGGGAGGCTGAGGCAGGAGAACTGCTTGAACCCAGGAGGCAGAGGTTGCGGTGAGCTGAGATTGCACCATTGCTCCAACCTGGGCGAAACAGTGAGACTCTGTCTCAAAAAAAAAAAAAAAAACCACACAAAAAAACAAAAAAAACCACACAAAACACCAAAGGCTGTTTGCGTGGAAATTCGCATAAAACAGATACCCACTTTTGCCTCTGTATTCCCAGGATCCCTACGGGGAGATTTCCAGTTTCCCTTTCCCCCTTGTTGGGAAAGACTTACTGATGGGCTCGTCAGGGTGGAAAGCAACTTCATTGATGGAGCCAGCATGGCCGGGCAGCTTATATAATATTCTCCTGCTTGTGGTATCCCACACATACACAAACCTGTAAGGTATCATGAAAAGCAAGGGTAAGGCCTCCTAGAGCTGGGGGTAAGGCAGAGGCATGGCTTTTTAAAGGAAATGGAAGCAACAATTATTTACTTACCTTACATTTACTGAATCGTGTTCTGGCTTTTAGAAACTAGGAATACAGAGTTTGAATAAGACATGAACTCAGCTCTTGAGCAATGGGGTGGAGAAATAAGAATAACTAAAAATATAAGCATTACTGGCATGTTTGAATACAAGCTTCTGAAATGGGAAACACCACAGGGAAGAAAAGAAAGGTTTTCCTGCAGGCATCACACAAAAACCTTTTTCAGAGTGTCTAGTATAATTAGGCTACAGTTAACTTCATACTCATCCAGGAAGTCTAAAAGGTAACACAACTCATGGCAGGGTGGGAGCCTAGGCTGCAGGTCCGGGTGAACTTTTTCGTACTGTATTCAAACAGAGCCCCGAGAAAGGACAGGAAGTGTCTGGTATATAAAATATTTATACTATTTGCTAACCTAATACTCACTTGAGTCAAATTTTCCACTGAATTATCAGGCAGAAGGAATACTGAATTCTAGAATGGGAAGGGGCCAACAGAAGTCAGCTTGTCTAGGTTGGGTATGGTGGCTCATGCCTATAATCCCAGCACTTTGGGAGGCTGAGGTGGGTGGATTGTCTGAGGTCAGAAGTTTGAGACCAGCCTGGCCAACAAGGTGAAACCCAGTCTCTACTAAAAATACAAAAAATTAGCCAGGTGTGGTAGCGTGTGCCTGTAATCCCAACTACTCGGGAGGCTGAAGTAGGAGAATTGCTTGAACCTGGGAGGCAGAGGTTGTAGTGAGCCAAGACCATGGCACTGTCCTCTAGCCTGGGTGACGGAGTAAGACTCCGTCTCCAGAAAAAAAAAAAAAAAGGAGAAAAAAGGTATCAGCTTTTCTAAACTCCCTATTTTAGAGATAAGAAAACTGGGGCACAGTGACGTTTCCAAGGCAATACAGTTCATCAATGGCAAAACTAAAATTAGAACTCTTAAAAAAAAAAAAAAAAGCTTATTAGAGAATGTTCTTAGGAAGACAAAATTTTTATTTGTCATTAAAAAAAATTATGAGGCTGGGTATGGTGGCTCATGTCTGTAATCCTAGCACTTTGGGGGGCCAAGGCTGATAGACTGCTTGAGCTCAGGCGCTTGAGACCAGCTTAGACAACATGGTAAAACCCCGTCTCTACAAAAAAATTAGCCAGGTGTGGTGGTGCATGTCTGTGGTCCCTGCTACTCGGGAGGCCAAGGTGGGAGGACTGATTGAGTCCAGCAGGTAGAGGCTGCAGTGAGCTGAGATGGCACTACTGCACTCCAGCCTGGGTGACAGAGTGAGATCCTGTCTCATGTTTTTTTCATGCTGTATAATAAAGGTAATATAAGAGGCTATAGAGTTTTAAACTTCTTTCTACTGAAATACTCTGAATACTACTGAAAACTACCGAAATACCAAAATAACACAATGTAATTTCTGCAATGCTAGAATAAAAAAATGTTTACATTTCTCTTCAAAAGTGATGAATAGTAACAGAAGATGTCATAAAAACGTGATTTTTTTCCTATTCATTCGGTAGTATTATAGCCAGTATTTTTATCATCACAGGCCATAATTTTCACTTTATCCACTTTAATAAGTTCTATCACCTTTTGTAATTCAATATCATTGAATATAAAAGTCTACATATTATCACAGAATCTTTTTGTTTTTCTAAATTAATTTTTTTTTTTTTTTTGTAGAGACAGTGTCTTCCTATGTTGTCGAGGCTGGTCTTGAACTCCTCGCCTCAAGCGATCCTCCCGCCTTCACCTCCCAAAGTGCTGGGATGACAGGCATGAGCCACCATGCATGGCATATGGCAGAATCTGTATGTATTTAGAGAGCCACTGAAATCAACTCTGTTCCTAACCCTCTGAGCCAAAATGATGCGTTTATAGCCTTATCAAACTGAATTAAAACTTGAAGGGCAAGTTGAGTGAACTGCTGAGATTGTATGAGCTCATCTAGGCTCTCCTGAAGACTGTTTCCCAAAGTAGTACTTCTGTATAACTGATATGACATGGCTTAGGAAGAAGAAATAGTTTTTCTTATTAAGCTTGCCTTGATGTCTTGTGCTGAAGGCTTCCTGCCATGGAGCAGACAGAAGTGACCAGGAGCCCAGCAGGGGGTTCCTATATTCCTGACCACCTCTTCAGCAGCCACAGAAACTACAGAGCTGAACCCAAGACTCTGGAGCTCTTAATATACTCCCATATTTTACTTTCACTTAAACATCCATAAATATACTGGCTAAAAATAAAGGGTCTATTATCTTAATCTGATGAAGTAAAATTCATCTGTTGGTAAATATAAAGGGCTGGTGGTTTTGAAGCAGGTATTTAAAATTATTTACATATTTTGTTTTGTGCAATCAACAACTCACCAGTACTTGATCATAAAAATGGTACATTCACCAGTACTGGATTATAAAATGCCTAGTTCTAATCCAACATTACACTTTTGGTCTAAAATGCAAATAAACAAGAGCTTCTTAATTATACTATTTAGCTGTCATCAGCTAGGCTCCATAGAAACTAAGCTCTGAGCAAGATGGAGGAGAAGCAGGAACTCCATCAGTCTAGACTCCTTGGATCTGATACTCATACCCTTCCTACTGTCTTCTTTCCTGTCGCGCACAAAAAGGTGGTCCTCATTAATTCAATTATTGGCAGTGTGGCACAGTAAAAGAGTATGAGCTCTGGAGTCAGAAAGACTGGGGTTCAAGTCTCAGTGCAGCTATTTACTAGCTAAGTAAGCTTAGCTCAGAGAAGTTAAATAATTGCAGATCATTTAACTTCTCTAAGCTTCTTAGTTACAATGATGGAGAAAATATTGATCTCATAATTTTGTTGAGAAAAATAATGAGGTAATACACGCAAAGTGCCTGGCACACAGAACTAATTATAGCTATTGTTATTACAAGTATACTCATCATCAAAATAGAATCTCATGAAGTCAATGGGCTGAATAAATCACTCTTGGCCAAGAGACTGGTCAGCCTTCCTGTAGTCTACAGGACTATATATAGTTTCAAGTTTGAATAAGAGGAGGTGATCTGTAAATTATTAGTTAGTAGAAAGGAGAGATTTGCCAAATTCAGGCCAAGCTGAAAAGCAGTTTTCTGAGGATACATTTCCCAGGCACACAAAAGACAGAATCTCAGATCTCCAAGGGTTTACACTTCAAGGCCTCACTCTTGATGGCTGCCAATTAGATGCTAAATTTGGAGGAGTTCCTTGCCCTCTCCTTACTCTGGCATGGCAACATTTGGCAGGAACTAGGAACCTTATGTAACAGAGCTGCTTGTTGACTTGGGGCTAATTGGTGAGGTGGCCTGTCAAATCTGGCCAACACCCAGCAGGTAGAAAGGGTAGGCTTTCCTCAGACCACACTTCCACATGTGAAGTTTTTTTTTTTTTTTTTTTTTAAAAGAGATGGTGTCTTGCTCTGTTGCCCAGGCTGGAGAGCAGTGGTATGATTGCAGCTCACTATATCCTCAAACTACTGGGCTCAAGGGATCCTTCTGCCTCAGCCTACTAAGTAGCTGGGACTACAGGTGCACACTACTATGCCTGGCTAATTTTTAAGATTTTTTTTTATAGAGACAGGATCCTGCCATCTTGCCCAGGCTCGTCTTGAACTCTTGGGTTCAAGCCATTCTTCCACCTTGGCCTCTCAGAGTGTTGGGATTAAAGGTGTGCATCATCGACCACATGTAAAGTTTAAAAGTACAGTGGAGAGGGAAAGAGGAAAAAGAGGATACTGCAATTCAGAAAGGGCCAATGCCAGAAATAAATTGCTCATCAGAGAAAAAAAAGTATGTATATATAATTTAAAAATTTAATTACAGCCGGGCGTGGTGGTTCACACCTATAATCCCAGCACTTTGGGAGGCCGAGGCGGGCGGATCACGAGGTCAGGAGATCGAGATCATCCTGGTTAACCCAGTGAAACCCCGTCTCTACTAAAAATACAAAAAATTAGCTGGGCGTGGTGGCGGGTGCCTGTAGTCCCAGCTACTCGGAAGGATGAGGCAGGAGAATGGCGTGAACCCGGGAGGCAGAGCTTGCAGTGAGTGGAGATTGCACCACTGTACTCCAGCCTGGGCGACAGAACGAGACTATGTCTCAAAAACAAACAAGAAAATTTAATTACAAAAGAAAGATACACTCTTTCTGCTGAAAATTATGTAAAAATATTAGGATAGTTCTTACTATATCAGAATATGAGACACCTTAGTCTGTTTCTTAAAGTCTTCTCTAGTAACTTGACAACTTAAAATTCTTTAGCTTTCCCCCTCTAGGCAGCTCTCTAAACCACTTGCACTCAAATAATCAATGTGATACTTTCACCTGGACTCTTTCTTTTTCCTCTAGAAAATACCTGAATACTTGTCCATTTTTCTTGGCATTAAACTTGTCAAGAGAAAAAAAAAAAAGCAGACTCTGGAATTTAAATATGTGCAGTATGATTCATTAATAGAAAGGTATGGGACAGACCACAGTGCAGCTTCTGTGTGGCAGTGTTAGGGCCCCAAATAGGGGAAAATCCTAGAATATGCTGAAAGCCCTGGCTAGCCCAAGAAAGGCTTCCTATTTATAGGATGGTGCTTGTTTCAGTAGGGTTGGAAGAGAAACTCTAAAGGGGAGGATAGGATTAAGCTAAAAAGGGTCAAGACACTGCCCAATGGGAGCTAAACAAAGGATTTGCTGTCAGAGGGTCTTATCATTCTTTACCAGGCCTCATTTGCAGCCCATCAGACTTGACACCCGGACATCCCTATTCAACCTCTGATTCTCCCCCAAACACGGGTTACCACAGACATGCCAAATACAACAGCATCTAACAGAAAAATTCTCTCCCTTCTGTTTCTCATTCAGCACATAATGCCTGAGCCAGTTTAGATTCATATTTCATAAAGCCTTAGCTGATTAATTCAGCATGGGGTGGAAAATACCTAGTCCGCATTTTGTTACACCCTGCATCTAGCAATCATTGCACTTCCCACTAACCCAGACACCGCTCTGAATCATCTCCAACACAGACAGGCATTACCAATAGCTGAGCTGCTATGCAGGGTAAAACTGGACTGCCATTCTTCAGCTAGGAATTCATTCATGTAATATAAACGAATTGCTTAAGCACTGACAAAAAAAAGCTCAAGCACTGACAACAGTGCCATGGGTTCACAGAAATGACTAAGATTCATTCCCTAATCTCTATGAGAAAGTAACTCAGTGGGGGTACCTCACTTTGTCTGTCTGATTGTAAGATGTAATAAATGCTAATAAAGGTTAGATGTATGAAATGGGATTACAGCACAAAGAACAATTAGTTATGTCCAAGAGGTAATAGAGAGAGGGCGCCAGGGACAGTTTACGGATGTAACATAGAGGTGGTTCCTAGAGAGATATAGGAGTTTGGATAATGAAGAGGGAATGTGAGAGAGAACCTGGAGGCGAGAACACAAAAGGACGTTAGAATATGAAAATTCCATGTGAGCAGCACTGTGATGGTGGGCGAGGTGGGTACTTAATATGTATTCAAATGAACTGAAGCATGGAAGAAGGAGGTGGTGAGGGAGACCAGAGACAGATTATGAGACTGAAATTTATTTTGATGGCAAAGAGAACCCAACAGAATCAAACAAATTGTTGATCCTGTAGGTCTAAAATGTCTCCAAAGTGGGCAGAAATTATGTTTGTCCAACACAGTTTTGAAACCCTTCATACTGCACAGAGTTTCATCTTCAAGTACAGTCATAACTCTATGTCTGCTCTAGCTCCATATCCACGCTTTATGTATCAAACACAAGAAGACATCCTGCATAGCTACATCATTCTTTTTTTTTTGGAGATGGAGTCTCGCTCTTGCTGCCCGGGCTGGAGTAGTGCAATGGCGCGATCTCGGCTCACCACAACCTCTGCCTCCCGGGTTCAAGTGATTCTCCTGCCTGAGCCTCTCAAGTAGCTGGGATTACAGGCATGTGCCACCACGCCCAGGTAATTTTGTATTTTTAGTAGAGATGGGGTTTCTCCATGTTAGTCAGGCTGGTCTCGAACTCCTAACCTCAGGAGATCCGCCCGCCTCGGCCTCCCAAAGTGCTGGAATTGCAGGCGCAAGCCACCACATCTGGCCAGCTACATCATTCATTCTTTACTTTGCACCCAGTAATCCTTACCTGTCGGCTGAGCCAGCTGCTATTTTGCTTCCATCAGGTGACCAAGAACATCTCAGAAGGTTCTATGATAAATAAGAATCCACTGAATAGTAATATATCAAACTCCTCTTTGCAAGGCTGCAGAATCACTAAGAGGCTTTACATTTCCTAAGCAGAGTTTTAATTATTCTTCTCAGGAAGATGGTCAGTAATTATCTTATATTCTATGCCCAAAATAGCATATTTTGTTATTTTACACCATATAAAAACTGTAGAAAATGCTTAACTTACAGTTAATTAGATTGAACCTGACAACAAAATTTTGTTCTACTTATAAATGGAGGTTCCCTTTGCTCCATTTATCTTGATACTCATTATTCTTTTTTTTTTTCCCCTAACTATCTTTAAGAAAAATACACACAAACCCAACAAATAATAAATTTTGGGTTTTTTTTTTTTTTTTTTTTTTTTGAGACAGGGTCTTGCTCTGTTGTCCAAGCTGGAGTACAGTGGCACAATCATAGCTCACTGTAGTTTTGACCTCCTAGGCCCAAGTGATCCTCCCATTTCAGCCTCCCAAGCAGCTGAGACTGCAGGCACATGCCACCACAACCAGATTTTTTATGTTTTGTAGAGACAGGGTCTCACTATGTCGCCCTGATTGGTCTCTAACTCCTGACCTCCCACCTTGACTTCACAAAGTGCTGGGATTACAGCTGTGAGCCACCGTGCCAGGTCTAAAAAATAAAATTTGATTTATACAGTGAAACTGAATCTCAATGAGCTCTAAAAAAAAAAAAAAAATTAATTTCTATTAACAAATTCTCTCAGGGGAAAAGCTTCTTTCAATAGAGCTGACCTTGAAATTTGAGGGTTTGAAAAAAATTTTCTCTCTCAGAACTTGGGCCGTGGTAGTTACTGAGGGGAGAGATATATTCTTAGGATTCTAAAACACGTGGTCACAGGATGGGGAGGCAGGTAGGGAGACCATCCGGGTAACAGCTATGGGAGCTTGGGTTCCATATGGAAAACTGATTTAGGAGGGTAAAATTTACAAGTAATTAAAAGGCCAGGAGTGTCCTGTTGAGAGTGGTGTCAAGTCAGATGCCCTCAGTTTGAGGGCTGGCTCCATTCCTTTTGGGCTATGTGACTGGCTTCTCCCCAGTCACTATTATTTCTATTAGCTTTATTTTTGGCAACAAGTTTTGATTAAGAGCAGTGTTATAGGAATGAAGTCCATTCTTAGCAGAGCTACTGCTCTCTATCCTTAGTACCACCTTAAATGTTTCTCTGAAGTAACTGAACAGTAAAACTCCTCTGCCAAGCAGAACTCACCTTTTCAAAGTTGTGCACATTTCCTTGAAATATCTTTACACACCTCTCTTTGGGGGCAAATGGCCGGACATCCCAGACACGAACTGCAAAACAAATCCAAATAAACAAACCAACCAAAACAACTATCGGTCAGAGGCCTCGTGGGCACCCAGCTGAAATTAGTATCATGTCAATCAATGACAGATGCTGTTTCCTGGATAGGCGAAGTCCAACACGACACACTGATACCTATTAAGGCTCTTCTCTTTTTCAAGCAGGAAAATACATCTAAATCCCAATAACTGGGGCTAGCTGAGGAGGCAGGAAGGAAAAATGTCACACTCAATGTTGGTAATTTACAACAGAATGCAGTTGGGTGTGATACTAATTTCAAAAAGATACTTTGCAAGATTTCTCTGCCAGCTTAGAGTCACATCCAGCAAAGCTTCAATGTGACAAACTAAATACCATGAACTACTGTGACAATGAACTTATAAAAACCAACCTTACATTGCCCTTTCCTAATTTCCCTCATATAGGCACCTGAGAGTCTAAAACTGAACAAGGTCAGATATATATATATAAAATATATAAAAGGTTAAATAAATCAAAAGAGCACTGTACCATACCAAAAATCAGAAAAAGTAAACATTGATTCTAATTCTAGCTCTGTTGCATATTTGGGTGATGTCAGGTAAACAGTGAGATTGTGTCTTGGTTTTCCTGTTCCGTAAAATGAAGAGAAAATTATCTGTCTTCTTTTTTAAATAATACTATTGACTGATTGATTGAGATGGAGTTTCGCTCTTCTTGCTCAGCCTGGAGTACAGTGGCGCAATCTTGTCTCACTGTAACCTCCGCCTCCTGGATTCAAGTGATTCTCCTGCCTCAGCCTCCCAAGTAGCTGGGATTACAGGCGCCCACCACCACACCTGGCTAATTTTTGTATTTTTAGTAGAGACGGGGTTTCACCACGTTGGCCAGGCTGGTCTCGAACTCCTGACCTCAGGTGATCTCCCCCGCCCAGCCAATAACACTATTTTAAAGAAAATTTGTAGGCAACAAACAAAAATAAAGAATTTATAATTTTATTACGCAGCCATAAGAAATTATTTTCTTATTTTTTCCTTATTTTAATATCAATTTAGGAAACCTCATTGTTCCTCATTATAAAGAATGCTAGAATTAGCTAGGCATGGTACTTGGGAGACTTGCTTGGGCCTAGGAGTTTGAGACCAGCCTGGGCAACACAGCAAGATCCTGTCTTATAAAAAAAATTAAGGGAAAAAAATTTTTTAATGCTAGATTATATGTGTATAAACATCTATTGTAAGCAGTAGCTATAGTCGTCGTAACTGACGCTATACCTGTAGTGGAATTTCAGTGATGTCATTTTATTTGAGTATGAAAAAAGTATTATCAATCCTTAGAGTCAGACAGGCATAAAAAGGCAAAGCTATGAATGAACGTTTGCTATTGAGAATACAGTCAAAAGATAAAGATTTCCATTCATTCAACAAATATTTATTAAGTAGCCAATGAATGTCAGGTATTGTTTTTGTTACAAAATATCAGGGAATACATTTTAGTTCCTGACAAGCCTATAAATTTGTATACCAGGGCCATTTCCAAATTCCCTCAACATTAAGCATATAATCCAGCAAGTCACCTTACTTTTTTTCTATAGTAACCCATCCTCCCACCCTACAACTCAAAAACAAGTAAAGAGAAAGAGCAAGAGTGTGTTTGTGTAAATCCAGGATGTTTTAATGAAGACTTCTTCCCACACCAATGCTTTCAGAGTGGGAGGGGAAGACAGACTGTCAGGAAAGAGCAAAAGAGATCATCCAAGCTTGGTGCTCTCTGAAAACACACAAGAACTGCCTTGAATAGATCTCTAGATTCACATCTTTTTCATTAAACTCATCCACCTAGAGTTTCTAATATTCTGTTGGATACACAGAATACCAGAGCTGAGATGGGTCTTAAAGGTTAAGTCCAGTCCTCTTATCAATGTTAGAAACTGACACCCAGAGAGAAGAAATGCTGTGTGCAAAGTCGTTCAGGGACAAGACAGAGATCTGAGACTACAGTCCTAGATTCTTAACTATCTCACCTAAAGCTTTCACCATTACAACACGTTCTAATCGTCTGATGGAATCTGTGAGCAATCTTTGACTTTCCTTGGATCCTGGGAGAGATTTCCTCTCCAAAGTTACCTGTATTGTCCATTGCATTGGACAAAAGATAAGAGCCTTCAGAACTTAAACTCAGGCCAGTCACTGAATCTGCATGGCCTCTCATGGTGTAGGTTAGCTTGTTCTGGCGCAGGTCCCAGACCTGCAAAAACAAAAAGGTGCCCACAGAAATCAAATTAATAAAAGCAGAGAAAGAGAATGACAAGAGACAAGAGTCAATTGCCCAGAGACACTGATATTACTCTACTATAAAACACAGGATTTCTGTCAAAGAGAAAAACACCCTTTTTTTTTTTTTGGAGTCAGGTCTCACTCTGTTACCCAGTGCAGTAGCATTATCATGGCTCACTGTAGCCTTGACTTTCCAGGCTCAGGTGATTCTCCCATCTAAGCCTCCCCAGTAGCTGGGACTACAGGAGCATGCTACTATACCCAGCTAATTTTTTTTGAAGAGACAGGGTTTCACCATGTTGCCCAGGCTAGTCTTGAACTCCCAGGCTCAAGCGATCCTCCCACCTCGTCCTCTTAGTGTTCGTATTACAGACATGAGCCACTATGCCTGGCCAACCTCTGTCTTTCTAAAAAGGTAGTTAAGGTTACCATGTCTGACTCGATAAATATAAATGAATGCATATCAAATGTTAAGATAAAGTATTAAACACAAAAAAAAAATAGAATTCAGAAAGGTTATTTTCAAATCATAGCAAAATAAAAACTACTATAGAAAAAAACTAAAGAGTGCTTAAAATGCTTAAACTATGATTCTTAGCCATTACAAATTATTATAAATACATAAAACAAATAAGTTTATCATTTAAAAAGCCATTATGATTACATGTTTAATTTGTGTTAACAATATGAAAAATATAGATACTTAAAATTTTTCATTTAATGTAACAATATGTGACAATAAATGTATATATATGTACATGTATGGGTACGTACATGAACACACACTATGGATAAGCACATTTATTAAAAGAAAAATAAATAACAGATTCATTATTGCTTGTATAGGAAAGGTAAGACACAGAAAATAACCTAAATGTCAAGCAGGAAAAACAGGTGGTTTACTAAATTATGTCTCATAAGCACGCTGCAAAACTGAATTCTCATATAGGAGATAGCATGACAGAGTAGAAAGAGTGGTGACTTAGGGTAGGAATAAACTGGTCCTTGCCACTTAAGAGTTATGTATCATTGGGTCACTAACTCTTTCTGGGCCTGTTTCCTGGTCTGTAAGATTAGCTACTTCTTATGGCTGTTGTAAGGATTATAAGAATGCTTGCATATGCCTGGCACATGGCAGGTCCTCAATAATGTGTAGCTATTATTAAGCAGTTCCTAAAAATAACTCAGAAGACCAAATGTAAAAATATTTACATAATAAGCTGTTAAGCAAAAAAGGAAAATACAAAACAGTATTTGTCCTTACACAGACATACATTATTTTCAAGCTAACAGAAATAGTCTGGAAAGTCACATGGCAAAAAGAACAGTAATTTTGTTAAGGTCACTGGTATTACATAAAATACAAATTTTCCCCCAATTTTATTTCATATTGCAATGTAGTTTTTTTCTAAGTAAATAAAACTTTTGCTGTTCCTTAAATCAAGACACTTTTCCTTATCTAGAAATGAGTTAGGTGTTACATAGCAGAGTAATACATAGGGCAGACAACTCCACTTTCTCCATCAGTAACTCACCATGTGTGGAGCCCAACACATTTTCCATACGATCTTTTTTATATCAAGATGTTTGCTGCTTCAGTAATCAGGAAAGCCTGAAATGTCTGACATTTTGTTCAAGCTGTTGTTCCTTCTCTTCTGAGAAGGCATTGTTGAAATCTAGCTTTTTAACAACTAGGAGAGAATGCACTTTGCCAACCCCTCACAGAACTTGTGTGTTATTTCCAAACTTCCTCTTTGAGGTCTGTACACCTTGTTTGTGCAGGGCCAAAAAGTATCCAGGATTTGCCACAAAAAAAAATCTACAGCAGGGGTGGCTCACTCCTGTAAACCCAGCACTTTGGGAGGCCAAGGTGGGTGGATCACCTGAGGTCAGGAATTCAAGACTAGCCTGGCCATGGTGAAACCCCTTCTCTACTAAAAATACAAAAAATTAGCCGGGCATTGTGGTGCACACCTGTAATCCCAGCTACTTGGGAGGATGAGGCAGAAGAATCACTTGAACCGGGAGGCGGAGGCTGCAGTGACCTGAGATTGCACAACTGCACTCCAGCCTGGGCAACAAAAACAAAACTCTGTCTGAAAAAAAAAAAAAAAAAAAAAAAAAAAATCTACAGCAAGAATTTAAGCAAAACATTTTGCAAGTATCCTAATCAGCTGTTCAATGAAAATCTGTGCATCTGATTAGTGGCAGGTACTGCTGGAGATTACAAAAAAAGACATGGCCCCTGCTCTCAAGGAGTGTTCAGTATAACAAGGAAAACTTAAGACGTTTAAGCAAGTAACAAGAGGCCTATGCAAGGTACAGTTGCAAAGTGGGCAGAGGGGTTAACCCTGGTGGAACAGAGATGAGAGTGAGAAAGGGAAGCTTTCACAGAAAATGAAGTGCCTGAGCAGGGTCTGAAAGTTTTCTTTTTTTTTTAAACTTAGACATAGTGGAAGGGTATTTACTAGGAGAAGATAATTTGTGGAAGTAGAGGGGCACGAAAAAAACTGTTGGATTGTAGGAAATTAGGCATCCAGAGGCAGCAGATGATGAGGTAGACAAGCAGAGGCCAGCTCATGAAAGGTTTTGAATGCCTGGCTAGCACTTTATTTCCTTCACTGGGGAGTCACAGAAGGGTTCAAAATAGAAAAATGAGTCATTCAGATGTATATTCTGGAAAGATCCTTCTGGCCCACTGATTGATTGAGACCGAATCTCCCTCTGTCGCCAGGTTGGAGTGCAGTGGTGCAATCTTGGCTCACTGCAACCTCTGCCTCCCGGGTTCAAGTGATTCTCCTGCCTCAGCCTCCCAAGTAGCTGGAACTACAGGTGCGCACTGCCACACCCAGCTAATTTTTGTGTTTTCAGCAGAGACGGGTTTCACCATGTTGGCCATAGCCAGGATGGTCTAGATCTACTGACCTTGTGATCTGTCCACCTCAGCCTCCCAAAGTGCTGGGATTACAGGCGTGAGTCACTGCGCCTGGCCTGGCCCATATATTTAATAACTGAAGGGATGAAACCTCATAAAGTGCAGGGATTACAAACATGAGCCACTATGCCTGGCCTAATCTATCCTTTTAACCATTACATTAAAAAAAAAAAATTACAAACTGAACTCCCATCCTAACTAGAGCTCAGGGTTATAAGAAATGCCAGATTGCCAGCCAGACCATCAGGCTCTCAAATGACACATTTTCTTCTTTCTTCATTTTCCTCTGACTCCCCAATCCTATCACCAGGTAGGAAGTTCCAAGAGATTGGTGGGAACAGTCTATCTGCTCATAAATATACACAGAATTTGTTCACCTCAGATTTTAAAAAGGGTTCCCATTCCTTATGTGTTTCTCTTTCTTAGAACAGGCAGTGCTACCTAAGATAGACTGAGAAACAAACAAAAACCAGGCTCTCTGAGGAGCATCTCCTAATATAGAGAGGCAGTGTGGTCATTTGTCGTGCTAGGGCTCAAGACCGGTAAGCCTCTAGGTGCTTAAAAGGTACTTGTTAATCGACTACAGGTAACAAGACAGAGTGGTAAGACTATTAGCCCTATAGAGATAGAGCTCTGGTCCTGTCTCTACCACTGACTGAGTGATGACTTTGATCTTGGCCAGATCACTTAACCTCTTAGGGACTCACTTCAGTCACCTATAAAGTGAGGGATGGAGGTGATGTCTAAGGTTCTTTTCAGGTTTGACATTTCCTGAGTCCTTCTGATTGAAAAGGAGCCTCTCTTTTGCATGTTTAAAGAAATGTATGAGGTCTTTAGGACAACTAAGAATCTTCCTGAGATTGAGAGAGCAATTACTCTCCCCTCTGCATGTAACAAAAGGTTTTTTTTTTTTTTTTTTTTTAAAATGCCCTTTATCAGCTGAGAAAGTTCCCTTCCTCTATTTCTAGTTTGCTGAGTTTTTTTTTTTTTTTTTTAAATCAGGATAGAGTCTCACTCTGTCGTCCAGGCTGGAGTGCAGTGGTGCTATCTCGGCTAGCTGCAACCTCCCCCTCCCAGGTTCAAGCGATTCTCGTGCCTCAGGTTCCCGAGTAGCTGGGACTACAGGCATGTGCCACCACCCCCGGCTAATTTTTGTATTTTTAGTAGAGACAGGGTTTTGCCATGTTGGCCAGGCTGGTCTGGAACTCCTAGCCTCAAGTGATCTGCCTGCCTTGGCCTCTCAGAGTGCTGGGATTACAGGCATGACCCACCGTGCCTGGCCATCAGCAGGGTATTTTTAATAGGGAGAAGACTACCTTCTAACTAAATTCTAACACACACACAACTCTCTCCAGTCCATCTCTGTTATACAAGAGCAAAAATAAAGAAATAATTCTAGCAACTTGGTTTCAAATATTGTATTAACTGCTGCTGCCCGAAAACAATATGGCAGCCTGTATCCCAAATATGAAACATCCTTATACTTGTTAAAACACATTAATTTTTCACCTGGAAATCTACTCTAAGAAAACAAATACAGAAAAACTTTCACGCACAAATATGTCCATAGCAGCATAATCTGTGATAGTGATTCACATGACACAGCCTAAATGTCCAATGACATGGTTGTCACTAAATTATTTAATATTATAATAATAAAAATAAAAATGATGATGATAATGGCAACTGACATATACTGAACACACTATGTCCCTGCCATGGTGCTAGGAATATCATATCCTTACTTCATTTAATTAATGTAACAATTACATGAGGTGAGCTGACAATTCCCACTCAGAGATAAGTAATGGAGATGATGAGGTTAAAACAACTTTAAGATCACAAAGCTAGCAATTAAGTGGCAAATCAAAAAATGATCCCAAGTTCGCTTAAGCACAGGAATTCAAGGTTACAGTGAGCTATGATTCTACCACCACATTGCAGTCTGGGCAACATAAGTGAGACCTCAAAATAAAACCAAAAAATGGAAAGGAAAATGATTCTAACTACACTTCCAAGAAAATAAGAATGATTTGATAGACAGCAACTAGAGGCGGGCTTAGTTTAGGAAATACTTTCTAGAAGAGATATCTATGCTGTGATCTGAAGGTAAGAGAGCAAGTCACAGCAATGCATCAAAGATGGGGGTGGGGGATTCCTGACAAAGGATCAGCTATGTGATAATAAGTGAAAAAAGATCATGGTTGGGCACAGTGGCTCATGCCTGTAATCCCAACACTTTGGGAGGCCAAGGAGGGAGGACTGCTTGAGGCCAGGAGTTCGAGACCAGCCTGGGCAATGTGTTGAGATCCCATTTCTAAAAAAACAAAAACGAAAACAAACCAAACTGGCCAGGCATGGTGGCTCATGCCTGTAATCTCAGCACTTTGGGAGGCCGAGGCAGGCGGATCACCTGAGGTCAGGAGTTCTAGAACAGACTGGTCAACATGGTGAAACCACGTCTCTACTAAAAATACAAAATATTAGCTGGACGTGGTGGCGGGTGCCTGTAATTCCAGCTACTCGGGAAGCTGAGGCAGGAGAATCACTTGAGTCCACGAGGTGGAGGTTGCAGTGAGCTATCGTGCCATTGCACTCCAGCCTGGGCAACAAGAGTGAAACTCTGTCTCAAAAAAAAAAAAAAAATTTAGCTGGGCATAGTGGCATGCACATTTAGTCCCAGCTACTTGGGAGGCTGAGGTGAGAGAATTGCTTGAGCCCAGAAGGTCATGGCAGCAGTGAGCCATGACTGCACCACTGCACTCCAGCCGCGGCAGAGCAAGACTCTCTCTCGGGGAAAAAAAAAAAAAAAGCATTATCTAAAGAGTGAATATCATGATGTTTACACACAAAACATTGTGTTACAGAAAAGACTTGAAGGAAGTACACTGTGAAATAGTAACAGTGACTGAATTTGGATGATGAAACTAGTGACTTACCTATTTTTACAATTTTTCTTTTTACATTTTCTGCACTTTAACATACAAAGTATCACTTTTATTACTAAATCTATTATACTTGTAATTAGATTTTAATAATGTTATTCCCAATAAAGTTGATTTGTTAAACATATATTTGAATGCAATTTTTGTATCTCCATAAAACATTTAAGGTAAATAAGAAGACAAATTAGGAAAAGTCTATAATGATTTTTTGTTTAGAAAAGAGAATACAGGCCAGGCGCGGTGGCTAACGCCTGTAAGCCCAGCACTTTGGGAGGCCAAGGTGGGTGGATCACGAGGTCAGGAGATGGAGACCATCCTGGCTAAAACGGTGAAACCCCGTCTCCACTAAAAAATACAAAAAATTACCAGGTGTGATGGCGCAGCTTGTGGTCCCAGCTACTGGGGAGGCCGAGGCAGGAGAATGGCGTAAACCCGGGAGGCAGAGTTTGCAGTGAGCCGAGATCGTCCCACTGCACTCCAGCCTGGGCGACAGAGCGAGACTCCGCCTCAAAAAAAAAAAAAAAAAAGAGAATATAATATATGCAGTACACAAACAAGGGGACTCTCAGTGCTAGGTGCACTTCTAATTTAAAAATTTTCCCAAAAATGAAGCATTGGCAGAAAAATCTTAATGTTTGTGGACAGATTAAATGCTTTTTAGCTTTTTAAAAAATTTTTATTTTTTGAGACATGGTCTCTCTCTGTCGCCCAGGCTGCAGTGCAGTGGTGCAATCTTGGCTCATCACAACCCCTGCCTCCCTGGTTCAAGCCAGTCTCGTCCCTCAGCCTCTTGAGTAACTGGGATTACAGGCGTATGCCACCATGCCTGGCTAATGTTCGTATTTTTGGTAGAGAGAGGGTGTCGTCATGTTAGCCAGGCTGGTCTAGAACTCCTGACCTTAAGTGATCCGCCTGCCTTGGCCTCTCAAAATGTTGGGATTACAGGCGTGAGCCAGCACGCCCAGCAAACACTTTTTAGTTTACTATCACCAACAGAGTACCAAACAATTTTCATCACCCCAAGAATTTCCTAACTATTCTCCTTTGTGTCAAACCTCTTCATCCCTAACACTTGCTGATTACTGATCTCTTCTTTGACCTATAATTTTTTTTTGAGAATATCATATAAGAAATCCTATATATATATAACATTTTGAGGCTAGCTTCTTTTATTTAAGCTGTGAGAATTTGTGCTATATAGCACTATTGTCTTCAGAAGGTCCAGGAACAGTCCAGATAAAGAGTCCAAAGTAAGCCATACTATTGGTAGCAGGAAGACTTTACCAGCACAAGAGTATTATTGTTAGGTTAGTGTATCCCCACAGTGGGCATCAATCAAATTTGGTACTCTGTTGGTGATAGTAAATCTATGCAAACATTAAAATTCTTATAACTGTACACCAAAAATGTTTATTTCACTGTATGTAAATTTACATATCTTGAAAAGTATAAAAGTTATCATAGCTTGATGACACTAACCTATTTTCATGTGCACAAGAAGCCTTCTTCTAGTGATTCTGATGCCAATGAGCTCCCATCTCCATTCTGGGAAATACTGTGCATAGCTATTAAAGTTGATCTAAGTTTCCATGTTCTGATTCTTCATTCTCCAAATATTTATATGATGGAAAAGGGATGGGAAGTTCAATTTTGGAAAACCTAAATTCTTAGGTACCTATGAGACATTCAAGTGGGGGATACTGAACAGCTAGTTGTACACAGGGACCTGAAGCTTAAGATCTGGGGTGGGAAAACTGTCATCGGCAGAGGGATGGAGTCATGGAAGTAGACGAGATTTGTCTTGGGGAATGTACACAGTGAGAAAAGCAAAGGGCCCTTGGCGAATAATGATGTTTCAAGACTCCACAGACAGAGTGCTCATAATGGTATGTAGAGAAAGAGAAGGACCTACCAGATGGATAGGAGTTTGTTGTCACAGAACTCAGGGAAGAGAGAAGACCAGGTCTATAGTACAGAGCGATTATGTTAAAAAACAAACACACACACAAAAAAACCAAAAAAATCCAGACTATTAGGAATGAAGAATGAATGGTATGTGAGGAACTGAAGACAGTGAGTGCAGAAACATCTCCAGGGGATTCCTCTAAGTATTAAGAGTATAACTCTAGAAAGAAACTCTGGAATTTGAACTGAGGTTCCATCACTTACTAGCTGTGTAACCTGGGGTTAAGCTGTTGTGCCTCCTTTAGCTTAGTTTCTCATCTGTACAATCGCGTCAGTAGGATTTATTTCATGAGGTTGTAAGATCAAAGTCTTTAAGATCCATGAGGAGGCCAATAGTGAAGCTTAAATGAATTAATGATGTAAAGCTCTGAGAACAACAACTGGCAGAAAGTAAGCACTATGTGTTAGATGATGGTGATAGCAATATTATCACCACCACCATCATCATCCTTTTTAAGAAGTTTTGGGCCAGGCAGGGTGGCTCACGCCTGTAATCCCAGCATTTCGGGAAGCTGAGGCGGGTGGGTCACCTGAGGTCAGGAGTTCCAGACCAGCCTGACCAACATGGAGAAACCCTGTCTCTACCAAAAATACAAAATTAGCCAGGTATGGTGGCGCATGCCTGTAATCCCAACTACAGGAGGCTAAGGCAGGATAATCACTTGAACCCAGGAGGTGGAGGATGCGGTAAGTCAAGATCGTGCCATCGCACTTCAGCCTGGGCAACAAGAGTGAAACTCTATCTTAAATAAATAAATAAAATAGTTTGGTTGTGAAGGGAAAGATTCACAGGGCAATATGAGGAGGGGATGTGGGATCAAAGGAAGAATTTTTTTTTTTTTTTTTGCCACCCAGAGAAGACACCTAAGCATGATGAAATACTCATAAGAAAGTAGCAAAGTAGAAAAGAAAGGCCGGATGCAGTAGCTCATGCCTGTAATCCCAGCACTTTGGGAAGCCGAGGCGGGTGGATCACGAGGTCAGGAGATCGAGACGATCCTGGCTAACTTGGTGAAACCACATCTCTACTAAAAATACAAAAAATTAGCCAGCCGTGGTAGCACATGCCTGTAGTCCCAGCTACTCAGGAGGCTGAGGCAAGAGAACTGCTTGAACCCAGGAGGCGGAAGTTGCACTGAGCCGAGATTACGCCACTGCATTCAAGCCTGGGTGACAGAGTGAGACTCCATCTCAAAAAAAAGAAAAGTAGAAGAGGTTGAAAGAAGGGACGAATGATTGAAACCCTCACATTTAAAGGACTACCTTTAGGCCGGGAGCAGTGGCTCACACCTGTAATTCCAGCACTTTGGGAGGCTGAGGCAGGTGGATCACGAGGTCAGGAGTTCAAAGATAAGCCTGGCCAACATGGTAAAACCCTGTCTCTACTAAAAATACAAAAATTAGCTGGACATGGTGGCACGTGCCTGTAATCCCAGCTACTCAGGAGGCTGAGGAAGGAGAATTGCTTGAACTGGGACACAGGAGGCAGAGGTTGCAGCGAACTGAGATAGCCCCACTGCACTCCAGCCTGGCCTATAGACTCAAAAAAAAAAAAAAACTATCTTTATTTTTGGAGATGGAGTCTTGCTCCGTGGCCAGGCTGGAGTGCAGTGGCGTGATCTCTGCTCACTGCAACCTCCGACTCCCAGGTTCAAGTAATTCTCCTGCCTCAGCCTCCCGAGTAGCTGGGATTACAGGCACACACCACCACACTCGGCTGATTTTTGTATTTTTAGTAGAGACAGGGTTTCACCATGTTGGCCAGGATGGTCTTGGTCTCCCGACCCTGTGATCCTCCTGCCTCAGCCTCCCAAAGTGTTGGGATTACAGGTGTGAGCCACTGCACCTGGCCAAAAGCAAGGATATTTCATCCAAAGTAACAGCAAAGGAAACAACGAGGGATGGAAATACAGTACAACTTCTAGGAAAGGACAACACAGAAAGTTGAGTATTTATCTGACAGTTACTATTCTCACTATAAAGCAGAAGGTAAGGTCAAAGTCGTTAAGATCCCCAAGGAAGCCAATAGGAAAGGAAGACAGAAGCCGTGCAGGACCAAAATAACACATTTCCTGGCACTTGTTATGTCCAGGAATTCTGCTAAGTGCTCTAATCAATCAGGCTCATTTAATCCCCACAATGGTATGTGGTAGATGCCACTGTTTTTGTTATCACTACCCCCTCAGCATTCACACAAGAAAAAGAGGCTTAAAGAAGGTGTTGAAGTCACAAAACTAGAAAATGGTGAAACTGGGATTAGAACTCAAGTCAATTACTTGAAAGTTTGAGCTACACTGTACTGCCATATGGTCTATTGCCTCTTTAATATCATTACCTTCTCTCATTCTTAGAGAAACTTAGAAAACTCCCTTTCCATAGTGTCAAAAAGAAAAACACAGTGAGAGATGAGGATACAGAATCACAAACTGATTCATTGCTCCCATTAAACTAAGATGGTTAAAAAAAGATTCTGAATGTCTTTAAAAGGAAATGCACTCTTTATTTTTTACATAGTCCCCCTACAGAGACTTCACACTTCACATTAAGTGCCTGGTCCCTGACAGCATTTATAAGATCTGCAATGCAACCTTTAATTTAGGAAGTCAATGAAGACAGGAGAAAAAGAAAATAAGTTCCAAATTGCTATTTTCCTTTCAGTTGGTATTAAGTGCAAAGCTACCACAATTTCAGAAGTTTGAAAAAATTTGTTTCTAAGTGCAGATGGGTGAAATGGAAATATATCATAAACATCAAACATACCTTGATATCATTGTCTATTCCACCAGAAATAATCTGATCACTTGTGTCATTGAAGGTCACAGCTAACACCTGGTACGTGTTCTGAAATGTCTGGATGGCTGCTTTCTTCCGGATGTCCCAAAGCTGAAGCAAAGGACAACAGGGTCTATCATTAATATCATTCTAAGAAGTAACTGCACAGTACAAATATCCCTAAGTACAAGGACTTTGTGAACATGAACACATCTATAATTGGGATCCCATTTCACTAACTCCTGGATATCCTAATAACACACATGGTAAGCAGTGTCCTTAATTTTGCCAAGACATTTGAAGGCTGGTGAAACAAAACTTCAGTTATATTTTCAGACTTCTTTGTTAAAGTGAATAAACAGAGTTAAATCAACATACTCTTAGAATGGAATTCCACTAATTACTTGGTTCATATATTTTTTTAGGACAACAAGGATATCAGACAATTTTTTCAAACTGTAGATACTAATTCATTAGTGCGCTGCAACCCACATTTAAAAAAATACAGAGCGGGTACGTCAGTGAAAACAGTATAATAAACAATGACAAAAGCTTGTCCTTCCACAAAACAACAAATGAATCAGCAAAAACCTGTCAGAATCAACTGTCGGAACTCTCATAACTAATCAAAAGTTTATAGTAACCAGGCAAACCCTTAACGAGGAAAAAGGAAACAAAAAACCCCTGAGTCCCAGTAAAAGGGTTTTGTAGTGTTTTAACTTGTGCTGGCTCTGTCTCCCGCTCAGCAACAGCTTTGAAGATAACCCATATTCCCAGTATGGTTTCCTAGTACTGAGGAAGCAAAGGGGGGCCTATTTCTTATTGTCAAAGAATAAACAATAAAAATTGTTTATTTTTACCTGTCTGGTGGCTCCCTGAAGGATAAGCTCAAAGGACTGACATTTATTTTGCCTAACTTGGAACTTTCCTTGAAAACATTTAAAGGAAAGGATATTATTAGCCTCTGGTGCCTGGGGGCAAGGAAAAACAGTTGGGGCAAAAATACAAACCAAAAACCTTGGGAGGAAGGGCTGGGGAAGGAGACAATTTGGGGAGTAAGAGCTTTGAAAAGCACCGACTTATTCCTGGCTATCTTATCTATCTTATCTATCTATCTATCTAATCTATAGAATCTATCTATCTATCTATCTATCTATCTATCTACCTACCTACCTACCTACCTACCTACCTACCTACAGAGTCTCCCTCTGTCGCCCAGGCCGGGGTGCAGTGGTGCGATCTCGGCTCACTGCAACCTCCACCTCACGGGCTCAAGCAATTCTCCTGTCTCAGCCTCCTGAGTAGGTGGGATTACAGGCGCGTGCCACTATACCCAGCTAATTTTTGTATTTTTAGTAGAGACAGGGTTTCGCCATGTTGACCAGGCTGGTCTCACACTCCTGGCCTCAAGTGATCTGTCTGCCTCGCCCTCCCAAAGTGCTAAGATTACAGGCATGAGCCACCATGCCTGGCCCATCCCTGGCAATCTAGACCACTTGCATGTCCAGGGCTGGGCACATACTTAGAAAAGATCTGAGAAGGCCATAAGCTCTCTGGTTGACCTTCAGGCTCTGCACAAGCAGGAAGTGAAAGCTAAGGAGAGATGCAAACTGCACAGCAAGGAGTTGAAGGCAGGCTCCAACATACCAAAAGACAATCTGCAAAGACTGGGAGAGCTTTTGTTCTTGTTGTTGTAGGTAATTTAGGAAACTTCTGTCATTCACTAGCTGACCACTAAGCTAACAAAAAAAGAATTCAGTGGTAACACAGGACAAAGAATACAAACTTTACAAAATTAGTTCAAAAATTCACTAAACAGGCCAGGTTTGACAGCTCACACCTGTAATCCCAGCATTTTGGGAGGCCGAGGTGGATGGATCACTTGAGGTCAGGAGTTCGAGACCAGCGTGGCCAACATGATAAAACCCTATTTCTACTAAAAATACAAAAATTAGCTGGTCATGGTGGTGTGCCCCTGTAACCCCAGCTACTCAGGAAGCTGAGGCACAAGAATCACTTGAACCCAGAGAGTGGAGGCTGCAGTGAGCTGAGATCACACCACTGCACTCAGAGCTACAGAGCGAGACTTCGTCTCAAAAACCAACCAACCAACCAACCAACCACCCTCACCCTGCCCCAACCCATAGAAAGTCACTAAACAAACAACTACAACAAGCAGCTCTGGGGACCTAATTTCCAGAGTTGCCACGCTATAATACTTAAATACCTAGTTTTCAAAAAATATAAGGCATGCAAAGAAGCAAGTAACTATGGTCCACATAGAAGGAAAAAGTAGTCTTCTCAACAAATTGTGCTAAGACAACTGGCTAACCACATGCCAAAGAATGAAGGTAAGCCCCTGCCTAACATGATACACAAAAATTAATTCAACATGGATCAAGGACCTAAATGTAAGAGCTAAAACTGTAAAATTCTTAGAGGGCCAGGTGTGGTGGCTCATGCCTGTAACCCCAGCACTTTCGGAGGCCGAGACAGGAGGCTTTAGCCCAGGAGTTAGTGACCAGCCTGAGCAACATGGTGATTCCTCGTTTCTACACAATAAAAACAAAAAGTTGTGTGTGGTTGTATATGCCTGTAGTCCCAGCTACTTGGGAGGCTGAGATGGGAGGATCACTTGGGCCAGGGAGGTTGAGGCTGCAGTGAGCCGTGATTGCGGCTCTGTACTCCAGCTTGGGTGAGACTGGCGGGATCTTGGCTCACTGAAACCTCTGCTTCCACGTTCCAGCAATTCTCCTGCTTCAGCCTCCTGGGTAGCTGGGATTACAGGTATGCGCCACCACGCCCAGCTAATTTTTGTATTTTTAGTAGAGACGGGTTTCACCATGTTGGCCAGGCTGGTCTCAAACTCCTGACCTTAGGTGATATGCCTGCCCCGGCCTCCCAAAGTGGTGGGATTACAGGCGTGAGCCACTGCACCCGGCCAAGACCCCATCTTTTAAACAAACAAACCCTTATAGCTCTACATTTTTAAAGCGTGGATAACACAGAGAGGGCTCAGAGATGTTTCAATGAATGAATGACACACTTCTGAAGACGAACCACAAATAAATGTTTAAGAGTATGGGTCATTTCATTCAGCAGAAAGAGACTTTGGGGTGACTGTTCCAAGTTTTAAAGGGCTGGCATCAAAAACAAAGGAATCAGCCATGGAACCTTAGTGAAGGTCACAGGCTTAAATTCAATCCTGTAGTCAACAAGGACAATCTTGAGTAGGATCTGTGCCAAGATGCCTCTTCCTCCCAATTTTCATGGTTTAGGATGGAAAGTAGTTTCTTCTTTGTTCACGTAAATATGAACTAAAAATCAGTTCATTACTCAGATAAATGGTCCAAAAACAATGCTTTACTCCTGTCCTACATGCCCAACATCTCCCCCTCCCCCAACTCCTGTGGTCCAAGTCCAAACTTCTTAACTCAGAATTCAGGGCCTTAATAATTTAGATCCTATATATTTTATAAACTGTACTATAATCTTTGTCTCAATAGATCTTTCACTCAAGTCAAATCTATCTTTGTCTTTCTCCTAAAAGTCATGGTAGTCAAAGTTTGTCTAAAATAATTTAGAATTTTACTTCCAGATAACTACCACTTTTAATATTTTATTTTGAAACAATCATAAATTCATAGAAAACTTGGGAGTAAAAAGAGCACTTTTTTTGGTTTAACTCATTTGAGAGTAAGTTGCTTACCCAATGCCTTATCACTTTTTTTTTTTTTTTTTTTGAGATGGAGTCTCGCTCTGTTGCCCAGGCTGGAGAGCAGTGGCGTGATCTCCAATCACTGCAACCTCCACCTCCCGGGTTCAAGCAGTTCTCCTGCCTCAGCCTCCCAAGTAGCTGGTATTACAGGCATCTGCCACCACGCCCGGCTTTTTTGTATTTTTAGTAGAGACAGGGTTTCATCATGTTGGCCAGGCTGGTTTTGTACTCCTGACCTCAAGTGATCCACCTGCCTAGGCCTCCCAAAGTGCTAGGATTACAGGCATGAGCCACTGCGCCTGGCCCCTTATCACTCCTAAATAGTGTTTGTCCTACAAAGATGTTCTCCTACATCATCTCAACATAACCATCAAAATCAAAAAATACAGATATACTATCACCATTTTATCCTCAAATCCCACTCAAGTTTTATCTCAGTTATCCCAAATGTCTTATTACACAAGGATTCAGTCTGGAATCGTGTTAAATTGAGACACCAGCCTGGAAGACTCTCTCAAACTTTTCTTGAGTTTTATGAACTCAACACTTCTGAAAGTTACAGGATAGTTATCATCTCCGATTTAGGTTTATCTTGTTTCCTCTTGATTAGACTTAAGTTATACATCTTTGGTAGGAATATCACAGAAATGATGCTATATCTTTGTTGTATCCTAGCAAATGGCTCATGATTTTGACTTGTCCCATTACTAATTAGGTCGATTTGATAATTTAGTTAGAATTTTCTTTTGACAAGGTAAGCCTTGACAAGCACAGGGCTTATCTTGTACTTTCACTGCCTCGGGGCTGAAATAGGAGCCCTGGTTCCTTTTAGTGGAAAACAGTATTTAAAGGCCAAGACCTGTGCAATAAGGGGTGCTCATGCTATTGGGGTCTTGTTGCTCCTAAACCTTTTCAGTGGACAGTCAGGCAATATATATTTAGGCACACACAGCTACACACTCACACATTTATGTCTATTTTTTTCTATATGTATCTGTTTCTATATTGAATGTTGTGAGTTCACACTTATACCTCACACAAGATTCAGTTTAGTCTTCTCTTTTGTACTGGTAACTCCATTCTTGGACAGAGAAATCAGCCTCCCATTAAACTCAATATATTCACTTTCGTTTCTACCCTGTGTGGATGCCCTCAATTCAGGCTTTGACATCCACACTCTCCCTGTACTGCTTGATGTACTGACGACCCTTTCACCCAATTAGGGCACTGACTCTCCATGTTGGGCTGCTGTCCCTCCCTCACCCTCAAATTCTCCACACTGGTTACCTACCCTGTGTTGTATGGATGCCTTCCTCACTCCCTGACTACTCCCTACAATGTACTGCCCTGCCCTGTGTGGATGCTCTCCTTACCACACTTGTGCTCTGACACTCCACTCTGAGCCACCTTGGCCCATCTCTAACCAGAGCACCTTCCCTGCTTTGGCCTACATAACTGGCTTTAGGACTGAACTGCTCATGAAAGGGAAATTTATATATATATATATGAGTACATACACACACACACGCAGTATTTCACTTAATTTTATTAGAAGAATGTACTTGATAAGAAGTTTGAAAACGATCTGTATGAATAATGCCCAGACCGCTACTTTTAGACTAAAAATGCAAGTGCTGTTGGAAACCTTTGCTTTCTGTTAAGCACTCTGACATGTAAAAAGCAACATGACTTCTCTTTCTCTTAAACTGAAGTTATTCAATTCCTGTACTTGCAACTTAGTAACAAAAAAAACAGTAACACAAAGCATTCCAACTTCACAAGTAACTGAAAAGTACATTGTAAAAAGCTGTTAAATGATGTCTTAAATATACTGACATTAAAAATAGGAGCTGGTTAAAAAGCAGTCATCTTTAGGTGATGTGACATATTGCTCATTAAAAAAAGTATTAACTTGAGTAACACGGTAAAAATAACTATTCCAAATCATGTTTAATTAAGGCAGAAGAAAAGCAAAAAACCAAAAGAAGGAAGACAGGAGGACATACACTCTTTTTCTACTCCCTAAATAGTTCCTAGATGTTTATTATAGCAGGCCCTCAATAATAATGTCAACAAAATTCACTTGGGCATTTCCACCTCTTACTATCTTCTGAAATGACAATTAGAAAATCAGCTACTGTTAAGACTCTCCAACTACAGTGACATCTAGGTAAGAGCTCTGGTTTAGAAACCAATCTTAAACCACAGACTCTCCTCCCATGCAACCATCAAGGGGCCCAACTGATTAGGTATAAGAAAATCACTCAGTAGAAAAACATCTCGGCCAAGTGTGTGGCTCACACCAGTAATCCCAGCACTTTGGGAGGCCAGGGAGAGGGTGGGGTGGCGGATCACAAGGTGAGGAGTTCGAGACCAGCCTGGCCAATATGGTGAACCCATCCCTACTAAAAATACAAAAATTAGCCGGGCGTGGTGTGGTGCCTGTAGTCCCAGCTACTAGGGAGGCTGAGGAAGGGGAACTGCTTGAAACCGGGAAGCGGAAGTTGCAGTGAGCTGAGATCGCACCACTGTACTGGTCGACAGAGCAAGACTCCATCTCCAAAGGAAAAAAAAAAAAAAAAAGCAATTTGGCTGGGTGTGGTGGCTTACACCTGTAATCTCAGCACTTTGGGAGACCTAGGCAGGTGATTGCTCTGACTCAGGAGTTCGAGATCAGCCTGGGCAATATGGTGAAACCCTATCTCTACTGAAAATACAAAAATTAGGCAGGTATGGTGGTGCACACCTGTAATCCCAGCTACTCAAGAGGCTGAGGCTGGGGAATCACTTGAACCTGGGAGGTAGAGGCTACAGTGAGCCAAGATCGTGCCACTGCACTCCAGCCTGGGCGACAGAGCGAGACCCTGTCTCAAAGAAAAAAAAAAAAAAAAAAAGCAAATTCATTAATTCATTTAAAATGCAATAAGAAGTATGGGGCTGTAGCCTCCCAGATGTACTCTTTTGAAGTCCCTCACTGTTTAATAATTAAAATGTCAACCAGAGTCCAAAATTCGTGTCAAAGAAATAATCAAATGGTTGGTACTATGATGTACTGTGTCCTTGTGTGCCTCTGAGATAAGTTATTATTTCTAGGTCTCAGTTTCCTTATTTATAAAATGAGGATGCTCAATGAGATCAGTGGCTCCCAGAATGTCAGACTGGCTACACTGAATCACTTGAAGGACACATTAAAATATCTGATTCCCATTGCAGATCCACTGAACTAGATTGTTTGGGTATTTTTAACAGGTTCTTCAGGTGATGACCATACAAAGATAGGCTGGAAACCATCTGACTAAATGATGCTTAAGTTCCCATCTTGTGCTATACTAAAACCATTCACTGAACTTTTTATATATTGTCTGTAATCTCACAACAGCCTTTTTTTTTCCCTTTTTTTTGCTGCCTCCCTGTTGGTGGGGATACTCACAACAGCCTTGAAAAGACACGCATATTACTGTCGCTGTTCTTTTTTTTTTGAGACGGAGTCTCGCTCTGTCACTCAGGCTGGAATGCAGTGGTGCAATCTCGGCTCACTGCAAGTTCGGCCTTCTGGGTTCACACCATTCTCCTGCCTCAGTCTCCCGAGTAGCTGGGACTACAGGCGCCCGCCATCACGCCTGGCTTATTTTTTGTATTTTTAGTAGAGACGGGGTTTCACCATGTTAGCCAGGATGGTCTCGACCTCCTGACCTCATGATTCGCCTGCCTCGGCCTCCCAAAGTGCTGGGA
>NW_012101377.1:1095521-1104748 GCF_000951045.1 Mandrillus leucophaeus
TTTTTAGTAGAGACGGGGTTTCACCATGTTAGCCAGGATGGTCTCGACCTCCTGACCTCATGATTCGCCTGCCTCGGCCTCCCGAAGTGCTGGGATTACAGGTGTGAGACGTCGCGCCAGGCCTATTTCGAGTAACAATTTATTCTATGGGTCTATTATTATTCTGTAGGGTAATTAAAACACGTATTAAATGTTTTATTTTAAATGGGGAAAAATTTCAAGTGTCTGTTATGGGAAATGACTGCTAAAATTAAGTTTTGCAGAGGAAGGTAGAGTATAAGTGGAAAGGCAAGATAAGGTTCACACTACATCACCTCAGAAACTGGAACACAGAGAGACAATACCCACCTTAACTGTGCCATCGTCACTGCCAGTGCAGACAAGCTGAGGGCCTCTCCTGGCTGGATAACAGGAATTCACAAAGGAGGTATGTCCCTTTAGCCTTTTAACCCTCTCGCCTGTTTCACTATCCCACACAGCCACAGTTTTATCTGTGGATGCTGAGAAGAGCATACTAGAAAGTAAGAGAAAGAACACAAAAAAAGTGAAGATAAACAGTAACAATCTATCTTTCCTACTTGCCAAAAGGTGCCAAATTTTTCAAGATTTGCCAGTTTGCCCATGATGCTGAAATGCCTCACCCTACCAAAATCCTACTTGTGCTTCAGGTCCAGATATAAGATCTGACCCTGTGAAGTTTAAAAAAGGGGGACCCTTCTTTGAGTCCCCATGACATACATCTAATGTAGCAGTTCGCTCTGTCTTTTCCACTTTTGTGATAGGTAACATTTTAAACACAAGACACCCTCTCACTTGGAAATGTTTAATAACTCCCTGGTGCTGCAGAGATCAGAGAGACTGTGGTACTCTGGACCCGACAGCTGAGTTACTCCAATCTTCTCTCTTTACCAAACTTTTTCTTTTGTCTCTGAGGACAATTTCTTTCTTTCTTTCTTTTTTTATTTTGAGATGAGATCTTGCTCTGTCACCCAGGCTGGAATCATGGCTCACTGCAGCCTCGACCTCCTGGGCTCAAGTGATCCTCCCAACTCAGCCTCCTGAGTAGCTGGGACCACAGGTCGGTGCCACTATGCCCAGCTAATTTTTAAAAATCATTTGTAGAGGCAAGGTCTCACTATGTTGCCCAGGCTGGTCTTCAACTGGGCTCAAGCAATCTTCCTGTCTCAGCCTCCTACAGTGATAGGGTTACAGGCGTAAGCAACCACGCCCAGCCTCTGAGGATGATTTCTAAGTTATAACTGATCTTATAATGCTTTCTTTTTTCATTTTTTTTGAGATGGAGTCTCACTGTGTTGCCCAGGCTGGTTTTGAACTCTTGGGCTCCAGGAATCCTCCTGCCTTAGGATCCCAAATAGCTGGGATTATAAGCACATGCCACTGGGCCCAGCTTTCTAATGCTTTATTTAAAATGTATGCAATGCTATGGAGCACCCTAAGATTTTAGAGGTCAGAAATGTAAAACAATGAATGTTTACCAGACTATCTAACAATGGAATTAAATTTGCATAGCCAGATTTCCATATTATCTATAATATATTATAAAATAATATAGTCATTAAAATAATGTTTATGACATCAGATGTTGGCTGAGCAATGTTAAGAGAAAAAAGCAGCAAATAAGATTGCACACATAGTTCTGGCTGGGTGCGGTGGCTCATGCCTGTAATCCCAGCACTTTGGGAGGCCGAGGCAGGCAGATGACAAGGTCAGGAGATCGAGACCATCCTGGCTAATACAGTGAAACCCCATCTCTACTAAAAATACAAAAAAATTAGCCAGTTGTGGTGGCAGGCACCTGTAATCCCAGCTACTCAGGAAGCTGAGGCAGGAGAATGGTGTGAACCCAGGAGACGGAGTTTGCAATGAGCCAAGATTGCGCCACTGCACTCCAGCCTGGGCAACAGAGCGAGATTCTGTCTCAGATTAAAAAAAAAAAAAAATTAAGTGATTATCTTTGGAGTGGTAGAAATATAGACTATTTTTTCATCTTTCTGCTTTTTTTGGTTTCTCAAAAGAAATGATTTTTATAATAAAAATAGCTGATTTCAGGCCAGGCATGGTGGTTAATGCTTATAATCACAGCATTTCTGGCAGACTGAGGCAGGTGGACTGCTTGAGCTCAGGAGTAATATAGCAAGAATGATTTTTAAACATTATCTGGGCATGGAGGCATGGACTTGTGGCCCCAGCTATTTGGGAGGATGAAGTGGGAGGATCCCTCGAGCAGGAGGTTGAGGCTGCAGTGAGCTACGTTTGTGTCACTGCACTCCAGCCTACATACAAAAATCACATTCACTTTATGTCTTAAAAAGAGAAAACAAATTTGTCTGGGTTGTTGAAATGACAGATATAACATCTTTATATTCGCATACACAGACAATAAACACCTCACTTGGGGTGACAGTGATAAATCAGATACTAAAGTAGCTACCCAAAATTAGTACTTTTTTTTTTTTTTTTTTGAGACGGAGTCTCGCTCTGCCGCCCAGGCTGGAGTACAGTGGCCGGATCTCAGCTCACTGCAAGCTCCGCCTCCCAGGTTCACGCCATTCTCCTGCCTCAGCCTCCCGAGTAGCTGGGACTACAGGCACCTGCCACTGCGCCCGGCTAATTTTTTGTATTTTTAGTAGAGACGGGGTTTCACCGTGTTAGCCAGGATGGTCTCGATCTCCTGACCTCCTGATCCACCCGTCTCGGCCTCCCAAAGTGCTGGGATTACAGGCTTGAGCCACCGCGCCCGGCAAATTAGTACTTTTTGATGGCAGGGTCTCCTGAGAAAAGATGAAAGGTGAAAGGACACCAAGAAGAATTAGTATGAGAAGCTGTCATTCCATTATGCAGAATACTCACCTGCCATCTGTGTTGTAATGCAATTCCATCACTGCTCCACTGTGTCCTTTCAGTGTGGCATAGTTATCACAGTCACCATAGACATTCCACAACACTGTTAGGGAGACGGGGGTTCTGTGAGCATTACCAGGCAAAGGGTACTTATAAATTTATCTAAACAACAGATCTCAGGCTGGGCATGGTGGCTTACGCCTGTAATCCCAGCACTTTGGGAGGCCAAGGCGGGTGGATCACTTGAGGTCAGAAGTTCGAGACCAGCGAAACCCCGTCTCTACTAAAAATACAAAAATTAGCCGGGTGTGGTGGCAGACGCCTATAATCCCAGCTCTCGGGATGCTGAGGCAGGAGAATCACTTGAACCTGGGAGATGGAGGATGCAGTGAGCTGAGATCGCACCACCGCACTCCAACCTGGGTGACAGAGTGAGACTCCGTTTCTAAAAAACCAACCGACCAACCAAACAAAAAAAAACTATGTAGCTTGTCTGATGAAATTAAGCATATCAATAATTCGTATATGTTCTGCAAAGATCCCTAAGCCATCCAGACGTTTGGCTACCAGTAAGCTTAAGGATCACAGAGCCAGAACATCCAAATCAAAATGCACAGTGAAGATAGGTATCATCCACTCGCCACCGAGGCAAAGAGTTAACAGAAAAGAGCCAAAGAACTCATTTCATCTCATAATCTGGCAAGAGAGTAGCTAACAGAAGCATCTAATTTTTTTTTGCCCTTTGGCTTCATTTGCTAGAGTATAAATAAAATGACTTTTTCTAAATGGGTATGAGAAATTCTACGTATTTCTCAAAAACGGAAATCTGGTCGTAGATCCTAATGATGTACGTAGATTATTTAAGGGAGTTACCACTTTAGGAGTCCTTCTTTCCCACATGCTAGCTAGGATTCTGGTGTGAATTAAGAGGACCTTATACCTTTGGGAAAATAAAAGTTATTTCTCTCTTCATTACTGCCATTAACCTGTTATGTCTAGATTGCTAAGTGTCTTGGTAAATTAGCTGGAGATTTGCCTCTATGAGGAAGATATTCTCAAACCAGAACTCGCTTTCCAACTAGTAAAATAATGGCTTCTGTATTTACCCCATGGACTCCAAGTTCTACTCCCAAGATCATTCAGCATGTTCATGCCCCAATTTTAGCATATTAGCCATGCGGCCTGTTATGTTGCCAACATAGAGTGATACCTTCTGTGGCACCCAAGATTAAAAAAAAAAATCACTCTCTGGCAGGAACAATTATTCCAGATTCAAAAACTATGCCTCACATATCAGTCGGTCAAATCCTGCAGATGCTAAGGTGGATCCGTTGGGGTGGAACTTGCAGCAGTACACTTCCCCTTCATGTCCAGAGAGCAGCATGATTGGGGCTTGAAGGGAGGAACACCTTGGAGGTCCCTAAACAAAAGAGAAGCACAAGGTAACTACTGCATACAGGCAAAGGAGACTACAAAATTAGGGGGTGGGGAGTGGAAGGAAAAGACCAGGAAAACAATGATTAGGTGGGTTTCATCTGACTCAGAGAATGGCACCTCTTCTCACATGAATGCCTCTAACTTGATACTCCCTGAAACTTTCCATCATCTACCTGTTATAATGACTCTCTTGTTCACTCTCTCGGCTCTTGTTGTATGACTTAACTTTTTTTTGGAGATAGGGTCTCATTCTGTCACCTAGGCTGGACTGCATTGGTGTGATCATGGTTCACTGCAGCTTCAAACTCCTTGGCTCAAGTGATCCTCCTGCCTCAGCCTCCTGAGGAGCTAGGACTACAGGCATGCACTAGCATAATGTGCTAATTTTTTTAGTTTTTGTGGAGATGAGGTCTTGCTACATTGCCCAGGCTGGTCTCAAACTCCTGGCTTCCCTCCTTAGTCTCCCAAAGCACTAAGATTATAGGAATGAGCCACCACATTTGGCCTGGCTCATTTAATGAATGACAGAACTGACTTTCCCAACAACCCTGCATGGTACGGAGTACTGGGTGAAATAGTTTTGTTTTATTTTTTCTGTGTGTGTTTTGAGACACAGTCTTGCTCTGTCACCCAGGTTGGCATGCAGTGGCGTGATCTCGGCTCACTGCAACCTCTGCTTTCTGGGTTCAAGGGATCTGGTGCCTCAGCCTCCCGAGCAGCCAAGATTACAGGCATGCACAACCATGCCCGGCTAGTTTTTGCATTTTTAGTAGAGATGGGGTTTCACCATGTTGGCCAGGCTGGTCTCAAACTCCCAGCCTCAAGTGATCTGCCTGCCTTGGCCTCCCAGAGTGCTGGGATTACAGGCATGAGCCACTGCGCATGGCCTATTTTTATTTCTTATTTTTTTCATAGCAAAGGGATCCTCAGCACGGGTAAAGTAGTTTTGATTATGGTCTTGGACACTAAGATGACACTTGGGCAATTCATCTAAACATGGGCTGATATGCTCACTTGTCAAATGGGAGAAGTATACTACCCATAATCCCCAAATCTCTTCAGCACTTTCCAGCACATTCTTACTTATTTATTTATTGGGAAGGAGTCTTGCTCTGTTGCCCAGGCTGGAGTACAATGGCATGATCTCATCTCATTGCAAACTCCGCCTCCTGGGTTCAGGCGATTCTCCTGCATCAGCCTCCCGAGTGGCTGGGATTACAGGTGCCCGCCACCAAGCCCCGCCACATTCATTTAGTTTTAAAAAATGTTATGTGCAGGCTGGGCACGGTGGCTCACACCTGTAATTCCAGCACTTGGGGAGGCTGAGGTGGGCAGATCACTTGAGGTCAAGAGTTTGAGGCCAGCCTGACCAACATGGTGAAACCCCATCTGTACTTAAAAAAAACACAAAAACTAGCCAGGCGTGGTGGTGGGCGCCTGTAATTCCAGCCACTCGGGAGGCTGAGGCAGGAGAATCGCTTGAACCCGGGAGGCGGAGGTTGTAGTGCACTGAGATCGCGCCATTCCACTCCAGCCTGGGTGACAAGAGCAAAATCCCATCTTAAAAATAAAAAGTTATGTGCTAGGCACTGGGCAAACAGCTATGAACAAAATAAACAATGGAGCTTGCTGTTTCAGTGGGAAAGGGGGAAGGGAGGAGAGAAGGTGAGAGAAAACAAGCAAAATATATACTTGGTGTCATGTGCTATAGAAAAAAAGAAGGGATGGGCAAGGTGGCTCATGCCTGTAATCTCAGCACTTTGGGAGGCCAAGGTGTGCAGATTGCTTGAGCTCAGGAGTGAAATCCTGTCTCTACAAAAAAATACAATACAATTAGGTGTGGTGGTATGTGTCTGTGGTCCCAGCTATTCAGGAGGCTGAGGCAGAAGGATTACTTGATCCCTGGTGGCGGAGGATGCAGCGAGCCAGTGGTCAACACAGAGAGATTCTGTCTCAAAAGAAAAAACAGAGAGAGAGAGAGAGAGAGAGAAGCAATGTGGGTTCCACATTATGTGGTACTGCAATTTAAAACAGGGTGGTCAGGAAAACCCTCACTGAAAAAATTACATTTGGGCAAATATTCGCAGGAGCTGAATAATAAACCATGTGAACATTTGGGAAGAGCAATCCCACAGGGAGGGCAGCAAATGCAAAGGTCCAGAGGCAGAGGTTTGGAAGAGAGTGTAACTGAAGCCAGGTGAGCAATGAGAAATTGGTCAGAGAGGTAAAGGGAAAGAGGACAAATAATTATAAGAATTTTGGTTTTTACTCTGGATGAAGTAGAAAGCCACCAGAAAGTTTTCTGCAGAATGTAATGTGATCCGTTGTTTAGAAGGATTCCTTTGGTTATTGGCTTGGTAACAGGTGCTGCTACAAAGGCAGAAAGTGGAAGACCAGTTAGGGTTCCACTACAAAAATGCCAGATGAGATAATAACGGCTTAGGCCATGAGGCAGTGATGGAGATGGTAGAAGTAGCAATTCTAGATCTATTTTGAGAACGGTGCCAGCAGGATTTATTGAGGAGATGAGAGGACATTCGTATTTCCTCGTCTGAGCCTAAACAGGGCATTAGAAGTGTGATCACTATTTCTATCTTACAAAAAATATAGTTAGGAGCATGGTTTCTCAGTTCAACATCTATCACGTGCTTGATAAGTCTGCTTTTCCATCTGCAAAATGGGTTAATAACGTTCCTAACAGGCTGCTACCAAGATCAATGGAAATTTCATATACGAAACACCTTAGTACAAGAGTCAATGAATGTTAGCTGCTATTCAGTTGTTAATAATACTAGTGCAGACAAATAAAGGGAAAAGCAACTTGCCCAAAGTCCCAAAACGAGCCAACACCAATCATTTCCCTCTTTTCCTCCCTCCCTCATTCATTCATTCTACAAAGTCTTCGGAATTTCTGTTCTACGCTAGATCCATGTTAGAGTCAGGATGCTTAAGCCCGGGTCCGGGTTGTGAGCCCAAGGTTCTCACCGCTAATTCTAACGCTACCTCACAAGGCAGTCGAGAGGCTGAAAACCAGCGCCAAACGAGCGAACAAGTACTGAGCATCCGCAGGCTATGAGGCGCTTTTACAATGTTGGTGTGCTTTAACTCTAGGTAGAAACTCTCGTTCTGCCCCCCGCAATGCGAGAAAGGGTCGGTGCCGGGTCACCAGATACAGCGCTCTGAGGGGAGGAAGATGAGCTGAGGGCCAAAGGCCGCCTGCTTCTTCACTTACCGCTTGCAGCAAAGCTCCCGGCGTCGCCTGCTGCTGCCCGGCTCCCGGGCCCGACCCCGCTCCCAGCAGCAACTCATGCCGCTGCCGCTTGACTGGAACCAGCGGCAACTCTGGGCCCTTACGCTTCTGTTGTTCTATCATGGCGGCAACCGGTCTCTTCAGCGCCGCCACTGACCGCGCTGCCCCCCTCAGGCGCCACGCAATTGGTTCCAGCTTAGTCCTTCCTCCACAACTTCCAGCTTGGAAAAACCAATCGGTTTTCAATATACCCATTTGCACCGCCCTCGGATAGTCTCTTGTTATTGGGCATATCTTTCCGACGTCATGAGAGTGCGATTCCAGGATTGGTGGACGGAGCTGGCGACCTCCCTAGGCGCGCTGGGTCTTGTGGGTGGAAACGCGCTGGCTGACTGGGGTCGGCGTTTAGTTCAGCGCCGGGACTCGGGGGCCTGGAGCTGACGCCTAGTACGTATGAGGAAGAGCTGGGTGGGTGGCAGCCTGAGTCTGAAGGCGACGCCTCGGTTGTGCAGTCTGAAGCTGCCCTTCTCAGCTGAGGGTGCCGATAGCAAGGGGTGGGAGGCGGGGCCCCGAGTCCCCAGCCGTGGTAAGTAGTAGCATGGGCTCCCTTTCCGGGCGGGAGCGGAACCTTGGGGGTCTCTGGCGGCAAGACCCAGTCCCTGCGGCTCCCTTCTTCAAGAGCGCCCGTCGTGGCCAGTCCTGTGCCGGGCATTCCCAGGGAGAAAGGCCTGTGTCCCAACTTCCTCCGGCGCCCCGTTTAGCCGAGGAGGCTGACTTGTTTCTGCCACTGATTTTGCAGTTTTTGATTAGGGCCTAGTCTCTGCCCCCCTGAGAGAGACAATGATGAAGGAAATGTCCGAGTCCTTCTCCAGAGCGCAGTCTTGTTGGGAAATTTGAGACTCATGCCCATGAACGTGGTCATTGCGTCAGTCGTTCAGCTGATACTTATTTAGCAGCGCGTTGGGGGTACGTCGTGAACCAGACACGGTCCCTACTCTCAGGGCGTTTAAGTCTGGTGGGGAAAACGTTAAACAATGACCTCACTAATACATGGAAATGCCTCCTAGCGCTGTTTGATGCTGAGTGCCTGAAATAAGCAGGAAGGTTATTCAGAGGAAAAGATGCCTGCTCTGGTAGCTGCAGGAAGAATTGTAATTAATTAAGTGAAGTGGTAAAGGCAGAACCTTCCGTAGAGAACTACTTGTTCAGAGCCCTAAGGCACTTGGGAGGAAAAATGACTAAAAGCACAAAGAGCCAGTGTGACTGATACAAAGAGAATGAAGGGGAGTATGGTACAAGATGAAGCTGTACGTGATAGCGGTCAGACCTTGCAGGAATTTGTAGCTTTTATTTTAAAACGGATGGGATACCACTGAGCCGTCTTCCCCCGGTGGGGTGTGGTGGAGGAGGGGGCTTGATTTCTCAGGCTCAGTGGTGTGAACAGATTGGGGCTGGGGAAGCCTTGTCGATACATGTGGACCACTTAGGATATACAGTAATCCTGGTCAGAGATGTCAGTGAGAACTGAGAAATGGGTGGAACTGCAGAGAATTGGACAGATTCTAGAGGTATGTAGGAGGTAAAATGGGCGGAACTTGGTGAAGGGTTGATTTTAGTGAGTGAAGACAAGAATCAAAGGTAACTCATAGGTTTCTGGCTTATGTAGTTGAATAGATAG
>NW_012101377.1:1104798-1106476 GCF_000951045.1 Mandrillus leucophaeus
CACTGCACTCCAGCCTGGGCAACAGAGCAAGACTCTGTCTTAAAAAAATAAAAAAGAAAAAAGAAAGTGTTCCATCTGTTGATCTGTCCAGCATATTAAATGGGACCTAGCTCCTTCTTCTATATCCTTTAGACCATAAAGTGTTCCCCCCTCTTTCTCTGCCTGTGCTTGGCATATAGTAAGGCTCATTTCACTCATTTAGAAAAACAGAGTACTTGTAGTATATCAGGAACACAAAATCAAATAAGAAATGGTCCTTAGTTTCATGTTTGAATGAATGGATCCAGACCTTGCCCATCCTAGCCTCTTCCATGAATGGTATCCACATTGATTCCTCTAATGTTGGGACCTAGTTAGTGTTAGAGCTATACTCTACAAAATTTAGATTTAGACCGTGTATTAACCCATTTTCACGCTGCTCTAAAGAACTCCCTGAGGCTGGGTAATTATAAAGGAAATTTATAATTTATAATTTATAATTTATAATTTCGACTCACTGCAACTTCCACCTCCCACCTCCCATGTTCAAGCAGTTCTCCTGCCTCAGCCTCCCGAGTGGCTGGAATTACAGGTGCCCACCACAATGCCCGGCTAATTTTTGTATTTTTAATACAGATGGGGTTTCATCATGTTGCCCAGGCTGTTCTTGAACTCCTGGGCTCTAGTGATCTACCTGCCTTGGCCTCCCAAAGTACTGGTATTAACAGGTGTGAGCCACCATGCCTGACTTAATGTTATATACTCTTTTTTTTTTTGAGACAGAGTCTCGCCCTGTCGCCCAGGCTGGAGTGCAGTGGTGCCATCTCGGCTCACTGCAAGCTCCGCCTCCTGGGTTCATGCCATTCTCCTGCCTCAGCCTCCCGAGTGGCTGGGATTACAGGTGCCTGTCACAACGCCCAGCTAATTTTTTGTATTTTTAGTAGAGACGGGGTTTCACTATGTTAGTCAGGATGGTCTCGATCTCCTGACCTCGTGATCTACCCACCTTGGCCTCCCAAAGTGCTAGGATTACAGGCGTGATCCACCATGCCCGGCTGTATACTCTTTAAAAAAAGTAGCAGAACTCTTTTTTTTTCCAAGTGAAATCTTACACAGCATTTTAATGTGTAAACTGGATCAAAGCAGAATACATTGTTACAGCAGGCACCCTTCCAGTAATTCTCACTCACTCACCCTTTCACTGTTGCCCACCAAAAGGCTGGGATATTAACTGTGAATCAGTAATAATTGACCTTTGCCTAATTAGTGAGGAGAAGCTTCTACCCAACTGCTCTGAGTGGGACTTCCCCCAGCTCTAGTTTCTTTAGGGGTTCTACTCCCTCAACCTTTGGTATGGAGGCTCACCTCTGGTTGGTTGACTTAGAGCCAGCCTCATTGGTCTCGGACCTTGTGGTGACCTAGATACTTCAGAGTTGACTTTTTTTTTTTTTTTTTAATCTTTTTGAGACAGGGTTTCATTTTGTCATCTAGGCTGGAGTACAGTGGTATGATCACTGCTCAGTGCACCCTCCATCTCTTGGGCTCAAGTGATCCTCCTGCCTCAGCCTCCTGAGTAGCTGGGACTATAGGCATGTGCCACCATGCCGAGCTAATTTATTTTATTTTTTGTATTTTTAGTAGAGATAGGGTTTCACTGTGTTGTCCAGGCTGGTCTTGAACTCATGACCTCAAGTGATCC
>NW_012101377.1:1107181-1111606 GCF_000951045.1 Mandrillus leucophaeus
GACAGGTTCTTGCTCTGTCGCCCAGGCTGGAGTGCCGTGGCACAATCTCGGCTCACTGCAACCTCCACCTCCCAGGTTCAAGCAATTCTCCTGCCTTAGCCTCCCCAGTAGCTGGGATTACAGTCGCCACCGCTGTGCCCGGCCAATTTTTGTATTTTTATTGGAGATGGGGTTCCACCGTATTGGCCAGGCTGGTCTCCAACTCCTGGCCTCAAGTATCCACATGCCTCGGCCTCCCAAAATTCTGGGGTTACAGGCTTGAGCCACTGCTCCCAGCTGAGACCAGTTTTGACTGATTGATTGATTGTGTGGGGTCATTCATGATATCCAGGAGGCAGTTTGAAACACAGCTTTGTGCTCAGAAGAGAGATTTGTGTTGGGAATATAAAATTGGGGATAATTTGTATATATGTGAATTGAGCCATAGGTGTGGATAAGGTCACCTAAGTCAGAACCTTGACTAGTTCCAACATTTAATGGTGAAGAACAGGTGGATCAACCTACAGGAGATACAGAAGGAAGGAAGGAAGACTGGAGGAATGTTTCAGAAGCAAAAGAATGATTTGTGATAGAAACTTCTAGAATTTAACATGAAGATTGAAAAATATATTTTGGCTTTTATCATCATGGAGGTCATGGTAACGTTAGCAAGAGTTATTTTGTTGGTGTGATTGGGCAAAAAGCCAGATATGAGGCAAGGATTTGGACAAGAAAATGTAGGTAGTGAACCTACACAGTATGTTTCATAGATATGATTGTAAAGAGGAGGAGAGGATGCGCTAACCGATGGGGATAAGGGATTATCCAGGATCCAATTGAGGATACAATTGTGAGAAATTTGAGAATATTGTAGAAGATTTGAAAGTCATTGTGGAGTGTGGGAGAATGAGGTTACTAGAGAAATAGTAGGATGCAAGGAAAAAAAAATTAAAAACTTTTTTCCAGCATATTCAGTGGTTTAGTGCATACATGGATAAAACCTGTCTGGGTATGGCAAGGACATCGCTTGCTCAAGACACATTCTAACCTCTAATATGTCTTCTCTTACTGAAAAATCTGGAAAACTAAAAACCATTTTCTAGACTCCTTTGCATCTAAGGTGAAAATTGAATTTGGAACCGAGTTAAATGTGGAGAGAAGGAGGGTATGAGTCATCCAGTTTTGCTGCCAGTCATGGCAGTAAGTTCTCCAGTCAATAGCTCCCTGGTTTGGTGACTTGCTGCAGTAATAGCCATAACTTTCTTGGATTGTGGCAAAGGTGGTGTTATTTTGTGGGTTAGGTGTTGTTCCTGGAAGTTCTGCCAAAGTCTGTTATTGCAGTACATCCCTTTCTGCTTAAATGGGTTCTGTTGTCTGCAACTGTCCCTGACCAGGTTAGAGGTACTGCCAGACAGTTAACTATAAAGACAGAGTTAAAGGGAGTTTAAAGTGTTGTTGAAATGATGGGCTATGGAATCTAAGCTGGTTTGGAAGAAAACTGAAGAAAAAGGGGAGGGCTGATAGATTGGAAGAAAATAGAGGCCAATAAATCAGGTTCTAATGAGGTCAAAGAACAGTATTCTCTGCTAGAGGATTTCTGTTTATCCTAAAAGGCTTACTCAGTTACCTGTTTAACTTCCCTGTTTCCCCCAGACCCTCTTTCTCTTCCTAGCTACTACTTTTGTTTGTTTGTTTTGAGACAGGGTCTCACTCTGTTGTCCAGGCTGATTGCAGTGGCGTGATTATGGCTCACTGTAGCCTTGACCTCCCAGGCTCCAGTGATCCTCCCACCTCAGCCTCTCCAGTAGGTGGGACTACAGGTATGCACCACCATGCCTGGCTAATTGTTGTATTTTTTGTAGAGATAAGGTCTTGCCATGTTGTCCAGGCCGGTCTCAAACTCCTGGCCTCAAGCGATCTTGCTGCCTTTGTCTCCCAATAGTGCTACGATTATAGGCATAAGCCGCCATGCCTGGCCGGCCGAGCTTCTGCTTTAGCACTTATCACATTGCAGTATAATTAGTCACCATTATCCCTATCAGACTAAGAGGTCTTTGAGAACAGGGACGGTGTTGAAAAGGGTGGTTTAGGCCGGGTGCGGTGGCTCACTCCTGTAATCCCAGCACTTCGGGAGGCCGAGGCAGGTGGATCACCTGAGGTCAGAAGTTTAAGACATCCTGACCAACATGGTGAAACCCTGTCTCTACTAAAAATACAAAAATTAGCTGAGCATGGTGGTGTGTGCCTATAATCCCAGCTACTTGGGAGGCTGAAGCAGGAGAATTGCTTGAACCTGGGAGGAGGTTGCAGTGAGCTAAGATCGCACCATTGCACTCCAGCCTGGGTGACAAGAGTGAAACTCCGTCTCAAAAAAAAAAAAAAAAAAAAGAATAAAAGGGTGGTTTAGTGGCAGGTGTGTGTGGCTCTTGGAATGGCCTAAGATTTGTCTCTTTCTTGCTATGTGGTTTTGGACAAGTTATTTCATTCCTGTAAAGTAGGATTACTTGCTTTGTAGAGGAGTTTTAAGGATTGAAAGCACGTTTATAAAGTATCTTATATATAAACAACAATCAATAGCATACTGAATTGATCAATTAACAATTTAAATGGGGTAAAATTAAATACTTCACTATTTCAGTAGACAATTTCCATATCTTACACTGTGCTAGGCACTGGAGATTTGGGGAGGAAGAATATGATGTGCAAGACAAGGGCATGCTTACAAGAATTCCACATTCTACAAAGGGAGGAAAAAAATGTCTCTAAAAATGATTTGAATCCCATCTTCATCATTCATATTTTACAATCTTGAACAAGTTTACTTAGCTTCTCTTGTGTCCTCATTTTTAAAATGGCAATGATAATTGCCTGTTTTATGGGATAGTCAAGAAGAGAATTATTGAATGTCATGAAGATAAAATTTTAAAAAGGAAATTAAGAGAAGTAAAGCTCTTAGATTAATACATGGCAGATATGACACACTCAAATATTAGCTATTATAAGGCTTTGAAGAGATCTTAGGAATAATTGACTGAAAGAGTAGTGTTGGGTGGTAGAATAAGTGCTGATCCTGGGGTCTTGTACCAATGTTGCTAACTGTGAGCAGCCTTTGTCACATCACTTGGCTTCATTTTCAGTTGCATAAGAGTAATAGATTTAATTATTTCCATAATTCCTTTAAGCTTTTACATTTTCTGAGTTCATCTTTTGTGTATTTCCTAGCATTTTACTATTCCTCTTTCCTGCTTTTGGCTATTTTCTCAACAGGTCCATAACTGGAATTTGAAAGGAAGAAGCATCTATCTTACATGGTCACTCTAGAGTTTGGTGGGAGGGAGAAAACTTGTACCACCAGTTTGACATTTGGAAGTGTCCCGGTCGGGCGCGGTGGCTCACACCTGTAATCCTAACACTTTGGGAGGCTGAGGCTAGCGGATCACTTGAGGTCAGGAGTTTGAGACCAGCCTGGCCAACATGGTGAAACCCCGTCTCTACTAAAAGTACACAGATTAGCCGGGCATGGTGGTGCATGCCTGTAGTCCCTGCTACTCGGGAGGCAGAGGTGAGAGAATCACTTGAACCCGGGAGGCGGAGGTTGCAGTGAGTCGAGATTGCACCACTGCACTCCAGCCTGGGCAACAGAGCAAGACTCTGTCTTAAAAAAATAAAAAAGAAAAAAGAAAGTGTTCCATCTGTTGATCTGTCCAGCATATTAAATGGGACCTAGCTCCTTCTTCTATATCCTTTAGACCATAAAGTGTTCCCCCCTCTTTCTCTGCCTGTGCTTGGCATATAGTAAGGCTCATTTCACTCATTTAGAAAAACAGAGTACTTGTAGTATATCAGGAACACAAAATCAAATAAGAAATGGTCCTTAGTTTCATGTTTGAATGAATGGATCCAGACCTTGCCCATCCTAGCCTCTTCCATGAATGGTATCCACATTGATTCCTCTAATGTTGGGACCTAGTTAGTGTTAGAGCTATACTCTACAAAATTTAGATTTAGACCGTGTATTAACCCATTTTCACGCTGCTCTAAAGAACTCCCTGAGGCTGGGTAATTATAAAGGAAATTTATAATTTATAATTTATAATTTATAATTTCGACTCACTGCAACTTCCACCTCCCACCTCCCATGTTCAAGCAGTTCTCCTGCCTCAGCCTCCCGAGTGGCTGGAATTACAGGTGCCCACCACAATGCCCGGCTAATTTTTGTATTTTTAATACAGATGGGGTTTCATCATGTTGCCCAGGCTGTTCTTGAACTCCTGGGCTCTAGTGATCTACCTGCCTTGGCCTCCCAAAGTACTGGTATTAACAGGTGTGAGCCACCATGCCTGACTTAATGTTATATACTCTTTTTTTTTTTGAGACAGAGTCTCGCCCTGTCGCCCAGGCTGGAGTGCAGTGGTGCCATCTCGGCTCACTGCAAGCTCCGCCTCC
>NW_012101377.1:1115901-1121372 GCF_000951045.1 Mandrillus leucophaeus
TTTTATTTTTTGTATTTTTAGTAGAGATAGGGTTTCACTGTGTTGTCCAGGCTGGTCTTGAACTCATGACCTCAAGTGATCCACCCACCTTGGCCTTCCAAAGTGCTGGAATACAGGCGTGAGCCACCATACCCAGCCATAATTTAAAAAAAAAAAAAAATTTGTGTAGATGGGGTGTAGCTATGTTGACCAGGCTGGCCTCGAACTTCTGGGCTCAAGCATTCCTTCCACCTTGGCTTTCCAAAGTGCTGGGATTACAGGCGTGAGTTACTGTGCCTAGCCTGGAAGTTGACTTTTTTAGAATAAATTTGGATTAACTAAGGAGCCTCTGGGTAACCATGGTAGAACCCTAGGTTTCTACAGAATTTGAAAAAAAGTTTTATATTCCATGTTTAAAAAATGACAACCATTTACTTTCCTGAAATTGTACACCTGTTATAGTTATACCCCCTTGTTCATGGGGGATACATTCTAAGACCCTCATTGGATCCCTGAAATTGTGGCCACTGCTGAACCCAGTTGCTATCAATTGGAGGACGTTTCTGTTTGTATTTTCTACCCACAAATTTAATGCCTCTCCATCTTAACTAAGCCTTTATCATACACTGTGGCTGTAACTTTAGCAGTTTAAGGTGTAACAGCAAAACTAACATGAATGTTTTTTTCTTCCTCACAATTTCAGACATTGAGGATTCATTGTTACTATAGATCTTAGCAACCTTAGCATACAATTTTTTTCTCCTTGAGAACTCTCACTTTTTCACTTAAAGGAAGCACTTTACAGCTTCTCTTTGGCATACCGAAATTGCCAGCATTACTACTCTGCTTTGTGGCCATTATTAAGTAAAGAAAGGATTATTTGAACACAAGCAGAGATACTTCAACAGTCTGATAACCAAGATGGCTACTATGTGACTAATGGGCACTTAATATACACTAAGTGACTAGTGTATGCAGCATGGATACGCTGGACAAAGGGGATGATTCATATCCCAGATGGAACAGAGTGGGATGGCACAAGATTTCATCACACTAATAAGAACAACATAATAGTATTAAACTTATGAATTATTTATTTCTGGAATTTTTCATTTGGTGTTTTTGGACCGTGGTAGACTGTGAGTAACGGCAACTGTGGAAAGTACAGCTGTGGATGGGGGGAGTACTGTACTGTTATATTTCAGGCTTTCCCTCAAAAATGCATGCCAGTTTTTTTGAGATAAGGTCTCACTGTGTCGCCCAGGCTGGATTGCATTGGCATAATCGTACCTCACTGCAGCCTTGATCTCCTTGGCTCAAGTGATCCTCTTGCTTCAGCTTCCAAAGTAGCTGGGATTTTAGGCTGATGTCACCACACCTGGCTGATTTTTTTCTTTTTTTTCTTTTTGGAGATGGAGTCTCGCTTCGTCGCCAGGCAGGACTGTAGTGGCACGATCTTGGCTCATTGCAGTCTCTGCCTCCTGAGTTCAAGCAATTCTCCTGCCTCAGCTTCCCAAGTACCTGAGACTACAGGCGCGTGCCACTACACCCAGCTAATTTTTGTATTTTTAGTAGAGACAGGGTTTCACCATGGATGGTCTTGATCTCTTGACCTTGTGATCCGCCCACCTTGGCCTCCCAAAGTACTGGGATTACAGGCGTGAGCCACCATGCCTGGCTGATTTTTTCTTTTTTAAAGTGGAGATAAAATCTCGCCATGTTGTCCAGGCTGGTCTTGAACTCCTGGCCTCAAGTGATCCTCCTGCCTTAGCCTCCCAAAGTGCTGGGATTACAGTCCTGAGCCACTGCACCTGGCCCCAGTTTCCTTCTTGAAGAATTGCACAGGGTTTCTTAGGCCACTGTTCTACAGGAGGTGCAAATCTGGGAGCAGTAAACCTAGCTTTTTTTTTTTTTTTTTTTGAGACGGAGTCTCGCTCTGTCGCCCAGGCTGGAGTGCAGTGGCCGGATCTCAGCTCACTGCAAGCTCCGCCTCCCAGGTTTACGCCATTCTCCTGCCTCAGCCTCCTGAGTAGCTGGGACTACAGGTGCCCGCCACCTCGCCCGGCTAGTTTTTTGTATTTTTTAGTAGAGACGGGGGTTTCACCGTGTTAGCCAGGATGGTCTCGATCTCCTGACCTTGTGATCCGCCTGTCTCGCTTTTTATATACTGATCACAGCAGAAGTCTGTAAGCAACAATGTAAATTCATTTCTGCTTTTGACCTTTTTTTTTTTTTTTTTTTTTTTAAGACGGACTCTTGTTCTGTTGCCTAGGCTGGAGTGCAGTGGCCCAATCTTGGCTCACTGCAGCGTCCGCCTCCCCGGTTCAAGCAATTCTCCTGCCTCAGCCTCCAGCGTAGCTGGGATTACAGGTGCCCGCCATCATGCCTGGCTAATTTTTATTTATTTATTTATTTTTTGAGATGGAGTCTCACTGTGTCACCAGGCTGGAGTACAGTGGCGCAATCTCGGCTCACTGCAACGTCTGCCACCCAGGTTCAAGCAATTCCCCTGCCTCAGCCTCCCAAGTAGCTGGGACCACAGGTGTACACCACCATACCTGGCTCATTTTTTGTGTTTTAGTAGAGATGGGGTTTCACCATGTTGGCCAGGCTGGTCTCGAACTCCTGACCTCAGATGATCCACTTGCCTTGGCCTCCCAAAGTGCTGGGATTACAGGCGTGAGCCACTGCATCTGGCCTATGACCTTTGTGTGCAGAGGAACAGATGATAGATTAAGATGTTTGAAGTTAATTTAGATGTTTCAGCTGCTGGTGCCCCTGTGGATTCTGTATGTTTCAAGTATTAGAGGGATAATAAACATCTCCTAATAGAACCTGATAGATTAATAACTCCTATTCTAGCATGTGAGATAAGGGATACTGGACAGAGGGAAGGGACAGGCTAGAGATGAGATTGTATTGCTATGAAATGGAAGAGGCAGGATTTAACCAGAATGTAAAACTTGGAATTAACCTGTTTATGAGCTATTTCTCAAGAACTGACGAATCTGCCTGTATTATCTCTGTGTACTTTAGTAAAGTAATAAAAAGACACTTTGGCTGACCTAAGCAGGAAAGGGCAAGTTTATTATAAGGATATAAGATTGTCTTATGGAACTTGAGGACAAGGGTGTTCCTGAGCTATGGGATAATGCTAGAACAAGGGTTTGGATGTCCTGACAGGATTTTCTTTCATTTCTGTTTCAAGTGAAGCTGTCTATTTAATGGATGGTCATTGTCAATCAGGAATACTTACCAAAAGCAGCACATCAAGTCATCCTCTGAAAGTGAAAGGAAGCAGTGAGGGTTGAGGAGAGAAGAAAGTATTTACCTGTGAAAACACAAGAAAAATAATTTCAGGTTTTACTGGTGTCAAGTGTAATTGGGAGGAAAGAGAACTGAGGATAGTACCATTAGATTTATCTTGGCAGTGATTTATCCAACAGAGTAAAGAGGCATGTTTAAGAGCTGCTAGATTGCTGGTTTCCTCTCTGTTTAAAATCAGGAGACTGAGCAAGATTATCTCTAAGGTAAGTATCCAAAGCTGTAAGTTTTGCTACTTAGGCAGCATCAGCATCACCTAGTAGCTGGTTGAAAATGCATTATCTCAGGTAACACCTCAGACTGAACTGCGATCTGCATTTCAACATAATTTAGATATAGTTAAATAAATTTGGTACATCTAACAATGGATTATTAGGTAGGTGTTAACAAAAAGTTGTGGATGTATATGAATTGCTATAAGAAAATGTTAATGATTTCATGATTCCATTAAAAAACCACTTCTACATATAAAAAAAACTAAGAATATAAAATTGAATTACAGATGATTTAATTTTCTTTCATTTTCTTTATTATTAATGTATTAGCTGAATTTTTTTTATTATCTGAACTTTTACAGTGTGTATGTGTGTTTCAATTTTATCAAGAAAAAAAATGTAAGACCTTTTCTCTTTGAAGTCATTTCAGATTTAACACCTAGCATAGTAGTTAAGAGAATGGACTCTGGTGTCAGCCAGTTTGACTCCCCATTTCCTGGCTTTTTGACATGCTTAGTAATTTGACTTTTGGAGCCTTTGTTCTCTCATCTGTATAATATAATAGTAATATAACCTACATTTTAAGAGTTTTGAGAATTTTTTTGTTTTGTTTTGTTTTGTTTTTGAGATGGAGTTCACTCTGTTCCCCGGGCTGGAGTGCCGTGGCGTGATCTCAGCTCACTGCAGCTTCCGCCTCCCCAGTTTAAGTGATTCTCCTGCCTCAGCCTCCCAAGTAGCTGGGACTACAGGCACCCACCACCATGCCTGGCTAATTTTTGTATTTTTAGTAGAGATGGGACTTCGCCATGTTGGCCAGGCTGGTCTGGAACTGCTGACCTCAGGGGATCCTCCCACCTCAGCTCCCACAGTGCTGAGATTACAGGTGTGAGCCACCATACCCAGCCTGAGTTTTGAGAATTAAATGAGATTGCATGTCTAGTGCTTAGCACAGTGCCTGGACATAGTAAGTGCTCCATTAATGTTTTTATTTCTGTTATTCCATTTTTTTGAGATCTGGTCAAGCATACTTACCTTCTTTTCCCACCCTCCCCCAAAATTCTTCCCCTGGCAAAAAAATAGCAAAAATAACAATTTAAAAAAACAAACACAGCAAAATTAGTAGCTTAATAGCCTTGGGTAAGTAATAAATTATTAAGAAATAGGATCAAGGTTTCCAAAATTCCCCACAATTAGAATAAACAAAAGAGATTTGGATAAAAGTGTATGGTATTAAACCTAGTGGTATTATTCTGTAGAGAATAGCTGTGGATTATGTGCATATTCATTTCTTTAACGCAGATATCTAATTGGTGTCTAATTTCTTTATGACAGGACACTTGTGTTAGCTTTAATAGAAGAGAAATGGAGGAGCCATAGAATATTAAGGATGAATTCGGGAAGGCCTGAGACCATGGAAAACTTGCCTGCTCTCTACACTATTTTCCAAGGAGAGGTATATTCTTTTGTGCTTTGAAAAACTCACCATTTATGTTAAGAATAGATTGAGGGTGACAACTGGGTTTGATGTTCCTGTCCACTTAAGTCTGTCTCGAGTATTACAGCTTAAATGGGAAGGGCCAATGGAACACGTGGCAATCACATGTGCCTTCTCTAAGCTCCAGATATTTAAGTGTGTAGTTGACATCGTCAGTGGAATACCAGCATGTCTAATTTATGTTTTAAAATTAATTTATTTTTTCACTGCTGTGGTTTGAATGTGTACCCTAAAAAGCATGTTTCGGAAACTTAATCTCCAGTGCATCAACTTTGGGAGGTAGGGCCTAGTAGGAGGTATTTAGGTCATGAGGGCTCCACCTCCTGAATGGATTAATGCCAATTATTGAAAGACGTGAGGCTGTGAGTTTGATCTCTTTCTCTCCTTTTTTTTTTTTTTTTTTTTTTTTTGAGATGGAGTCTCGCTCTGTTGCCCAGGCTGGAGTGCAGTGGCCCGAT
>NW_012101377.1:1122356-1124269 GCF_000951045.1 Mandrillus leucophaeus
GTGAGCTGAGATTGCGCTCCTGCACTCCAGCCTGGGCGACACAGTGAGACTCTGTCTCAAAAAAGAAAAAATTGAGATGGGGTCTTACTATGTTGCCCAGGCTGGTCTCAAACTCCTGGGCTTAAGTGATACTCCCACTTCAGCCTCCCAAAGTCCTGGGGTTATACGCATGAGCCACTGTGCTTGGCCTAGAATAAGATTTTTAAAGTAGGTTGGACATTTTGCTTTCTCACAGCCCTTCAGAAGCTTCTCATTACAATTGAATACAGACATGGACCTTCCACAGCTTACCACTGCGTGCTCTCACAGTGTTGTTTGTGCTACCCTGCTCATAGTCAAGACACACTGGCCTCCTTAATAGCTTTGAACAGTCTGAGTTCTTGCTGTCTCTAGGATTTTTGCACATGCTGTTTTTTTTCTTTTTTTTTTTTTTTTAGTCTGTGCTGCTATAACAAAATACCTGAGATTGGGTAATTTATAAAGAACAGAAATTTATTTCTCACGGTTCTGGAGGCTGGGAAATCTAAGATCAAGTTCTCAGCAGATTTGGTGTCTGATAAAGACTACTCTCTGTTTCCAAAATGGCATCTTTCTGCTGCATCCTCTGGAGGGAAGAAATGCTGCGTCCTCACATGACGGAAGGGACAGAAGGAGTGAACTCACCCTTTTGAGCCCTTTTATGAGGCATTCATCCATTCATGAGGGCAGAGCCTAAAGGCCCCACCTCTTGATACCATTGAATTTGGGGATTAGGCTTCAAAGTGAATATTGGAGAAATAGCAAAGTTCATATTGAACTTTAGTCCCCAGCGTGAGGGTATTAAGAGGTGGTATTAAGAAGTATTAATGTCTTGGGAAGTAGTTAAGTCATGAAGGCTCTGCCCTTGTAAATGTGATTAATGCCCTTATAGAAGAGGCTACAGAGAGCTGCCTGGCCCCTCCATTCCTTCTACTGTGGGAAGACACAGCATTTATCACCTCCAAAGGACACAGGGATAAGGTGCCATCTTGGAAGCAGACAGTGAGCCCTTATCAAACACAGAATCTGCTGGCACCTTGATCTTGAACTTCCCAGCCTCCAGAACTGTGAGAAATAAATTTCTATGGTATTTTGTTATAGCAGCACAAACAGACTAAGACATTCTTCCTTTTAACTACCCACTTTTCCATCATCTTGTATTCATCCTTTAGGTCTCAGCCCTAATATTGTCTCCTCAGAAATTTTTTTACCCATCGTAAATAAATAGGTTCACACTGTATTTAATTATATACTTGTTTAATGTCTATCTTCCTCACAAGACGCTAAGCTCCATGAGGGCAGAGTTCTGTCTGTTTTGTTGTATATCTCAATCTTAGGTGGATGGGTAGAAAATACTAAGTGTTTGATACATCTTTGATGACTGAATGAATTATCAACCTTTGGTAGAGAAGGCATTATATTTGTTTCAAGAGCAGAGGCTTTGAAACCAGACAAAATCAGGATTCTAGTCCCAGCTCTTTTGCTTACTATGTGAGCCTTTAAGGTGTCACTTAATGTCTTTGAGCCTCAGTTTTCTTGTTTGTTAAATGGAGATTCCATTTATTCACAGTAATTCTCTTCCATAGAATTACTATGATGGTTAAATAAGCTATCATCTATAAAAATACAATGCCTGAGACATAGTAGGAATTAATTAATGTTGGCTCCCTCCTCTTGAAATGAAAGTAAAGCCAAAAAATTGTTTTCGGTGTCTTATAAGAGCATGTAGTTTTTTTTTTTTTTGAGAGGGAGTTTTGCTCTTGTTGCCCAGGTTGAAGTGCAATGGTGCGATCTTGGCTCACTGCAACTGCTCACTGCAGCCTCTGCCTCCCGGGTTCAAGCAGTTCTCCTGCCTCAGCCTCCTAAGTAGCTGGGATTACAGGCACCCGCCACCA
>NW_012101377.1:1125419-1143778 GCF_000951045.1 Mandrillus leucophaeus
GGAGTAGCTGGGACTATAGGCATCAGCCACCACGCCCAGCTAATTTTTTGTATTTTAGAGTTTTGCCATGTTGGCCAGGCTGATTTCAAACTCCTGACCTCAGGTGATCTGCCCACCTCAGCCTTCCAAAGTGCTGGGATTATAGGCGTGAGCCACTGTGCCTGGCCACCTACAGCTTTTTCTTATATGAGATGGAGCTTGAATTAGTGTAGGTTTTATATATTACTATCAAGGATGGATGGTCTTTAGGAATGTTCAGAGAGAACTTTATAGTTCTAACTTACTATTTCAGTAGCATATTTTGAAAAGGGATGGTTTAGAAGTGACTTGGAGTTAGGGAAAGAGAAATATGATAAATTGGAATGAAGAAACTTTTCAGAATATTCATCCAATGAACATTTAATGAGTATCCAATATTTACAAAGAAGAGGAGTTACATTAAAATTGAAAAAAAAAAAAATGTGTAAGCCTAATCTATGCTAGCACTTTCACACATTCTGTGTTATTGAATCTCCCTAAAGAAATTGTTAACTCTGATAGATAAAGAGACTCTTCTCAGAAGTTAAGTAATCGTCCATTGATTAATAAATGGCAAAGCTAGGATTCTAAATCAGATCCTCTTTCCAAGTTTACTTTCTGCTAAACTGCAGCTGGGATTGTCCAGTTTTACATAAATGTATGGAGGAACCAAAAAGACCCATAAGAGAATTTTTTTTTTTTTTTTTTTTTTTTTTTGAGATGGAGTCTCACTCAGTCGCCCAGGCTGGAGTGCAGTGGTGCGATCTCGGCTCACTGCAAGCTCCGCCTCCCGGGTTCACGCCATTCTCCTGCCTCAGCCTCCCAAGTAGCTGGGACTACAGGCACCCGCTGCCATGCCCAGCTAATTTTTTGCATTTTTTAGTAGAGACGGGGTTTCACCGTGTTAGCCAGGATGGTCTCAATCTCCTGACCTCGTGATCCGCCCACCTCGGCCTCTCAAAGTGCTGGAATTACAGGCGCATGCCACCACATCTAGCTAATTTTTGTATTTTTAGTAGAGATGGGTTTTCACCATGTTGACCAGGCTGGTCTCGAACTCCTGACCTCAAGTGATCCATCTGCCTTGGCCTCCCAGAGTGCTGGGATTATAGGCATGAGGCACCGCACCCAACCAAGAGAATTCTTTTGACTGAATTGAGTTGTAGGAGGAATATAGATAAATTTGGTGGTTCTACAGTCATTTGTTTGTACACTTCTGTTACAGCATTTATCCTAGTCTGTCTTGTATTATTACTACTTGTATGTGTCTCTCACCACTACTATATTGTGAGTTACTGTAGAGCAGAGGCCATGATTGTCTCATATGTCTTGGTGACTACTTCAAATTCATTTAAAATGACTGGGCATCCCTTTTTTAAAGTTGTCTTTATTTCACAGTACCTGACATGGTGTCTTGTACATAGTAGGTGGGTGCTTAAAGTGGAGCCCAAGTGTCATAGGACTAGTTGTCCTTGAAGAAGGTGGTGTTTCAGCCCATGTCCCAGCACCTCTCTTGGTGAACTCAGCAGGGATTTGGGACCTAGTAATTAAGTAGCTGAGAAGCCAATATTCATCCTCTCATTCTCTGAGAAGCATGTTGGTAGCAGAGTGCATTATATTAATACATGGTAGGGGGTACAAGCATAACAGTGAGACTTGGGATTTGGCTTAGGCTTCCCATAGCCAAAGAAATGCTGAGGGGAGATTCATGTTGGTAGGGTCGAAATAGCATTGGACTACAAGTTAAAAAAAAAAAGTCTGTGTTGTACTTGGCTGTGCTACTATTTAACTTAGTGACTTTTGACAAGTAACTTATGCCTCTGAGCCTCAAATTCTTCATTTAGATTATGGTGATAACAAGTTTCAAGGCCGTTTGCCACCTATAATCTGAAGATGGGAAATTTATTTTACCCAAGCTCTGATGAGTTCAGTTGAGATAGTTATTGAATTTTTTCCCCTGAGCTATTTGACTAATTATTGTTGGGACACCAGGCAGACTGCATGATCATCTATGGCAGGTGTGACTGCACTCTAGGAGACACAGTTGATGAAAACACCTGGCGCTAGAAATCTGAAACAATGCCTAAACAGTTGAGTGCATCCATTCTGGAGCATATTAACCTTTCCTTTTGGGAGAGGCCAAATTAAGGTCTGTTACATTACCTCTAAAGACCGTAATGTGACACTGGAGCTTCAGGATTGAAAAGTGAGATTGTCTTAATTTACAGCAATGAGGGGATTTTGGCTCTAACTTCCAGATTTATTTATTTATTTTTTCACTTATTTATTTATTGACAGAGTCTTGCTCTATCACCCAGGCTGAAGTGCAGTAGCATGATCTTGGCTCACTGCAACCGTGACCTCCTGGGTTCAAACGATTCTTGTGCCTCAACTACCCAAGTAGCTGGGATTACAGGCATGTGCCACCATGCCCAGCTAAATTTTGTATTTTTAGTAGAGATGGGGTTTTGCCATGTTGGCCAGGCTGGTCTTGAACTCCTTGCATCAAGTGATCCACCTGCCTCAGCCTCTCACAGTGCTGGGATTATAGGTGTGAGCCACTGTGCCTGACCCAGATGCTACTTTTAAGTTTGTTGGATGATTATGTTCTTTAATAATGTTGTTACACAGTATGAGACTTTGCAGTCTGCTTTCTAGAACTGTGGAACAAAAACCAAAGTGCCTTCATTTGGTCCAGAAAGAAGGGATTTGCTTTTATTTCAATTAAAAATTGGGAGACTTATCTTTATTATGTGGCCCTCTCTTACAAAGAACAAATTGCTTTGTAAACCCAGGTAAGCACTTTGTATCTCTGATCTCTACGTTCCTCATTTGAAACATGGTAGAACTGGACCAGCTAATCTCTAAAGTCATTTCATTGGCTCTACCTTGCCTTGATTTTAAGTGTCTGTGTGATTGTACTGTTTCTTTGGGACTCTCTGGTTCTTAACCCAGCATAACATGTTCATCAGTATAAAACATGAGTTTAGAACTTTTGGTTCGTAACCCATTTTTCATGTTGTGTCTTGGAGAGTTAATTCAAGTGCTCAGTCTCAATGTCTCCATTAAAAAATGAGAATGAAAGTTTTTATCTATTTCCATCCTAACATTGAAGTGGGTAATGATGATATTTGGTGAAGTATAAGGCACTGGACTAGGTAGTCAAGGGACCGAGGTTCTAGGTTCTATTCCTAACTTTTTTTTTTTTGAGATGAAGTATTGTTCTTCTTGCCCAGGCTGGAGTACAGTGGCGCCATCTTGGCTCACTACAACCTCTGCTTCCCAGGTTCAAGTGATTCTTCTGCCTCAGCCTCCCAAGTAGCTGGGATTACAGACACCCACCACCAGACCCAGCTAATTTTTGTATTTTTTCAGTAGAGACGGGGTTTCACCACGTTGGCCAGGCTGGTCTCGAACCCCTGACCTCAGGTGATCCACCTGCCTCGCCCTTTCAAAGTGCTAGGATTACAGGCATGAGCCACCGCGCCTGGCCTCCCTAACTCTTAAGTAGTTGTGTGCCTTCCTACCAGTCACTAATCTTTTTGTGCTTCAGTGTCTTAGACTGTAAATTATTGAAAAGCTACACTTTGTTGAATGTCCATTATGTGCCATATACCTATGTCAATCACTTTATGTACATCATTTGTTACCTGCAGCAGCAAAGTGAGAACAAATGGAGACTTAGGCCCTGAAAGGCAAGTCATGTGCAAGATCCCACAGGTGGGAAATGGCAGAGCTAGGATTAGAAGCCACATCTTTCACTCCAAAGCCTGTTCACTTTCTTTACCTATACTGTTCTTTTTTCTTTTTTTTTTAAAATGCTTTTTTGGAGATGGGGTCTTGCTATGTTATCCAGGCTGGACTTAACTCCTGGGTTCAGGCCACCCTCCGGCCTCAACCTCTGGAGTAGCTGGGACTATAGGCACATGGCATAGCACCCAGATACACCTATACTATTCCACTTCATTTGCAGCATAAGATCTACTGTATATGCTTTCTAGGATTGTTGCTAGGAACAGATTGGATATCGGATACCACATTGCTTTTGGCCATTAGAATTTTATAGTTAGAGAGAACCCGTGAACAACTCTAGTGTATTTAAGATTCCGGATTCAAATCTCAGCTCTGCTACTTATTTAGCTTTGGACCTCCGATAAGTTATTTAATCTCTTCATGCATCTTTTTGTCATCTATTGAATGGGAATAATAGTACCAACTCCATACAGTGACATGAGGACTATGCAAAGCATTTTTAATATTATTTTGCATATAGTGAGTATTCAGTATATATTAGTAAATAGCAGTGTAGTTGGAATTGTTTTATTTACTCCCCTTGTTTTAGTTTTGGTGAAGCTGAAACAGTGCTCAAGATGAAGCAGCTAATTAAAGCCACTGAAAAGAATAAAGTTTATATATGTAAGATTATATTGAATATTTTACAAATAAACATTTAGTGTTAAATTCAGTATATAGTGACAACATTACCCTCAATCCACAGGTGGGGGGATGGGGTAGGCTACAGAGGGAAGAGAGAGCTAGAGCTTGGGTTAATGATTTATCTGGCAAGGGTTCTGGGCCTTTCATCACGAACATTTATTGGTTGCCTGTTACATCGACCCATCAAGCCTCTAACTTCTTCATCTTAGACAACTCTGCAGAAGACTGGGGGGACAACTCTTTCTCTCTGATTAGATCAGGTTCTGTCAGATGTGTATGTATTGACTTTTTATCTAGTTGTCTTGATGAAACCCAAGACTCAGACTTGGAGTTAAATGTAACAGATTGTATGCTGTGGTTTGATTTGAAGTTCAGGTATGAGGGGAAGAATGCCCTGCGTGATCCATCCCAAATTTATTAAAGTTCTCTGTATTGGGTTTGGAGGCCTCAGTCCTAGCTAATATAAAGCATAACTTTATTACCTGGTTTTTTGCTTTTTGTTCCTTTTGTTCATGAAACTCCTTTGATAATATCAATATGTTCCCTTTGTTCATGAAACTCCGTTGTTGATTTTACTGGGTATAGGATTTGGGTATTCCTCAGTATCATCACACCATGTGACAACACTCTAATCTCACCAGTGTTTTTAATGTGTACACACATACCTGTCAGTCTAAATTTCAAAAAAACCCAGAAAGAATGTTTGACAGAGCATCATTTTTAGGCAGTTTTGTAGCATACAGAGGCAGTCAATATGAAGTACAAATTTGGGGAGATTAGGTTAAATGCTACAAAAGAAAGATTCTTATTTATGTGACATTGATTTTTTCCCCCATCTTTATAGGTTGCTATGGTGACAGACTATGGGGCCTTTATCAAAATCCCAGGCTGTCGGAAGCAAGGTAGGAGCCTATAACTTGAAATTCAGCCCTCTGATTCTACTCTCTGCTAACACCCCACCACCTCCTAATTATAGGCTGTACATTTTTCAGACAGTAGTTTTTCATTCATTTGTTTTCTTTTTAATATAGATATGAATACAAGATGACAGTTCATTTTTAGCGGGCAGAAGAATGGTGGTCCCTGACTCAGGAGGAAGGCTGGGGTATAGCTAATTGGGTTTACTTCTGAAACCAGCTCCTCTTTAGACTTCACCTGGGACCCTAGGCAAATCACTTCTTTTTCTTTTTTCTTTTTTTTTTTTTTTTGAGACGGAATCTCGCTCTGTCGCCCAGGCTGGAGTGCAGTGGCCGGATCTTAGCTCACTGCAAGCTCCGCCTCCCGGGTTTATGCTGTTCTCCTGCCTCAGTCTCCCTAGTAGCTGGGACTACAGGTGCCCGCCACCTTGCCCGGCTAGTTTTTTGTATTTTTTAGTAGAGACGGGGTTTCACCGGGTTAGCCAGGATGGTCTTGATCTCCTGACCTCGTGATCCACCCATCTCGGCCTCCCAAAGTGCTGGGATTACAGGCTTGAGCCACCGTGCCCGGCCCACTTGACTTCTTTAGACACAGGATTTGCGGGAGGGCAAGCTACCTCTGTCTGAGGCTGACAGTGTGAGTTTTCTAGTAGATAGCGCATGAAATGAGAATAGTGTTGTAAGTGATACAAGCATATATATATATAATGTTTTAAGTTTTTTTCATAAAGAGGCATCTGTTGAACATTTTTTGAGAATCCTGTTATAAGTCTATAATCTTATTTATTTACCAAAACTATGGTAAGCATAAAAGGCAGGTACCACAGACTGGTTGTCTGCCCAGAGTGGGCTAGGTAGTGGCATAGCCAAGACTAGAACCCAATCCTTCTGATTCCTAGCCCCTGGATCTTTCTACTATATCACACTGCTGGTGGATCCAAAGATTCTACTTGCTAACTTCTTATGCTAAAATAAGTTAAGATTTAATTAAAGATTTTAATTTTTTTAAAAGCCATTAAGAGTACTAGAAGAAAATCTAGAAGAATATTTCACTACATAAAAATTAAAAACTTAATTGCAAAAATCATTGTAAGCAGTTAAGTTGGGAAAAAGAATTTGTAGTACATATGATAAAGAACTAATACAAAGGGGGTATTAGGAAAAGGTGCCAAGGATATGAAAAAACAACTCGCAGGAGAAAAGAATATTACTTGGTACTATAGTAAAAGATACTCATTCTCAGTATGATTAAAAAGTAACTTAGACTAGTAGATTCATATAATGTGATATTACTCAACAATACAAAGGAATGAGAATAAAATATTCATACATGCAACAACCTGAATCGATCTCCAGAAATTATACTGACTGAAAAAAGCTACTTTCAAAAGGTTATACACTTTATGATTCCATTTATATAGCATTCTTATGTTTTACTTGAGATATGATTCACATACCACACATTTCACCTGCTTAAAGTGTACAATTCAGTGGTTTTTTGGTATATTCAGAGTTTTGTGACCATCACCACGATCTACTTTGAGAACATTGTTGTCACCATAAAAAGAAACCCTGTACCCATTAGCCATCACTCCAGATTCTCTGTATGCCCCCAGCTTTAGGCAACCATTATTCTATTATATCTCTGTATATTTGCTTATTTTGTACATTTCTTATAAATGGAATAATGCAGTATATAGTCTTTCATGACTGACTTCTTTTACTTAGCGTGTTTTCAAGGTTCATCTGTTTTATAATAGGTACTTCATTCTTTTTTATTGCCGTTACAAATTAATTTGTTGCAATTCCATCAGTTGATGGATATTTGGGTTGTTTCCACTTCTTTAGTATTATGAATAATGTTTCTATAAATATTTGTGTACAACTTTTTGTGTGGATATTTGCTTTCATTGGATATATTCCTAGGAGTAGAAATACTGGGTCATATGGTAACTCTGTGTTCAACTTTTTGAGAAACTGCCAAACTGTTTTTCCAAAGTGACCACGCCATTTTACATTCCTACCAGCAATGTATGAGAGTTCTACTTTCTTTACATCTTTGTTAACACTTGTTACTATCTTTTTGGGTATGGCCATCCTAATGGATGTGCAAGGACATCTCATTGTGGTTTGAATTTCCCTAATGGCTAATGATGTTAAGTCTCTTTTCTTGGGTTTATTGGCCATTTGTATATCTTTTCTGGGAAAATGTCTATTCAAATCTGATACATTTTGACTGTGTCCCCACCCAAATCTCATCTTGAATTGTAGTTCCCGTAATCCTCATGTGTTGTGGGAGGGACCAGGTGGAGAGAATTGAATCATGGGGGTGGTTTGCCCCATCCTGTTCTCATCATAGTGACATAAGATCTGATGGTTTTATAAGGGGTTTCCCTTATAAAACCATCATTCGCTGGGCACTTATTCTCCTTCCTGCTGCCCTGTGAAGAAGGACGTGTTTGCTTCCCCTTTCCCCGTGGTCGTTAAGTTTCTTGAGACTTTCCTAGCCATGCGGAACTGTGAGTCAGTTAAATCTCTTTCCTTGATAAATTACCCAGTCTCATATGTCTTTATTAGCAGTGTAAGAACAGACTAATACAAAATCCTTTTCTCTTTTTGAGACAGAGTCTCGCTCTATTGCCCAGGCTAGAGTGTAATGGTGCAGTCTTGGCTCACTGCAACCTCTGCCTCCTGAGTTCAAGTGATTTTCATGCCTCAGCTTCTTGAGTAGCTGGGATTACAAGCATGTGCCACCACTCCCCGCTACATTTTAGTAGAGACAGGGTTTTGCCATGTTGGCCAGACTGGTCTTGAACTCCTGTCCTCCAGTGATCTGCTCTCCTCAGCCTCCCAGAGTGCTGAGATTAAAGGTGTGAGCCACCACACCTGCCTGGTTATTTTTGTTTTTATTGTTGAGTTAGGTGTTTCTCATATATTCTGGATACTAGTACCATATCAAATATATGATTTGCAAAGATTTTTATGTAACATACTTGAAATGACAAAATTATCTAAGTGGAGAACAAATTATTTAATGGTTGACAAGGATTAAGGAGGGGAAGGAAATAGCAATAGGAAGGATCCTTGTGGTGAGGGACCTGTTCTGTATCTTAACTGTGGCAGTGTATACATGAATCTGCACATGTGGTAAAATTACGTGGAACTAAGTACATACACATACACAAACACAAATGAGTACAGGTAAAACTGGGGAAATCTGAACAAGAGCCAGTCGATTTTATTTGAGATGTTTTTTCCTACACCAACCAATTCTCCGGTTCTCTGATTCTCTAACATCAACTGGATGTCCAACAATTCAATTCAATTCTGACACTAATTACCTGGGAGTTAGTGTCAGATTCCACATGGTTAAGGCCTCAGTCCCACATGACTGTCCTCACTTCAGATGCCAACCCCAATATTGGATCCTCAGATTACCTACACTTTTGTCTCACTTGGCTACAATTTTTGGGATTCCCAGTACTTCGCCCTGAAGTTGGTAATTTGCTAGAGTGACTCACAGAACTAAAAAAAAAGCTATAGGTACTATTAGTTTATTTTAAAGGATAAAAATGAACAGTCGGATGAGGAAGTACACAGGGTGAGACCCAAAGCGTTCCGAGTACAAAGCTTTTGTCCCCATGGAGTTGGGGTGTGTCACCCTCTTGGCACAGGGATGTATTCACCAACTCTCCAAACTCCATTGCTTAGGGGTTTATATGGAGGATCTGTTACATAGACATGGTTGATTAAATTATTGGCCTTCAGTGATAGAGCTCAGTCTCCAGCCCCTCTCCCCTTCCCAGAAGTCAGAGGGTAGGCCTGAAATTTCTTTTTTTCTTTTGAGAGGGAATCTAGCTCTGTTGCCCAGGCTGGAATGCAGTGGTGCGATACCAGCTCACCGCAATGTCTGCCTCCTGGGTTCCAGCGTTTCTCCTGCCTCAGCCTCCCAAGTAGCTGGGATAACCCTATCTAATCACATCCTTGATTTCTCTGTTTCTGAAGCTATCTAGGAACCCACCAATAGTCACCTCATTAAGGGACTTAATGAATAACAAAAGACACTTCTATCACTCAGAGTAGTCCAAGGGTTTTAGGAACTCTGCCAGGAACTAGGGACAAAGATCGTATATGTATTTCTTATACCACAGTATCAATGCCAGCATCTTGGTTGTGATAGTGTACTATAGTTTTCCAAAATGTCACCATTAGAGAAAACTGGATAAAGTGTACATAAAACCTCTGTATTCTTTTTTTTTTGAGACGGAGTCTTGCTCTGTTGCCCAGGCTGGAGTGGGCAGTGGCACAATCTCGGCTCACTGCAAGCTCCGCCTCCCGGGTTCACGCCATTCTCCTGCCTCAGCCTCCCTAGTAACTAGAACTACAGGCACCTACCACCACGCCCGGCTAATTTTTTGTATTTTTAGTAGAGATGGGGTTTCACCATGTTAGCCAGGATGGTCTCAATCTTCTGACCTCGTGATCCACCTGCCTCGGCCTCCCGAAGTCAGCTGGGATTACATGCCTGAGCCACTGCACCCGGCCTCACCTCTGTATTATTTCTTTTGAGTGCAGATGAATGTACAATTATCTCAAAAATTTTTTTTTCACATAGGGCAGCAAAGTTATCAAATGTTTTTAAAAAATGATTTAAAACACTCCTGAAATCTTTGAGATAAACAAATATTTTAAAAGATTGCTGTTAATACCCAGTGTTAGACATGGACACTTTTACTCACTATCAGGAGCATAATTTCACAGACTTTGGCAATGCCTATTAACTTTTTTTTTTTTTTTTTTTTGAGACGAAGTCTCGCTCTGTGGCCCAGGCTGGAGTGCAGTGGCGCGATCTCGGCTCACTGCAAACTCCACCTCCCGGGTTCACGCAATTCTCCTGCCTCAGCCTCCCGAGTAGCTGGGACTACAGGCGCCTGCTACCTCGCCCGGCTAGTTTTTTGTATTTTTTTTAGTAGAGATGAGGTTTCACCATGTTAGCCAGGATGCTCTCGCTCTCCTGACCTCGTGATCCGCCCGTCTTGGCCTCCCAAAGTGCTGGGATTACAGGCTTGAGCCACCGCGCCCGGCCGCCTATTAACATTTTTAGTGTGCTTATTACCCTTTAATCCAGAAATTCTTTAGAGAATTTAGTGTGAGTGGAGAATTACATAAATTATGTGCATCTGTTTTGTAGACTATGCAGATGATTAAAAGAATGACTATATTTCTAAGACACCCTTACGCCTCATCTTACAGAAAGATGCAATGGAAGGTTTTCACACAATTCCATCACACTGCTACCTGACTGATAACAGTTGTAAAACATCATTGATTATAAGAAGCACTCCAATTTAGTGCCTCTTAGAATCAATGAAACAGAATAGATGTCAGTTTACTGACATGAGCCGGGAGTGGTGGCATGCACCTGTAATCCCAGCTACTTGGGAGGCTGAAGCAGTAAGATCACTTGAGGCCAAGAGTTCAAGGCCAGACTGGGCAACATAGCAAGACCCCATTGATGGCAATGGAGGCCTGTCTAGAGCAGCTGCTTCAAAAATGCCAGCCATAGTAGGGGCCGTGCAGCCAGGGCTGCATGTTCCATGGAGCTGGCAGGAGCCAGGAACAGCGGGATCCCTGTCCCCTTATGAGTTAGTGGAGTGGGAGCCCACCCTCATGGGTGCATCTGCAATCACTCAGCCCTAGCTGCAGACCCAGGCATCCCTGCGCTCTTGGAGGTCCGGGAAGACCCCTTTCCCCCACAGGCTCAGAAGTGCCTGCTCCCACTGCCTGGCCTCTTCCAGTTCCTGGCTCCTGCTCTGATTTTGGAGCAAAGTTGAAGCCTAGCGTGGGCACTATTGCAGCCTGGCTGGGTTTGCGCGCCTTGGGGTAGTGCTGACATGCCAGCTTCCTACCACCTCGACCCCCTCCAGACTTTGGGTGCCAGTGAGCACCAGAGGGAGGCCAAAGGGGTGCTGAGGGTGACTCATCATGGGCCTGCAGGTGCCCCTGGCAGACAGGCTCCTGGGTGGAAAGGGGCAGGTCTCTTTCGGTGAAGCCCCACCTTCAAGCCAGGGATGGCCTGAAGCATAGGGGCCAGGCTCTCAGTTCCAGGTGGAGTCTGTGGCCCAGAGTGAGAACTTAAGGTGCTTTTTCTGGGCCTGCCCAGGGAGCCCATGGACCAGTCAGCATACACTTCTGAAGACTGTAAAAACCCTGGACTTCGCCAGACTTGGGCAGACACTGGGAGGAACTGCCTGTGAAAATGGGTTACCCACAATGGGTCTCCTCTCTGTCGAGGGCTGCAGATGTTGGGATGACCTGCCTGCAGATAAGAGCTGCCCATTCTGGGTCTCCTCTCTGCTGAGAGCTGCACTCAACAGGTTGACCTGCCTGTGGAAAGGAGCTACCTACTTTGGGTCTCCTGAGAGCTGTACCATCACTTAATAAAGCAACTCTTTGCCTTGCTCACCCTCCAGTTGTCTGCGTACCTCATTCTTCCTGGATGCAAGACAAGAACTTGGGACTCGCTGAATGGCGGGACTGAAAGAGCTATAACAGACCCAAGGGCTCCCTGAACCAGAGCTGTGACACCCTCTTTGGGGCTTTGCGGTTCCTGGCATCTCCACACTTGTGGGCACCACCATGTTCCCCATAGTCCACAGTGGAAGCCGCTTGTAGTATGCCTGGTCCAGCCACAGCCTCACATGGAGCTGGTGCCTGTGGCAGCATCTGGAGCTGCCTGCCCAGCCACAGCAGCCAGCGTGCCTGGCTGTGCGCAGTGGCTGGACCCCGTGCTCACTCACTTATGCACCCCTTGCCACTCCGAGCCTGGCTCGCCCTTGGCAGGAGTGGGATCTGGGACAGTAGCATGAACAGAGCGCAGCCCGCTAGACCAAGTAGATGGAACAGGCCTAGTGGCCCCAAGCAAAACTGAGTGCAGCCTGCCGGGCCAAGTGGGCCGAACGAGCCCGGCAGGCCCAAGCAAAACTCGGGCAAAGGTGCTGCTGGCCACAGCAGCTTCTGGCTGGAAAAATGACACCTGAAGAATCTTGTGACACCATTTTTACAAAAAAGTTAACTGGGTGTGGCGGCAGGAGGATCACTTGGGCCCAGAAGTTAGAGGCTGCAGTGAGTTATGATTGTGCCACTGCACCCTAGCCCTGGGTAACAGAGTGAGACCCTGTCCCTTTAAAAAAAAAAAAAAATTACTGACATGGAACGAAGTCCAAGATAATAAAATTTGAAAACATGTTCCAGAAGACTTTGTGTAGCATCTCCCTTCCCTACCCTTTTAAAGCAAGTGTACTTTATATATCTTTTTTTCTTTATATATTTTAAATTATTGCCTATGTTTAGAAGAAAGGCAGGAGGAATATTTAACAGATTAACACTGGTCACCTCTGGGGAGTTGGTTTTGCTAAGGAAGGGATGTACATGGAAGAAGGACTTTGAGTTTTGGAATTTTTTTTTTTAAAGTGTTTTCTATTAAAATCCAAGAGGTGATCTTTGGATAATAAATCATTGCCTCTAACCTTGTAGACTACTCTTCTGCAAATTGCATCTTTGCTTTAGAAATGGTTTACCAGCAGTTTTCAAGCTGGCAGTCAGCAGTCTGTAATTAAGTTTCTCATTTTATGTTGGTTTGGATTGAATGACATCGAACTCTTCCTCACCCAATAGGACATTCACCTCTTTCTGTCTGAGCACAGGTTTTCTTGTTAATATACTTACCATAGCTGCCAGTGCCTGAAAGTCCCATTCTAACTTGGGCGTATGTGACACTTTGGGGACTGTGTGGAATTAAAGGCCTGTGACCTTCCAGCAGTCAATCTTTAACTCACTTTATCCATACCCTGTCAGGTGATGCCTCTGATTGTGACTGACAGCTTACAAGTGAATCTGTCAGTCTAACAGCTGGGCTGAGACAAGCCTCAGAGGGAAAGCTCAGGGAGCCAAACAATTAGGTGGAAACTGTGAGTTTTAATCCTGAGATCTATAGGTTTATTGTATAACTGAGCAATTGACTTCCTTACAGTGTATCTTAGTTTCTCTGCCCACAAAGAGGGAAGATCATTAAGTCTCAGCCTGAAAGGACTGAGTTAGAAAATAACTCTGGTCTGATCAGATCTTAACATCTTTAGCTCAGGTAGGTAGATTCTAATTTGAGCTAGTTTCCCAGATGTCCTGTTCTCAGAATACTTCAGCCACCACTGAGTTGAAGAGCCCTTCCTAATATTCAAACCTAAGCTAGATTTTCTTTCCCCTCTCATTCCAAGATAACTTTCTGTGATGATGAAAATATTCTTTATGTTCTCTGATTCGTTTTCTGACACCAACCAACTCCCCAATTCTCTGGACACCAACTGGGTATCCAACGACTCAGTTCAATTCTGACATTATTTATCTGGAGCTTGTGTTAGATCTCTCAAAGGGACTCAGTCCCACAAAATTGCCCCTCTTCAGATGCCAGCTGCAAGTCCTGGGCCACTTGTACTTCTGACCAATCAGCTGTAAACAGGGGTTCCATGACCACCTCCTTAGGTTTGAGACTTTGCCAGAATGGCTTACAGAAGTCAGGAAAACACTTTACAGTAGTCCCCCTTCATCTGTGCCTTTACTTTCCACGGTTTCAGTTACCCTAGGTCAACTGAGGTTTGAAAATATTGAAGAGAGAATTCTAGAAACAATTCATAAGCTTTAAGTTGCAGTTGCAGTGTGATGAAATCTTGCACTGTCCTGCCCCATTCCATCTGGTACATGAATCGTCCCTTTGTTCATCCACACTGTGTTATGCTACCCGCCCGTTAGTCACTTAGTAGCTTTCTCAGTGATCAGATCGACTGTCTGCTATTGCAGTGCTTGTGTTCCAGGTAACCCTTATTTTACTTAATGGCCCCAAAGTGTAATAGTGATGCTGGCAATTTTGATATGCCTGAGAGAAGCCATAAAGTGTTTCCTTTAAGTCAAAAGGTAAAAGTTCTCAGCTTAATAAGGAAAAAACGGGGACCCCTAGGGGAAACTGAGGGAAGGGGGAGTACAACAGTTGAAAAATTTAACTTTGAGTACTATGCTCAGTACTTCTGTAACGTGATGATTCATATCCCAAACCTCAGCATCATGTAGTATACACAGATAACAAACTTGAGCATGTACCCCTGGAATCTAAAATTAAGGAAAGAAAACGTAATCCTATCCTGTGGTTGCTAAGATCTATCCTAAGAATGAATCTTCTATGTGTGAAATTGTGAAGAAGGAAAAATTCATACTAGTTTTGCTGTCGAATTTCTAATTGCAGAAGTTACAGCAACAGTGTGTGATAACTGTTATTACATTATGCTGTTATTATTATTGTTAATCTATTTCTGTGCTTAATTTATAAATTAAACTTCACAGCCAGGCATAGTGGCTCACACATGTAATTTCAGCACTTTGGGAGGCAAGGTGGGCAGATCGCTTGAGCTCAGGAGTTCGAGACCAGCCTGGGTAACATGGTGAAACTCCATCTCTACAAAAATACAAAAATTTACTGGTCATGGTGGTGTGTGCCTATAGTCCAGGCGACTTGAGGGGGTAGGATTGTTTGAGCCTGGGAGGCAGAGGTTACAGTGAGCCGAGATCATGCCACTGCACTCCAGCCTGGGTGACAGAACAAACCCTGTCTCAAGAAAAAGAAAAAAAAAATTAAACTTTATCTTAGTTATGTATGTACAGGAAAACCATAGTATATATAGGATTCGGTACTATTCTTTGCCAGTTTATTATAAAGGATACAACTTAGGAACAGCCAAATAATTGAAGAGATACATAGGGCAGGGTATGGCTGGAGTGGAGTGGGGTCAGGTAAGGTGTGGTGGGGAGCTTTCATGCTCTCTTGTATGCCACCCTCCCAGCACTAGGATGTGTTTACCAACCCAGAAACTCTACAAATCTCATGTATGGGAGTTTTTATAGAACTCAGTCTCTAGCTCCCAACCCTCCTCTTCCTAGAAGTAAAACATTGGTGGGTGGGACTGAAAATTCCAGTCCTCTAAGCCAGCGTGGTGGTGAGCACCTATAGTTCCAGCTACTTGGGAGACTGAGACGGGGAAGTTGAGCCCTCCAGGAGTTTGAGTCTAGCCTGGGCAACATAGCAAGATCCTGTCTCAAAACAGAAAAAGAAAGTTCCAGCCTTCTAATCACTTGGTCTTTCTGGTGACTAGTCCATCCTGAGGCTATCTAGGGATCCCACTCTGTCACCTCATTAACGTAAACGCAGGTGTAATCCAAGGGGCTTATTATGAATAACAGAATACACTCCTATCACTTAGTAAATCCCAGGAGTTTTAGAAGTTTTTTGCCAGGAAGGGGGACAAATGTATTTTTGTATTGTACTACATCTGTGCTGATAAATGACTTTTTCATTTTATTTATTTCAACTAATTGAAGTTGAAAGTTAAAACAGCTACATGACTAGTGACTATCTTATTAGGCAGTGCAACCCTATACAATTATAAAGTTCTTTTTTTTTTCTACTGTCTTCTACCCTCCAGCACTAAACTGTGAAATTTTGAGAATAGAAATTTTTCAACATTATACTTTCAGAGTTTCTTGCTTATGATAGACGTTCAAATATATTTAGCAGTGGATTCAGTTTAGCAAATAATTATTGAGTTCTATTTTCTGATTAGCTTTTTTGGTGGGAACACAGAGGTAAGAGAAACATAATCCCTTGCTGCCCTCAGATTGCTTACAGTCTAGTGATGTAAATGAATTAGAGTGGCGTGTAATAAAAATGAGTGTTGTTGCACTTAGTCCATGGAATTGTGGAATGGTTAGGCTGTTTGGATGAGTCAGGGCATAGTACAATACCTGAGGTATAGTGGGTGGGTGTTCAGTAAATCTCACTGAATGAATGAATTAATGAATTATAGCCTCAGCTCTACCATTAACTGGCTTCTTGGCAAGTCGCCTAGTCTTTGAGCCTTAATTTCCTTATCTCTGAAATGGGAATGATGTGCGTATTTTAGGGTCTTGAGTTTTTCGACTGGGAGAACCATGTTTCATTAACCCTTGGATATATTTTTGCCTATAATATAGTAAGCGTTTAGTAAATGTTTTAGTGACTCCTTAATCCCAACAAGATAAAGGATGTTAAAACACTTTCACTAATGTGCTTATATTATTGTCATATACCATTGATTGGGAGATGAATTGACTTGAAAAATGTGGAGAGGGAATTAAGATTCCCCAAAGGTAACAATGACCTTTTGTTTTGACATTGTTCGGGCTGTAGCTGTCCTCTAATGATTTGAGATTTTCACTTCTTTCCTTTATTGCCAATGGGAGTTGTGAAAGAAATTAATGTTGAACCTAACGCAGTTGGGGCAGCGGTTTTAAGGGGACTCTAATGGGCTCTCTCTGTTACTCTCATATGGTGATTGAGGAGCTAGCCCTTTCCAAGTTGTCAGGTTTGGGTTTTTTTCTGTTTTTACCAGTAGGCATTCAGATGGGACTCATTGTCTTTAAGTGTCATGTTGGGTTTATTGAACTTGATAATGGACTTGATATGCCTCTTGGGCATTTATTTATGGCTTGATGTGAGAAATCCAAGCACAGATTGCTCTGAAGAGCTCCCTTTGGTGTGGCGTGGCAAGCAAAGCATTTTTGTTTGTTTCTGTTTGATTTTGGAGCATATGCTGGAATAGAATTAGATGTGCTTTCCTCTATTTGTAGGTAAGTTCATCTTTCTCCTTTTTTTTTAATTGAAAGGATAATACAGATTAATAATAAAGAAAAAATGGGGAAAATATTGGTATGATGTAGGAGACCTGATAAACTCATATTTGAATTGCACTTCTGTTATCAGCCTTGTGATCCTGGATAATTTATATGATTTCTAGACTATTTTTTCCTATGAACCTTTGTCAAAGAGGATTAAATGAATGGATAGATGTAGTATATATAGTGAGGTACTCAGCACAAAGGGAAGGGGCCTCAAATATTTTATATGGTGTCCTCTACCACATACACATCATCTGACTTTTGGTGGTGTGTCCATGTTAACAATGAAGTCTCTCCCAAGAATTCAGACTGCTTTCTGAGAATGAATCTAGTCATGAATCCCCCCATACAGAGTATAGTTTCAGCCATAGATAGAAATAAACCAGGTAATTGCCTATAAAACTGACTGAAGAGATGGGAGCACTCAAGACTTAAGACAATCTGGGTGTAATTCCAGGGAAAAGGGATTGGAACGAAATTGTAATTTAGGAGACTGAAATCTAGTTGATTGTATCATAATATATATATTTTTTTTTTCCTCGTTCTGTCGCCCTGGCTGGGGTGCAATTGCACGATCTCAGCTCACTGCAATCTCCGTCTCCTGGGTTCAAGTGATTCTCGTGCCTCAGCCTCCTGAGTAGCTGGGACTACAGACAAGTGCCACCAACACCTGGCTAATTTTTGTATTTTTTTAGTAGAGACAGGGTTTCGCCATGTTGGTCAGACTGGTCTTGAACTCCTGACTTTAAGTGATTCACCTACCTCAGCCTCCCAAAGTGCTGGGATTACAAGTGTGAGCCACCGTGCCTGTTCTGTATCATAATATTCTACTGAGGGAGAGATTACAGGAATAAGCAGGGGGTTGTCAGCTTAAAATGTAGTAAACATAGTAAAAGAAAGACTGAGTGCTTGAAGTTAGCAGAGTTTATCTTGCCTTACTGAGGGCAGAAATGAATCTGATGATATGTACTGTACAGATTTTTTTTTTTCTTTGTGACAGAGTCTCGCTCTGTCGCCAGGCTGGAGTGCAATGGCTCGATCTCGGCTCACTGCAACCTCTGCCTCCCGGGTTCAGGCAATTCTCCTGCCTCAGCCTCCCAAATAGCTGGGACTACAGGTGCCCGCCACCATGCCCAGCTAATTTTTGTATTCTTAGTAGAGATGAGGTTTCACCATGTTGGGCAGGATGGTCTCGATCTCTTGACCTCGTGATCTGCCTGCCTCAGCCTC
>NW_012101377.1:1145238-1146023 GCF_000951045.1 Mandrillus leucophaeus
GGTGTGGTGACAGGCACCTGTAATCCCAGCTACTCGGGAGGCTGAGGCAGGAGAATCACTTGAACCCCGGGGGGGTGGAGGTTGCAGTGAGCAGAGATTGCGCCATTGCACTCCAGCCTGGGCGACAGAGTGAGACTCCATCTCAAAAAGATAAATAATAAAATAAAATACATATGTATGTGTGTATGTGTGTGTATATATATAGTTTACTCTCACTAACTTACATGTACTCTGAACACCCATGAAAATTCAGTTGTAGCATAAAACACATTTATAGCATAAAAGAGCAAAATATTTCAAATTAACTTGCTTAAACTACTTAAAGACAAAGTTCATTTGAAATGTTTCGTCATTTTTTCACTGGTTATGTGAAAAACCACATAACATACATACACATACATACACACTTTGGAATCAAGTGAGAGAAGGACAAGTTTTGATGCCATTATTTCTGTGTGGTACTCCAGTAAATAGACTTTCTGTTTTAGGGAAGAAGGATAATGTTCCCTCAAGTATATTAGGTTCAACATTAATTTGCTTCATAACTTTCATTAGCAATAGAGGAAAAAGATGAATTTTAACCAGTAGAGGACGGTTGCAGCCCAAAACAAGTCAAGGTGAAGGGTTTCCCCTTTATGGGATCTGAATTTCCTCTTCAAACTTTAAAATTAGGCTAGTCAGCTCATTACGTCATAGGGGAAAAAAAGTAAAAACCCCATTTGCATGAATTTCACCCAATTTGGAGATTATGTGTTGATCTAAAATTAAAAACATAATGTATATAA
>NW_012101377.1:1146073-1160052 GCF_000951045.1 Mandrillus leucophaeus
ATCTCGGCTCACTGCAACCTCTGCCTCCCGGGTTCAGGCAATTCTCCTGCCTCAGCCTCCCAAATAGCTGGGACTACAGGTGCCCGCCACCATGCCCAGCTAATTTTTGTATTCTTAGTAGAGATGAGGTTTCACCATGTTGGGCAGGATGGTCTCGATCTCTTGACCTCGTGATCTGCCTGCCTCAGCCTCTCAAAGCGCTAGGATTACAAGTGTGAGCCACGACGCCCAGCTGAGATGGAATTTTTTTTTTTTTTTTTTTGAGGAAGTGAGCGTCCACTAAACCTTCATGGACAAAAAAAGTATCTCAAGATAGTTGTCTCCCTTTTGTTCTGATTCCATGTGGAAGCAATTTCTGATCACTAATGTAATTGTTCAGGTATTTAATACTGAAGGCAGCAGCTGGTTTACCTAGATGAGAACTGAGAACCTTCCAGGTATAAGGAAACTATATCTTGTATTGTAAATTAATAAGCTGGTATGTGTCTCTCTCTGAACCAGTTACTAAACTGACAATCTAGTTAATGTATTTTAGTATATAAGCATCTGCATGCTAAAGACTCCTGCACTTATATCTACAGTTCATACCCTTCCCCTGAGCTACAGACTTGGATATGCAACTGCCTACCTGACATTTGCATTCAAGATCGAGGGCGAGGGCTAGACTGTGTCTTTTGTTTAATTCTGTATAAAGCTGTATAAGCTAAGGCCTTTTGGTAATAAGCCATTAATGTCTCATCTTTAATAATCCTGTACCCTGTTGTAACTATTTTTATGTTTCCTTTTGGTCTATGTCCATATGAGACATAGTTTCACATTATTTCATAGTGTATATATTATTTAATTATAATTTTTATGGTCGGAAATAATGCATGCTCACCATAGAAAAATAGAGGGAAAAAAATACAACAGAAAATGATCATTATGTGCTATTACTACCGTATGGAGATAGGCACTGTTAACATTTTGGTGTATTTCTCTTTTTTTTTTTTTTTTTGAGATGGAGTCTTGCTTTGTCACCCACGCTGGAGTGTAGTAGCATGATCCTGGGTTCAAGTTATTCTCCTGCCTTAGCCTCCCAAGTAGCTGAGACTACAGGTGCCTGCCACCACACCTGGCTAATTTTTGTATTTTTGGTAGAGGTGGGGTTTCACCATGTTGGCCAGGCTGGTCACTCCTGACCTCAAGTGATCTGCCTGGCTCAGCCTCCGAAAGTGCTGGGATCACAAGCATGAGCCACCATGCCTGGCCAACATTTTGGTGTATTTCTGTGTATTTACATATGTGTACACAATTTAATATGTTGAGATTAAGATTATACTGTATATTTAAAATTTGTAGTTTTTTGCACGTAATGGACCTTAAACATTTCCCCATTAAAAAAATATTTTCTATAAACATTTAATAGCTTTATTCTGTCATTCAGATGTACCACATAATCGTTTTAAGTTGTTTCCAGTTTTTCACTGTTAGTGCTTCTAGACTTGTCATGTTTATCCAGGAGACAGCTACCAGTACCAAAAATAAAATAAGTAAAATAAAATAAAAAATAAAATAATAAAGTAGAATAAAAAAATAAAATGCCGGGCGCAGTGGCTCATGCCTGTAATCCCAGCACTTTAGGAGGCCGAGATGGATGGATCATGAGGTCAGGAATACAAGACCAGCCTGACCAACACAGTGAAACCCCATCTCTACTAAAAATACAAAAAATTAACCAGGTGTGGTGACAGGCACCTGTAATCCCAGCTACTCGGGAGGCTGAGGCAGGAGAATCACTTGAACCCCGGGGGGGTGGAGGTTGCAGTGAGCAGAGATTGCGCCATTGCACTCCAGCCTGGGCGACAGAGTGAGACTCCATCTCAAAAAGATAAATAATAAAATAAAATACATATGTATGTGTGTATGTGTGTGTATATATATAGTTTACTCTCACTAACTTACATGTACTCTGAACACCCATGAAAATTCAGTTGTAGCATAAAACACATTTATAGCATAAAAGAGCAAAATATTTCAAATTAACTTGCTTAAACTACTTAAAGACAAAGTTCATTTGAAATGTTTCGTCATTTTTTCACTGGTTATGTGAAAAACCACATAACATACATACACATACATACACACTTTGGAATCAAGTGAGAGAAGGACAAGTTTTGATGCCATTATTTCTGTGTGGTACTCCAGTAAATAGACTTTCTGTTTTAGGGAAGAAGGATAATGTTCCCTCAAGTATATTAGGTTCAACATTAATTTGCTTCATAACTTTCATTAGCAATAGAGGAAAAAGATGAATTTTAACCAGTAGAGGACGGTTGCAGCCCAAAACAAGTCAAGGTGAAGGGTTTCCCCTTTATGGGATCTGAATTTCCTCTTCAAACTTTAAAATTAGGCTAGTCAGCTCATTACATCATAGGGGAAAAAAAGTAAAAACCCCATTTGCATGAATTTCACCCAATTTGGAGATTATGTGTTGATCTAAAATTAAAAACATAATGTATATAAAACGTTTTAGAGGCCCCAGAATTGTTTAGATAGGTAGGCTATCAACCTCCAGAATCAGCTTATATAGGTATGAGAGATGTAGTGATGATGGATAGAGAAAGTAGTGGCTCCCAGGAGGAGCTCTAAACAGAAAGGGCAGGTACTTTGAGTTGCAGGCATGTGCAGGCATCCATGTGCATCTCCGTCTTTCTTTCTTCTCTCTCTCTCTCTCTCTCTCTCTCTCTCTGTGTATATGTGTGTGTGTGTGTGTGTGTGTGTGTGTGTGTGTGTGAAAGAGAGAGTGGGAGAATGAGAATGGAGGTGGGTAAATTTCCCAAGCAACTTTAGGGAGGGCAGTTATTTCAGACAGGATAACTGATTTGTATTCATTCAGAGTAATTATTTATGTTAATTTTCTCCAGAATTGAAGTAATCCTCTTCATTATTTCTTATCAAAAATAAATGAAAAGATTAACATAATACTATAACCATTGTTAGCATTTCAAGCCATTTCTTTCTAATTTTTAAAATGTTTTTAAAGCATTTGTAATCATACTGTATAATTTTGCATTATACTTTTGTTATTTAGCATGGGAAAATGCTAGATATCTACAGTACTTGATACATAATAGGCACTCAATAAATATTTACTAAAGAAAGAATTATTGACTTGTTTAAATATCTTTTGAATGGACCATCAAGCGACTATACCATAATTGACCTAATTGTTACCCTTTTGTTGGAAATTGGGTTGTTTCTAAATTTTCCTGTCTTAAAAATACTTTGCATATTTTGATGTATATCACTTTTCCTGAAGCATATAGTTTTTCCTATGTATAAAGTTATTTTCTTAGGACAGGTTCCCAGAAGCAATTAGGGGTCAAATAAAGTATTAGAACTCTTGGTTGCAAGGGGCAGAAACTTAATTGGGAAACATTTTGACCAATCTTGTCAGAGACTTCCAGGATAAATCTCAGTTAGGTTTCTCAATTGTGTTTCTGCCCCTTGCATCTCTTTCCTCTATTACTGAGACTTCAGCCTTTGCTTTATTGGTTGCTCAGTTTACACTCCCAGGGCTTTGTTTCTTGTTTACCAGTGCTCTTCTTTGCTTTTCTCTGGCAGACTCTTGCCATCTGGTGGTAAAGATTGGCATTGGCAACTTTTTGTAGTTTATAATCCTGATTTGTGTATGTAAAATGTAATAAGCAAGGTGGTTCTCCCAAGCAGAGGATTTTGGACAGACAGGAAAAGGATATCTGCTATAAGTGTTTTATTAAATGTTTTTAAATTATTATTTGATTTGATTTATTTTTGAGACAGAGTCTTGCCCTGTCACCTAGGCTGGAGTGCAATGGCATCATCACAGCTTACTGTAGCCTTGACTTCCTGGGCTCAAGCCATCCTCCCACCTCAGCCTCCTGAGTATCTAGAACTACAAGCATGCACCACCACATCCTATTAATTTTTCTGTAATTTTTGTAGAGATGGGGTCTCACTATATTGCCCAGCCTAGTCTTGAATACCTGGGCTCAAGCAATCCTCCCAAAGTGCTGGGATTACAGGCCTGAGCTTCCATGCCCAGCAATTATTTGATTTTAAATTATTTTTATTAAATGTGTAATAGTTTATGAGTATTTTATCATTCTTGATAGCCATTGATAGTGACTTCCAAAAGTTTATTCTAGCCTTAGTAATAGTTCTTATTTTACTATCCTTTCAGCACATTGAATATTATTTTCTGAATATTTTGCTAATTTAATGGATTAAAAATAGTAGCATGCTTATATTTCCTTTTTTAACTTAATGTCTATCATAATTATTTTTTGTAATTAATTTAAATGGCTGTTTACTCTTTTATTCAACAGATTTACCATGTTTGCCATGCTATTTTCCACTTATTATTCATTAGGCTTGTTTTATGATTCTTACATATTTTTTAACCTCTGTAGGTAATAATACTGCAAGGTAGGTAGGTAGGTAGGTATGTATGTATGTATGTATGTATGTATTTATTTGTGAGACAGGGGTCTTGCTCTGTCACCCAGGCTGGAGTGCAGTGGCGCAATCTCAGCTCACTGCAACCTCTGCCTCCTGGGCTCAAGCAGTCCTCCCACCTCAACCTCTTGAGTAGCTGGGATCACAGGTTTGCACCACCACGGCCAGGTAATTTTTGTATTTTGGGTAAAATGGGACTTTACCATGTTGCCCAGGCTAGACTGCAAGTTATTTCAGCTCTGTCAATTTTTTGGCTCTTTTGAGTTTTTCCTTTGGAGAAAAATTCTATTGACGATATTCTTGCATCAAAGATGTAAACATCTTTATCTTTTTACTTTCAAATAATTTTACCAGCTTACATTTCTATCAGTATTGTGTAACTACAGTTATTTTATCACATCTTTACTAATATGGAGCATTAAATTTTTTTAATTTTTTGTTTATTTTTAAAATAAGATTTATAATATTTAAAAAATAGAGATAGGGTCTCGTTATGTTGACCAGGCTGGTCTCAAACTCCTTACCTCAAGGTATTCTCCCATCTTGGCCTCGCAAAGTGTTGGGATTACAGGCATGAGCCACTGCGCCCAGCCTATTTTATTTACTTATTTTTTTCAGCCAAGGTCTTGCTCTGTCACCTGGGCTGGAGTGCAGTGGCACAGTTGCAGCTCACTGCAGTTTCAACCTCCTGGGCTCATGCGATCCTCCCATCTCAGCCTCCTGAGTAGCTGGAGCTACAGGCATGTGCCACCATACCCAGCCAGGTGTTTTTTTTTTTTTTTTTTTTTTTTTTTTTGTAGAGACTGGGTTTTGCCGTGTTGCCCAGGCTGGTCTTGAACTCCTGAGCTCAGCCTCCCAAAGTGCTGTGATTACAGGCATGAGCCACTGTGCCCAGCCACTTTGAGCATTATCTTAATAATGTTTGTTGGTTGATTGGGTTTTATAAAAAGCAGTGTCAATGTGCAGTTTTAAGTTTCACACTTTTCAGTGAAAAATTTCATTTTCCACTTGCATTCCCCAACTCTTACCTTCTTACCCAGTTTAGAGTATAAATACCAGATGTGCCCTCTGCTTTATGTTATTTCTTCTTCTTGTGCCCAGGTCTGGTCCATCGAACTCATATGTCATCCTGTCGGGTGGATAAGCCCTCTGAGATAGTAGATGTTGGAGATAAAGTGTGGGTGAAGCTTATTGGCCGAGAGGTAAAGTTCTGTGCGGCTCCCATGTGGTTAGAAAGGTTTAGGAAGAGCTGGGATTTTTGTATTTTATGATAGTGAGTGTGTAAATTTTGTTAATTGTGGCTGATAATCTTATTTTTAAATCCTGCCACTAGAATCTATTTGGAATTCAAACTTTCTGGCAGACTGTCCTGCAAACTCAGAAGGAATGATATGAGCTATAAAAGTGTGGTGCAGTAAGTGCATATTTGTAAAACTTCCCTCCCTGAAGTTTACCCAGAGGGTGGGCAGGAGGAGAAAAAAAAGAACCAAAAAGAGAGAAGGAAATTTGATCTATGGGACAAGTGTTTATAACAAACTTCAAAGAATACCTGCCAGATACACTTCAATTTGGGACAAAACAAAAAACGCAGATAGTTTACAGTCATTTTCCCTAATATCTGGCACCATTCAATGTGCAGCAAGTGAAAAAAATCTGAAGGACCCTGTTACTCACTTGAGGGTATGAGGGCTGTGGGTGTGGGCAGACCACAGGAGAAGTAAGAGTATACACTGAGTCCTGTTCTTCTACCAGAGCAAGGCATGGGAGATAGGCATGAAAGAGCTATTATTCAATAATAATTAAGTGCTTAATATGTGCTAGGTTTGGGAGATATAAGAGCGAACCAGACATAAATGATCCCAGCTATTATGGAGCTTATATAGAATATAAGTAGAAGACACAATTTTTCTTTCTTTTTTGATACAGGGTCTCTCTTTGTCACCCAGGCTGGAGTAGAGTGGCGCCATCACGGCTCACTGCAACCTCAGCCTCCTGGGCTCAACTGATCCTCCCACCTCAGCCTCCTGAGTATCTGGGACTACAGGCACACACCACTAAACCTGGCTTTTTTTTTTTTTTTTTAATTTTTTTTCAAGACGGGATCTCACTGTGTTACTACCCAGGCTGGTTCAAACTCCTGGGCTCAAGTGATCCTCCTGCCTTTGCCTCCCAAAGTGCTGGAATTGCAGGCATGAATTTCCATGCCTGGCCGAGACAAATATACATAAAATAATTGTAAGTTATATTAAGTGCTATATTGGATTCAAACACTATTGCAGGAAGATTTCTAGTTGTCAGGAAAGGACTCTTTGAGGAGATAGTATATGAGCTGAGACCTTAAAGAAAAGGAACTAGTCATGGAAGACTTGGGATAGGAACATTTCAGGCAGAGAGAATAACTGATGCAAAGACCCTGAAGTGAAGAAATGCTTCATTTGCTGTGGGAAGCAAAAGAAGACCAATGTGACAAATGTCTTCATGCTTAAAGAAGCTCTAGACCAAGTCCAGAAGAAGATCTAGTCTCCTGAAATGTTCAAAAACCTATTCTGGACTTAGGGATCTCTGAACAAATCACTATGCTGAACTTACCTGGAGGAAAAGCTTTTATTTTCTGCCTGGTTACTTCCACAGGCCTTGGATTTTTTGAGCTACCATTTTTGTCTTTCCCCAGAGGGAGAGGAATGAGATTAAGACTGTTTCCTAAAATTCTTCTGCCATAGGGTCTACCTGTTATGCTTATTTGTATCCGCAGTGTTCCTCGCACAGTACCTGGTCCATTAAAGAAGCTCAATATTATGATGATGAAAACATTGACTCTTAGTTTTAGACTGGCCATCTAAATGATGTATCTGAAGTTTTTGGTGACTTTCTTTCGTCTCTTTCAGATGAAAAATGATAGGATAAAAGTATCCCTCTCCATGAAAGTTGTCAACCAAGGGACTGGGAAAGACCTTGATCCCAACAATGTTATCATTGAGTAAGTAAAAGGTTTGGAAAGGTGAAAATTCTTCTGCCTCCCAAAGCATAAAATGCTTTAGTAAATCAGACTGAACTGGTAACTCTACCATTTATGGACTTTGTGATATTGATGAGTTACATAACCTTTGCAATCTTTGGGTTTTAGAAATGTAAAATGAAGTTAGACCAGGCACGGTGGCTCACGCCTGTAATCCCAACACTTTGGGAAGCTGAGGCAGGCGGATCACCTGAGAGGTCAGGAGTTTGAGACCAGCCTGGCCAACATGGCAAAACCCCGTCTCTACTAAAAATACAAAATTAGAAATTTGCTGGGTGTGGTAGTGTGCACCTCTAGTCCCAGCTACTCGGGAGACTGAGGCATGCATGAGAATCTCTTGAACCCAGGAGGCAGAGGTTGCAGTGAGCTGAGATCGTGCCACTGCACTCCAGCCTGGGTGACAGAGTAAGACTCAGTCTCAAAAAATAAAATAATAAAATAAAAATAAAATAGTTAACACCTTGCTGCATAGCGTTCTAAGATGAAATGCTAACATACCAAACTCCTGGCATTGGAGTGCTCCATTAATGGTTTTGTTTCCTTTCCCTTAATCTCTTTCTGTTTCTGCCGTTTAACAAGTTAGCTAATAAGCATTCATGAAGAACTATTGTTTACCTGTCTCCCAGTGATTTCTGCATTGGGGTTACGTGGGTCTCTTCCATATAGAGACCATGTGTAAGGGTAGAGTAATCCAGGAGCAACTCCAGCAGGGTTTAGACTCCCATATCTTGGGATACACTGTGCTCTGAAAACAACATCTTACTTTCATTGGCTCTTCTTACCTTTCATTTAGGAATGGGAAATTATCTATGTAGGATAACATCTGGCAATACAAGGAATTTTCTGTCTGTCTCAAGTCTTTCTTGAATTTCTTTTCTTTTCTTTTCTTTTTTTTTGAGACGGGGTCGCCCAGGTTGGAGTGCAGTGCCGTGATCACAGCTCACTGCAACCTTGACCTCCCGAGCCTAAGCTATCCTCCCACCTCAGCCTACCGAGTAGCTGGGACTACAGGCATGTGCAACCACGCCTGGCTAATTTTGTATTTTTAGTAGAGACCGGGTTTCTCCACATTGGTCAGACTGATCTTGAACTCCTCACCTTAGGTGATCTGCCTGTCTCAGCCTCCCAAAGTGCTGGGATTACAGGCGGGAGCCACCACCACTGTTGGAGGGTTTATTAACTGTTTTTAGTGTTTTAGAAAGCTATCCAAAATTGTGTGTGTATCCTCAGGTTAACCATGCTGTTATTTTGTTGCTTTTGATGATAAAATATCACATTGTTTGTCTTATGTTAATTAGGTACTCTCAATGGCAATTATGTCATTGATGAATTTAAAAGACAAGAAAAATGATAGAACGTTATTTGAGTGGGATCTTATTGGTGAAAAGTTTGGAAAGTCTTATGTTTACAGTTCTGAGCAAAATCACTTTGAATTTGAAGGAATCTTATCTGGAAGTAAGGGAAATGATATTGAATACATATGGCAGTGCCAGGCATTTTATGTACATTCTTGTGTACATAACAACCTGCAAAGTGGACATTATCTCCATTTTACCTTGTATTCCTACTTTATAGCTTAGTGCCTGGTGATAAGTAACTTACCTGTGGATGCATAGCAAATTATCAGGGACTCTCTGACCTTAAAGCTAATGCCCTTTTCACCACATAATGCTTCTCACTCTTGCGTGTGACTTACAGAACTTTTCATATTTCTGTAGGTTGCTAAATACTAACATGTTTGTAAGACTGATTACTGACACAACACTGTCAGTAATAGTAGAAATCTTTTATAACTCAGAGTGCAGAAGTGTTTAAATCTGGCTGTGGTTCAAGTTAGTGTTTGGAAAAGAAAAAAGAAAAAATTCTGATGATTGCATTGTAATAAATTGCTTCTGCTCGAAAGAATCCGATGCTATACAGACTCATTAAAAAGTAGTGAAATTTCCCAAAGCCACCCTTACAATGATAAAATATAGAACATGTAAGATAAAAGAGCTAACCCTGTTTCTCAGAAAAAGGGTAGGGAAGGGAAAGGGCTCCCTAGTTTTGGGCTGTCTCTGTGTAAAACTATTTTTACTGACAATCAAGTGGCTGAAACAGTAACTTTTGTTGTAAATTATGTCTATAGCTGCATCCAGGAAAGAAGCATGACATAATGGAATGATTAGAGGATTTAGAGCTAGACTTGAATCAGAAAGAGTACTAGTTCTGCTCCAAACTAGTATATGACTTGGAGCAGATTAGTCTCTCTGAATCTTAGCTTCTTTACTATAAAAAGGAGATAGTAACATATATCTCAGGAATGCTTGAGTGATTTAAGTAAAATCTTATTTGTAAGGAGCCAGCTTCATGTCTAGTCTATGGTAGACATTTATGTAGCTACTTGTAGTTATTTTAAATGCCGCTCTGTTTTTTCCTCTAATATCTGAGATTATAGCACCTTTTCTTTTTTCCTCATACTATGGTGTGCAGAACTACACCTTTGCTTTTGAAAGAATGTGTAAGACCCACAAAAACAGAGACCATGACTTGTCTGCCGTCATGCCTGATGTATAGCATTCGTAGTATTCATTTAGTTTTTTTGAGATGGAGCTTGCCCTGTCACCCAGGCTGGAGCATAGTGGTACAGTCTTGGCTCACTGGAACCTCTGCCTCCTGGGTTCAAGCAATTCTCATGCCTCAGCCTCCAGAGTAGCTGGGATTACAGGCGTCGACCACCATGCCTGGCTAATTTTTGGATTTTTAGTAGAGACGGGGTTTCACCATGTTGACCAGGCAGGTGTCAAACTCCTGACCTCAAGTGATCCCCCGCCTCGGCCTCCCAAAGTTCCGGGATTACAGGCATGAGCCACTGCTGCCTGGCCCTAGTTAGTACCTTCATTTACTCATTTATTCAACAAATATAAGGCAACATGTAATAAATACTAAAAGAGTAGTTTAAAGCAGTGGTCCCCAACCTTTTTGTCACCAAGGACTAGTTTTGTAGAAGACAATTTTTCCATGGATTGGGGGCTGGAATGGTTTTGGGATGAAACTGTTCCACCTTAGATCATCAGGCATTAAATTCTCATAGGGAGTTCACAACCTGGATCCCTCACATGTGCAGGTCACAATAGGGTTTGCAATCCTATGAGAATCTAATGCTGCCGCTGAGCTGATAGGAGGCGGAGCTCGGGTGGTAATGCTCCTTCACCTGCTGCTCATCTCCTGCTGTGCAGCTTGGTTCCTAACAGGCTGTGGACCAATAGCAGTCTGTGGCCTGGGGATTAGGGACTCCGTGTTTAAAGAAAGGGTTCTAGGAATTCACTTGAAGAGGAATAGTTTACTTCAGGCCTTCATGGTCAGAGAGTAGGTGGTATTTGAGCTAGGTTTTGAAAAACAGATAAGATCTTGTCAGACAGCAGGGGAAGGAATGGTATTTCAGGCGAAAGAAATGGTTTGAGGAAAGGAATGAGGCAGGAAAGCACATAGTACATTTGGGAACGTTGTTTAAGGAAAGAAGAAGATATGGTCAAGTACTAGAATGGAAGACTTGAAAGATAAGTTAGGGTCACATTGTGGAGAGCCATGAATATCAGTTAAAGAATATGAATTTTTATTTATTTATTTTTTGAGATGGACTCTCGCTCTGTCACCCAGGCTGGAGTGCAGTGGCATCTCTGCTCACTGCAACCTCCACCTCCCAGGTTCAAGCAATTCTCCTGCCTCAGCCTCCTGAGTAGCTGGGATTACAGGCATGTACCACCATGCCCGGCTAATTTTTGTATTTTTAGTAGAGATGGGGTTTCACCATGTTGGCCAGGCTGGTCTTGAACTCCTGGCCTTAAGTGATCCTCCTGCCTTGGCCTCCCAAAGTGCTAGGATTACAGGCATGAGCCAAAGCACCCAGCCCATGAATTTTTTTAAAAAAGCCTTTGAACAGAGAGGCTTGTGGTCAGATTAACCTCCCCAGGAATCCCATTGTCTGGCCTTGCCCTATTATACTCAGTATTCTCATCCTGTCTTCAGCCACACACAGTTTGTTAGCCACCTTTCATTTTTCATAAAAATCTAACTCTTATAGTCATCCCCTCAGGTCCCAAAGTGTTAATGAAATAATCTAATAAGTGACTCTGTAAATGGAAAGGGGCTAAAAGCAGTTTCCAATTAGGCATAGCCCGCAAAGTATAGTCTTTTTCTTTTTTATTATAATCAAGATCAGAATTGAGAGTAGTATAGAATTTTTATTTTTATTTTTATTTTTCAGAGAGGGTCTTTCTTTCCCAGGATGGAGTATAGTGATCATAGCTCACTGCAACCTCAAATTCCTGAGCTCAAGTGATCCTCCTCCCTCAGCCTCCCGAGTAGCTAAGACTATATGTCCGTGCCACCATGCCCCACTGATTTTTTATTTTTTATTTATTTATTTTTTGAGATGGACTCTCGCTCTGTCACTCAGGCTGGAGTGCAGTGGCATCTCTGCTCACTGCAACCTCCAGCTCCCGGGTTCAAGCAATTCTCCTGCCTCAGCCTCCCGAGTAGCTGGGATTACAGGCATGTACCACCATGCCCGGCTAATTTTTGTATTTTTAGTAGAGATAGGGTTTCTCCATGTTGGTCAGGTTGGTCTTGAACTCCTGACTTCAGGTGATCTGCCTGTCTCGGCCTCCCAAAGTGCTGGGATTACAGATGTGAGCCACCACGCCTGGCCTAATTTTTAAATTTTTTGTAGAGATGACATCTTGCTGTGTTGCCCAGGCTGATCTTGAACTCCTGGTCTCAAGTGATACTCCCACCTTGGCCTTACAAATTGCTGAGAGATTATAGGTGTGAGCCACAACTCCTGACCCATAGGGTAGTCTTTAGAAAAAGCACATATGATTTGACTATGTTAAAATTATTCATTTGTATATCTCCCTCCATTGCCAGAGTGTTAGTTCATTCCAGACAAGAATCATGTTTTGTTCTTTTTGGTGTACATACTTACTACTATCACTAGTATTAGCACTGGCACTATCCACTTACTAGCTGTACTGAAAAAATGAGATTAATCTCAGAATCTGTGCTGGGATGGATTGGAGGAAGAAAACTGGAGGCAGGGAGTTATTACTCTAGATGGAACATGATGGGAGCCTAACTAAACTAGAATGATGGCAATGAGGACAAAAAGAGAGACGTGGGTGAGTGGCACATTTGTTGAATTGAGTGTTAAGTGGGAAGTATGATTTGGTTTGTAGTCTGTTAGAAGGCACAGAGTATTGGAATTGATTGTGATGGGAGTTGCTTAAGCTGCAACTCACAGCCACTTGAAACTCATCTCTACACATAAAGATACGTGAAAGCGAAAACCACATTTGTGAGTTGCTTGAGTTATGTTCTCAAGTTTCTGCCTTGGTTTTTGTTACTCAAGCTTCATAATGGTTTTTTGTTGTTGTTGTTTGTTTGCTTGTTTTTGGAGACAGGGTCTCTTGCTCTGTCACCCAGGCTGGAGTACAGTGGTGCAATCTTGGCTCACTGCAACCTCCACCTCCCAGGTTCAAGCAATTCTCCTGCCTCAGCCTCCTGAGTAGCTGGGATTACAGGCACCCGCTAATTTTTTTTTTTTTTTTTTTTTGAGACAGAGTCTCACTCTGTTGCCCAGGCTGGAGTGCAGTGGCATCTCTGCTCACTGCAACCTCCACCTCCCAGGTTCAAGCAATTCTCCTGCCTCAGCCTCCTGAGTAGCTGGGATTACAGGCACCCACCACTGCGCCCAGCTAATTTTTGTATTTTTAGTAGAGATGGGGTTTCACCATGTTGGCCAGGCTGGTCTTGAACTCCTGGCCTTAAGTGATCCTCCTGCCTTGGCCTCCCAAAGTGCTAGGATTACAGGCATGAGCCAAAGCACCCAGCCCATGAATTTTTTTAAAAAAGCCTTTGAACAGAGAGGCTTGTGGTCAGATTAACCTCCCCAGGAATCCCATTGTCTGGCCTTGCCCTATTATACTCAGTATTCTCATCCTGTCTTCAGCCACACACAGTTTGTTAGCCACCTTTCATTTTTCATAAAAATCTAACTCTTATAGTCATCCCCTCAGGTCCCAAAGTGTTAATGAAATAATCTAATAAGTGACTCTGTAAATGGAAAGGGGCTAAAAGCAGTTTCCAATTAGGCATAGCCCGCAAAGTATAGTCTTTTTCTTTTTTATTATAATCAAGATCAGAATTGAGAGTAGTATAGAATTTTTATTTTTATTTTTATTTTTCAGAGAGGGTCTTTCTTTCCCAGGATGGAGTATAGTGATCATAGCTCACTGCAACCTCAAATTCCTGAGCTCAAGTGATCCTCCTCCCTCAGCCTCCCGAGTAGCTAAGACTATATGTCCGTGCCACCATGCCCCACTGATTTTTTATTTTTTATTTTTTTATTTTTTTGAGACAGAGTTTCACTCTTGTTGCCCAGGCTGGAGGTGGTGGCACGATCTCAGCTCACTGCAACCTCCAGCTCCCGGGTTCAAGCAATTCT
>NW_012101377.1:1160727-1196922 GCF_000951045.1 Mandrillus leucophaeus
CAGCCACTTGAAACTCATCTCTACACATAAAGATACGTGAAAGCGAAAACCACATTTGTGAGTTGCTTGAGTTATGTTCTCAAGTTTCTGCCTTGGTTTTTGTTACTCAAGCTTCATAATGGTTTTTTGTTGTTGTTGTTTGTTTGCTTGTTTTTGGAGACAGGGTCTCTTGCTCTGTCACCCAGGCTGGAGTACAGTGGTGCAATCCGCTCACTGCAACCAACCTCGATCTGCAGGCTCAAGTGATCCTCCTGCCTCACCCTCTTGGGTTGCTGGGGCTACAAACACAAGCCACCATGCCTGGCTAATTTTTTTTTTTTTTTTTTTTTTTAAAGTGAAAGGAATCTGTACTGTTAGAAATTAGAATAGTGATTACCCTTGGGGGAGGCAGGTGACTAGAAAGGAGCATAAGATGGGCTTCTGAGACGCTGGCAATGTTCTGGTTTTTTTTTTTTTTTTTGAGACAGAGTCTCACTCTGTTGCCCAGGCTGGAGTGCAGTGGTGCAATCTCGGCTCACTACTAGCTCTGCTTCCTGGGTTCACGCCATTCTCCTGCCTCAGCTTCCCAAGTAGCTGGACTAAAGGCACCAGCCACCTCACCTGGCTAATTTTTTGTCTTTTTAATAGAAACGGGGTTTCACCGTGTTAGCCAGTAGGGTCTCAATCTCCTGACCTCGTGATCCACCCACCTCGGCCTCGCAAAGTGCTGGGATTACAGGCGTGAGCCTCCGTGCCTGGCTTTAATGTTCTGTTTTTTTATCTGAGTACTGGGTACTTTGGTATGTTCAAATTGTGAAAAATCAAGTGAGCTGTATATTTATGATAAACATTTTTCTATATACATATATATTAGTTTGTTCTCACACTGCTATAAAGAACTACCTGAGACTGGGTAATTTATAAAGAAAAGAGGTTTAATTGACTTATAGTTCCACTGGCTGTATAGGAGGCATGGCTGGGGAGGCCTCAGGAAACTTACAATCATGGCAGAAGGGTGAAGGGGAAGCAAGTATATCTTCATATGGCAGCAGGAGAGAAAGAGAGAGCAAGGGGGAAAGTGCTACACACTTTTAAACCATCAGATCTCGTGAGAACTCCCTCACTAACACATGGGGGAAATCCGACCCCATTATCCAATCACCTCCCACAAGGTCCCTCCCCCAACATTGGGAATTACAATTTAACATGAGATTTTTGTGTGTGGGGGAACACAGAGCCAAACCATATCAACATGTATATTATGTTTTGGTGAGAAGTTTAAATAATTTTTAAAAGGCTATGAGAAAGGCAACAAAGAGATTAATTCTGTCTGGGGGTCTCAGAGGAAAAGACTTGATAGAAGGAGAGCTAGTAACAACTGAGCTGTGAAATGTCTAGGTATAGTGAAGTGGTGAGGTGGGAGTCAAGTGGGGAAACAGCGTTTCAGAGAGAGAGAGAACTGCTTGAGCAAAAGCACTGAACCATATGGAGAAGAGAAAATAGACTTCTTTGGCCAGAGCATATTGTGTAAGTAAAGATAAGGCTGGAAAAGTAGTTTAGAGACAGACTCTGAAAGGCCTTGAATGCCAGGGTAAAGAATTTGGAGCTGATTTTCTAGAAAGCCTTTGAAGGTCTTTTAAAGCTATGAGTGACCTGGTAAAGGTTGTAGGGTGTTTAGCATAGTGAGTAATTATATATTTTCACCCTCTGTGCATTAGTGAGATGAGGGTTAGTCTCATTTATAATTGTTAATTTAGGGCTATTTCACATAACTGCATTTACTGCCTGTCTTGTTCTGCCGAAAACTTACTTTCTTTCTCCACTTTCTCTGCCAAAAACAAAAAACCAACATACAACCTTACCTTGTAGTGTCTCTGGCCATATCTCTTAAGGGGGCCAGCAGTCAGTATCTTTTTCATTATAGGCAAGAAGAGAGGCGGAGGCGATCCTTCCAGGATTACACTGGGCAGAAGATCACCCTTGAGGCTGTCTTGAACACTACCTGCAAGAAGTGTGGCTGTAAAGGTAGGGTGAAGCCTCTGCCTTTTCCACGTTTCTCTCCTTGTGGATGGACCCTTTTCTGGAAGAAGGAGGCAGCTCAGTGTGAGTTTAGTTCACCCCGTTTTTTAGCCAAGTCATGGCCTTTGCTGTTATTTCCATCAGACTCACATCAGAGTTCATGGGGTGATGCACTCCTGTTTTCTTTTCTGAGTGCTGGCCCTATCAGATACTATACCACTACCACTACTCCTCCCATCCCACCCACAGCTTATGCCTTGTCTGGGCAAGACCCCCATGAACTATGCCAGGAGGGGTAAGAGTGTTGGATTATGATTAACTTTCTAATTTTATCTCCAAGGATGATGATTCTGCAAAAATTAAGCAACTTGGAAATATATAACTTAAAGAACCACGTCAGACTTTTACCTTTTTATCTCTTTAATGTCAGAGTTCTGAATACAATACCCTTTTACAGAATATTGAATAGGGAATACAGAATACTCACTTCTTTTTAGCTCTGTTTCCTCAGGTTTCCTCTACTCTTACTCAAATATTAAAAGGTCTTTTAGCCTGATTTCCCTAGTTGGAGCTATAATGAGAGAGATTGCCAGCTTCTCATTTTCAGGGTGACCTCAGTTGTCACCCTTTCTCCCTAGACTTCCATGTATCCTGCTGTGTTGATTTTTCTACAATAACTGGTAGCAGATTTGTGCCCTGGTTGAAGTTGTGGGGTTTTAAACCCCTGCTTATCATTAGCGTAGAGGGGAGAAGGAAAAAATAAAATTGAGAGAAAGAATACCTCCTCAGGAAAACTGTGGGAACATTCCAGGTATTTGGAAAACTCTGCTATATTTCCCTTCCAGGTGCCACCCAGCTGCTGGACCCAGAGGTACAGAGTACTTTACATATAGCTTTTCTTTTCTTTCTTTTCGTTTTTTTTTTTTTTTTTTTTTTTAAGATAGGGTGACCCAGGCTGAAGTGTAGTGGTATGATCATGGCTCACTGCATCTTTGACCTCCTGGGCTCAAGCAGTCCTATCTCAGCCTCCTGAGTAGCTGGGACCACAGGTGTATACCACCATGTCCAGCTAATTTTTTAAAAATTTTTTGTAGAGACAGGGTTTCCCTGTGTTGCCCAGGCTTGTCTCCCTGGGCTCCAATGATCCTCCTGTCTCAGCCTGCCAAAGTACTGAGATTACAGGCATAAGCCACTGTGCCCAGCCCATGCATAGCTTTTTGATTATCTCATACAGTTCCTCTGTGCCCCTAAGACAGGATCTACCACAAACTCAGACACAACTAGCAGTGTAGAGCATAGTGTCTGTTAAAGGGCCCCTCAATACCACTATAGGCTCAGGGAAGGTGAGGGTCCTTTAACCTTAACCATATCCAACAGGCATTACATAAAGAAGAGAAGAATAATGAGAGGTGGATTTTGTCCCAGTTACTAAAGGTCAGGTCAAAGGTAGTTGGTTTTGGTGCAACAGAAAGCACAGGGCAGGGAGGCATGAGACCCAAGGTAAGTTTGAACTCTGCTTCTGTCTATGTGACCTTGAGCTACTTCTCAACTCTGGGCTTTCATCTTCCACAAATGTAGGATGGATTTGATGATCTCTAAGGTGCTTGCCAGACCTGACAGTCTGTAAATGTTCAGTGCCCTTAGGTGACTGTGCCTATTTCTCTGTGTGTTAGCTTAGATGTGAGTGCCCACTTGCTGCCAGCTACCTACAAGCTATCTTCCTTTAGGGCTTGGCCTGCCACTCAGCTCCCTCTGCTAAGCATCGTGCTCTCTGGAGCAGTCTTTGATTGTCAGGAATATGTTCCAAAATAGATCTTAGGAAATTAATAAGCCCCATTGCCAATGGAGGGCAGTACAAACCTGCATCCTCATATCCCCTGCCATTTTGAGAACAGTACCAGTGTTCCCCACAGCCCTAAGAACAGCTGCTAGTGTGACTGTGGTTGAGTGAGCAGTGCCATGTTGAGGTAGTGGAAAGTCTACTCTGAATCAAACAGCTGCTTTGAATGAACCCAACAATATTTCCTGAGCCAGCTAGCCCATTTCAGGAGCCTTGGGGGAAGATTCACTTGCTGAGAGGAGAGACTACTTACTTCTTCTATACCTTTTCTACTTCTCTGCTACAGGCCACTTTGCAAAAGATTGTTTCATGCAACCAGGTGGGACCAAATACTCTCTGATACCTGATGAGGAAGAGGAAAAGGAAGAGGCAAAGTCAGCAGAATTTGAGAAGCCTGTCCCCACAAGGAATCCTTCTAGAAAAAGGAAGAAGGTGAATTCTACTTTGCTTTTATTTTATCTTGTCTTTTTCAGGTTTTAAGAGGAAAATCTGAAAAGCCTCATGCAGCAGTACACACCTGTAGTCCCAGCTACTTGGGAGGATAAGGTGGGAGGATTGCTGGAGGCCAGAAGTTTAAGGCTGCAGTGAGCTATGATTATGCCTGTGAATAGCCACTGCGTTCCACTCTGAGCAGCATAGTGAGACCTAATCTCTAAGAATAATTTTTTTTTATTAAAAAAAAATGAAAAATGAAAATGTGCTTTTTGCAGAAATTTTAGAAATACTGAAAAACATAATGAAGCAAACCAAGATCTTCTTTAATCTTTCCACCCAAAGAAACTCTTATAGCATTTTGTGGTATATTCTAATCTTTTTTCTTTTTTTGAGACAGGGTATCTTGCAGTGGCACGATCTTGGCTCACTGTAACCTCTGCCTCCCAGGTTCAAGTGATTCTCATGCCTCAGCCACCTGAGTAGCTGGACTACAGGCATGCGCCACCATGCCCGGCTAATTTTTGTATTTTTAGTAGGGATGAGAGTTTTGCCTTGTGGGCCAGGCTGATCTCAAACTCCTGGCCTCAAGTGACCCACCCGCCTTGGCCTCTGAAAGTGCTGGGATTACAGGCATGAGCCACGACACCCATCCACTTTTTTCTAGGTAATAATAAATGCAGATATATATAGCTACACATACATGTAAATACAAAATTGTGGTCATACTAGGTATAGTTTATACCTTTTTTTCATTTCACTTATCAAAAGAATTTCCTAGTATCCTTAAGTATTCAAAAACTTGATTTAAGAGCAACATAATATTCTACCCTATGGCTGTGTGATGATATTTTAAATTATTTTCCTATTACTGGATATTTTTTATTACTTCCAACCTAAAGTTTTGGCCACATCTCTTATTGTTTTCTTGGATAAATTCCTAAGTAAGATTACTGAGTTAGGGCTTTAAGGCTCTTGATACATTTTATCAGATTGCCTTCCCAGAAGATACTTATCTGTCCCCAGCAGTATATCAGAGCACCTGTCTCACTGAATTCCATCTCCTATATCTACTACTTTTGGCAGAGCAATTCATAAAACAGATACTATTGTGTCCAGAAAGAAAGAGTGCATTTGTAACATGCTACACAGGAAATAAAAACTATTCTGTAGGTTGATCAGGAAATATTTCTTCTATCATGCAGGATTTTTCTAACTATGGCCAGTATATTAACTTGTTTCGTTTTTAAATCTTTGGCAAACTTTTGTTGAGGGGTCATTTTGTACCAGGCACTGTAACTCTAGGAATACAAAAACTGCGATGAGGTTCTTGCCCTCAGTGGTTATTATCTATAGATTAAGTATTATCTTAATTTTCTGGGTGAGGAAAAGGTCTCATTATACCATTACAAGAATTAGCCAAGTGCATGAATAATAATTTCCCAATTTATATATTCTCTTTCTGGGTGACCCTCTCCTTACTGAGACTTTAGCTGCATTACTGACTTCCACATCCTTAACTAGGATGCCATGGGTACCTCAAACTTTGGCTGGAGTCAGTCAAATCCATACTTGAGGCTCTTCTGTGCTATTTACTAGCTATTAATTTGGGCGTTTATTTTTGATTTTTTTTTTCTTTTTTGAGATGAAATGTCACTCTGTCTCCCAGGTTGGAGTGCAGTGGTGTGATCTCAGCTCACTGCAGCTTCCGCCTCCCAGGTTCCAGCAATTCTCTTGCCTCAGCCTCCTGAGTAGCTGGGACTACAGGCGCAAGCCACCATGCCTGGCTAATTTTTGTATTTTTTTTAGTAGAGACAGGGTTTCACCATGTTGGCCAGGCTGGTCTCAAAATCCTGACCTCAAGTGATCCGCCTGCCTTGACTTCCCAAAGTGTTGGGATTACAGGCGTGAGCCACCGTGCCCAGCAAACCCGTTTTTTCATTTTCAAAGTGGGATTGTTGTGATCTTTGATGACAATGTTCTTGCAGAGGGATGCCCGGCTCCCAAAAATAGATATAAAGCACTGACAAGTAAGTACCTAATTAGCGTTGGCTGTTGTGACAGCCCTAATTATCTTTTTTAGTCCTCCTTCCTAAACATACACACACACACTACCACCATCACCACTACCACCAAAACCCTTGTTTCTATCTTTCTATCATATATTACCTATTAATGGCAGAAATACTCTTCCAGTCTCCCAAAAAAGAAACCAATGTCATTTATTTTCTTCTCCTTTTCCATCCCACATCTAGTCAGTCACCAAGTCCTGGCAGTGGTGCCTTTTTAGTACATATCTCAAAATTCTTTATCCCATTCGCATTCTCAGTGCTACTGTACAGTTTATCCCCTCACTTCTCTTACATTCAGACTATTGAATGCTGTAGCCTAGGGAGTTTAAAAAAATACATATTTTTATTTTTTTTTACAAATACATATTTGTGTTTGTAAATATTTATTTAAAATATGTATTTTAGAATATTTTAAATATTCTAAATATTTTAAAATATGTATTTAAAATACATATTTGTATTTTACCTCTACCTCTTAGGTACCATGTTTACAGGGCCTAGGTCTGGGCTTTTTTTTTTTTTTTTTTTTGAAACACCTATTTTGGCTGGGCATGGTGGCTCATGCCTGTAATCCCAGCTGAGGCTGGAGGATAGCCCGAGTCCAGGAGTTTGAGACCAACCTAGGCAACATAGGGAGACCATGTCTCTATAAAACATAGAGAAAATTAGCTGGGCATGGTGGGGCATGGCCTTGGTCTCAGCTACTCAGGAGGCTGAGAGGGGAGGATCGCTTGGACCCAGGGGATAAGGCAGCAGTGAGCTGTGATTATGCCACTGTACTCTGCCTGGGCAATAGAACGAGACTCTGCCTCAAAACAACAACAACAAAACCACCTACTTTATGTCACTGCCCACTTCCATTCATTGTTGATTTCTCACCTTACGCTTTAACTCTGAATGTTGGAGTGTTCCAAGGTAATCTCATCCTATCCTGTGGTTTTAAATATCATCCCTATACTCATAACCCCCAAATTAAGTGCTTGTATCTGTATTTTATCCAAATCTGCATTGCTATTCTTGACTTTTTCTCTGGAACTCCAAATTTAGTTAATAGACTGCCTACTTGATGTCTACATCTGGTTGTCTAGTTAGCATTAAGCTTAACACACCCGCAAAACTTAGTTTTCCTAGCCAAAGCTGCTCTTTCCACATTTGGCCCTGTCTCAGTGATTGGAACTCATTGACCCATTTGATAAGCCAAAATCTGCAGCCTTTTTGTAAAGAGTTTTTTGTTTGTTTTTGTGGTAAAATATACACAACATAAAATTTGCCATTATAGAAGTGTACTTCATTGGCATTAAATACATTCATATTCTTGTACAGCCATCACTGTCTTTCATCTCAAGACCTCTCTATACTCATTAAACAGTAACGCCCCCCATTTACCCCTCCTCCCTGCACCTGCAACCACTGTTCTACTTTCTGTCTCGGAACCATATGGTATTTGTCTTTTTGTGACTGGAATATTTTACTTAGCATAATGTCCTTAAAGTTCATTTGCGTCGTAGCGTATGTCAGAATTTTCTTCCTTTTTAAGCCCAAATAATATTCTGCTCTGTGTATTTATTTTTTGAAGCAGGATCTTGTGCTGTTGCCCAGGTTGGAGTGCAGTGGCACAATCATGTCTCACTGCAGCCTCAACTTCCCAGGCTCAAGTGATCCAGGAGTGTGCCACCACACCCAGCTAATTTAGTTTTTGTAGAGATGGGGTCTTGCTGTATTGCTCAGGCTGATCTTCAACTCCTGGCCTCAAGCAGTCTTCCCACCTTGGCCTCCCAAAGTGCGGGGATTACAGGCATGAGCCACCACATCCGGCCACATTTTATGTATATACCACGTTTTGCTTATCCATTTATTTGTGGTGAACACTTGGGCTGCTTCCATATTCTGGCTATTGTAAATAATGCTGCTGTGAACATGGATATATAAATATCTCTGAGACCCGACTCTTCTTTCTTTTTGGTATATACCCAGTAGTAGAATTACTGGATCATATATTCTGTTTTTAATATTTTGAGGAACCCCTCTATTTCCCATTGTACATTCCCATCAATAATGCACAAGGGTTCCAGTGTCTCTACATCCTTGCCAACACTTATTTTCTGGGTTTTGTGTTTTGGAGAGTAGCCATCCTAATGCGTGTAAAGTGACATCTCATTATCGTTTTTATTTGCATTTCCCTAATGATTAGTGATATTGAATATCTTTTCATGTGCTTATTGGCCATATGTTTATTTTCTTTGGAAAAATGGCTATTTAAGTTCTTTGCCTATTTTGCATAAGGTTGTTTATTTTGTTGTTGTTGATATGTAGGAATTTTTGTATGTTCTGGATATCAATCCCATCAGAGATATATGGTTTGCAAATATTTTCTCCTAGTCTGTGGATTGTCTTTTTACTCTGTTGATAGTGTCCCTTTTTACCCCATCAGATTTAGATTTTTTAAAATAGTGGTAAAGAACATATAACACTTACCATCTTAACTATTTTTAAGTGTACGGTTCAGTAATGTTGAGTATATTCATGATAGTATTCATTGCACAAAAAAAATTTAATCTTGGTTAAGTTAAACTTACCTTTTTTCCCTCTTTGCTGATGCTTTTAGTGTCATATTCAAGAAATCACTGCCAAATCCAATGTCGTGAAGCTTTTCCCTTATATTTTTTCTAAGAGTTTTGTAGCTTTAGCTCTTATGTTTAGGCCTTTGATCCATTTTGAGTTTATTTTTGTATGTATGTACAGAAACACTTTGCACGTAGATCTCTAGTTTTTAAAACACCATAGGTTGAAAAGACTGTGCTTTTCCCCACTGAATGGTCTTGGCACCCTGTTGAAAATCATTTGACCAAATAAGTGAGGATTTATTCTATCACTAGTCTATATGTCTGTCTTTGTGTCAGTACCACACTGTTTTGATTACTGTAGCTTTTTAGTACACTTTGAAGTTGGGAATTGTGGATCCTCCAGCTTTGTTCTTTTTCAAGATTGTTTAGGCTACTTGGAGTCCTTTGAAAGATTTCTGATGAATTTTAAGATAGATTTTTATATTTTTGCAAATTTTGATAGTGATTGCATTTAATCTGTAGATTGCTTTGGATAGTATGGACATTTCAACTGTACTAAATCTTCCAATCCATGAAAATTGGATATCTTTCTGTTGATTTATATCTTCTTTAATTTCAGCAACATTTTGTAATTTTCTGTATACATGTCTTTCATCTCCTTGGTTAAGTTTCTTCCTAAGTATTTTATTCTTTTTGATGCTACTGCGTGAATTGTTTTCTTAATTTTTTTTCTGATTGCTCCTTGTTACTGTAAGAAACAACTGATTTTAGCATGTTGGTTTTGTATTCTGCAACTTTGCTAAATTCATTTATTCGTTCTAACAGGATTTTTTTGTGGAATTTTTAGGGTTTTCTACATAGAAGATCATGTCATCTGTAAACAGAGATAATTTTCTTGCAGATTTAGTTTTTTTTTTTTTCTTTTGAGGCAGAGTCTTGCTGTATCGCCCAGGCTGGAGTACAGTCACATGATCGTGGCTCACTGCTGCCTTGATGTCCTGGGCTCAAGCCAGACCTAGATTTTTTTTTTTTTTTTTTTTTTTTGAGGCAGAGTCTCGCCCTGTCACCCAGGTTGGAGTGCAGTGGTGGGATCTTGGCTTACTGCAAGCTCTGCCTCCTGGATTCACACCATTCTCCTGCCTCAGTCTCCCACGTAGCTGGGACTACAGGTGCCCACCACCACACCCGGCTAATTTTTTTGTATTTTTAGTAGAGACGGGGTTTCACCGTGTTAGCCAGGATGGTCTCAATCTCCTGACCTTGTGATCCGCCCACCTCAGCCTCCCAAAGTGCTAAGATTACAGATGTGAGCCACCGCGCCCGGCCCAGATCTAGATTTTTAACTGTGATTCTATTTGTATGTTCTAAGCATTATTCTTTCTCTTTTAACCTTTTAGAAGTTCCAAGCATTATTCTTTCTCTTTTAACCTTTTAGAGGTAAATGGTACTTGTTACATTCCTAAAGTGGTTATATGGATATCTCACTTCTGTGGGTCTTTGGTTGAGTTATTTTTGCTGAATATATTGAGTACAATTTTTTATTCCTTTGTTTCTAAAGCTGCTTTGAAATATGTATTTCAGTTCACCAAGCCAATTGTTGAGGATCTGCTAGGTATGAGGCTCTTTACGACCTGCTTAGTCAATCTACTACCCAGCCCTCCATTGCCTTTCACTTAGTAGAGGAAATTGTCTAATGAACAATGACAGTAATAATCATTATACATTATTATTTTGTAAAAGTATCTTTGGCTGGGCACGGTGGCTCATGCCTGTAATCCCAGCACTTTGGGAGGCCAAGGCGATGGATCACTTGAGGTCAGGAGTTTGAGACCAGCCTGACCAACGTGGCAAAACCCCGTCTCTACTAAAAATACAGAAATTAGCTAGGCGTGGTGGCGAGGGCCTGTAATCCTAGCTACTTGGGAGGCTGAGGCAGGAGAATTGCTTGAACCCAGGAGGCGGAGGTTGCAGTGAGCCGGGATTGCGCCACTGTACTCCAGCCTGGGTGACAGAGTGAGACTCCATCTCAAAAAAAAGTATCTTTGTGTATATGAACTTCTAACTCATGAGCCCTCTTTGTTTAAAAAGTTTCCTAGGGAGTTTAGAAGGGTATAATTTTCCTCTTGATGCCCACTATTTCTACCAAGATAGCATCTAGCATCATTGTCCTTTCACCTCATTGTTAATCCTGTCATTATCTTTTATGCCTCATATTTGTTTAGTACTTACAGTTTATAAAATACCTTCCTTTTTTGTTTCTTTTTATCATTATACAATCCTATGAGATAGCCAGAACAGGTATTATTGTTGGCCATGTTGGCCACCATTTTACACATGAGTAAAATGGAGCTTCAGAGAAATTGACGTAACTCACCGGAAGTCACACAAATATAAGAGATAATGCTGTAAAAAGAACCATGTCTTCAGATTACTAACAATATTCTTTTCTGTGTATCACACTTCAGCCATTTATTTAACTCTTCAGTTATTCATTTACTGAACAAATATGTATTATCTGCTTCATAGGTATCTAGCATTATGTTAGGTACTTGACATATCAGGATTCATCAGGTCAGTTTTTGGTGCATTTTTGTTTTGTTCCCAGCTACCGTTAGCAGCCATGTGATGTTATCTATTGATTTGTTTCTGTTCACAACTGTAAATCAAGATTCCAGCCCTCCTGACTGTTTCCTTTTACCTTCTAAATATTGGATTCCAGTAGGAGGTTGGTTTTCCTTACCAGTAAAATCTTCTGCCTGAGATAGCTTTTTTGGTGTGTAAGTGGCAGATTTGTACACTTGTTTCAGGGCTAGTCAGCTCTGGGAGCCAAATATGGAACTGAGTAGATTTGTGAAGGAACATGCCTTTAGCAGTCCATGATCCTGAGTTGGACAGTGGAGAGGAGGAATGCCTGGCATGTGGAAGAGCATATATAATAGTAACTCGTGAAGTTCAGTTAATGCATTTCTAACAGTCAAAAAAGTAACTCATGAAATAAAGATCATATAGTACCTACACTCAAGCAGCTAATCACATAAGGAGAAAGATAAGCAGCCAAGGTATGTGTGGTGGTAAAGGATAGAAACACATTCCAAGGAGGTTATTTGATCTTATGGACATCCAAGGACAGGAAATGCAGTGTAGTCAGGCCACCTAGGACTAGACCTGGGAAGTCTCATTAGGTTCTCATCTCTGTTTCTTCACAAGTCTGTTTCATTGCCTCACTTTTTGTAGTCTGGTGGAAGACAATGCAAAGCCTCTAAGACAGAAAATGGTAGACCTGTTGAGGAACCACCAGAAGTAGCCGAGGATAAGGAAAGGATGTCACCTTTTACAAATAATGCCTGGTACTTAATAGGAATACATGCACTAACTACCTGTGAATAGATAGACTTCATAATCTGTGCTCTCTGTCATTCCTTGGGTGTCTTCACTCAGTGAGACCTGCCCTCAGATTGCAGAGTCAATTAGGTATTGACTCCTGCTGCTGGCAGTGAGCGATAGTGAAGGGAGCAGGGGCAGGAGTAAGAATAGCACATCTTCCTAACCTTGAGCCTTCCCACCTGTTTTCATTAAAACGTACGTGTATTGAATGCCTTTTCCCAAAGTCCAGGATGCATTGGTTTAGTTGTGTGCATCTGGCATCATGAACAATTTTTGTCCCAGGGACTGAATGTTATAAGTAATTTTTCTTGGGCGTAAATAGAATAAAAGGAAACTGTGTGTTGCAATTGGAAATGGGCTATGAAGTGGTTGGTAAAATAGAAATGGAGGTTTTGTAGTAAATCCCTGGATAATCTTCCGATGAACTTGTGGTCTGTGCTTTACTGGCGTCTTTCATTAATCATATGCCATCGTAGGTCTTTCTGTATCAGTGTTATGTTATGAGGAAGTATATGCCTTGGGGACCAAGCTGCCCACTGATTATAGTAAACTTTAGATTTATTTGATTCAGAATATAATTTTCTTTTGATTTTACTATATGGTTTTCTGCTGTATCATATATAGAAGAACAAGAAATAGGAATGTCATTCTTTGGCTGCAGTGTTAGCTCTGTCCTGCTGTCCAGAGAACTTCTTGTGGTGCCTATACAGAGAAAGGTTGCCAGTCCTGAGCCCACTCAGGGACACGTTCTCTGCCTATTCAGATAGAGCAGAGAGCGTTGCCCAGTGTTGCCTACTCAGAAGCCTTCAGTGGTTCCCTTTCTTCTATGGCATAAAGTCTAAGTTCCTTTAAGACTCTTCACAGTCTGCCCAGCTTCCTAGCATTGTTTCCCACCAATTTCTTCCCACACACTATACTCCAGCTTCATTCATTAATAGAGCTTCTACTGTGTGCTAAGCTCTGTTCTGGCCACTGCAGGTAAAGTACTGAGCAAAACAGGTAAAATCCCTATCTTCATGGCACTTAGATTCTAATGGATGGAGTCGACTGATACAGATAATAAACTGGTAAGCAAATACAAAATAGTAAAAATAATGTATCAAGTAGTGATAAGTGCTATAGAGAAAAATTAATTTGATTATGGGAGATAGGAAGTCCTAGAATGAGGATGTGGGGAGCAGGTGACTTTCATTTTCGATAGGATGGTAAGGCCAGGCCTTTCTTTCTTTTTTTTTTTTTCTTTTTTCCTTTGAGATGGAGTTTTGCTCTCGTTGCCCAGGCTGGAGTGCAATTAATGGTGCGATCTCGGCTCACCGCAACCTCTGCCTCCTGGGTTCAAGTGATTCTCCTGCCTCAGCCTCCCGAGTAGCTGGGATTACAGGCATGCGCCACTGTGCCCAGCTAATTTTGTATTTTTAGTAGAGACAGGGTTTCTCCATGTTGTTCAGGCTGGTCTTGAACTCCCGACCTCAGGTGATCCACCTGCCTCGGCCTCCCAAAGTGCTGGGATTACAGGCGTGAGCCACTGTGCCCGGCCTAGGCCAGGTCTTTCTCATGAAGTGTTGTTTGAGTGGATATCAGAAGGAAGTGAGGACACAGGCTATTCAGGCAAGTGGAGAGAGAGCATTTCAGCAAATGTAACAGCTGATGTTGGGAAAGAGTATGGCATGATTAAGGAACATTAAGGATGCCAGTGTGGCTACAGTGTAATGAATGAAAAGAGAGTGGTAGGAGAGGAAGTTAGATCAGAAGGAACCCAGGTCATTGGGGTCTTATAGGTGATTGGGAGGATTTCATCTTTCACTTGAGTGAGATGGATATTATTAGAGGTTTTGAGCAGAGGAATGACATGATCTGACTTCTTTTTAAGAGAATTATTCTGGCTGCTGTGTGGAAACTTAGATGCTCAGAAAGCAAGAGTAGAAGCAGTGAGTTGATAGATAATAATCCAGGTGAGAGATGATGGTGACTTGGACTAGAATGACAGTGGTAAAAATGATGAGAAAGGAGTTGAAGTGTGTATATATTTTGAAGATACAAGAGCGAGTGAGGATGGCATCAAAATTTTTGGACTGAGTAACTGGAAGATTTGAGTTAAGAGAAGAAATGCAGGAGAAGTAAGTGTCGGAGTAGGGAGCAGTCAGGAGTTTAGTTTGAGTTGCTATCTACACAGATGGAAAGAAAGCTGGGAGAGTCTAGGTTTGGGAGGGGGCGGGGCATAGAAATTGAGATGCCTATCAGATATTCAAGTAGACTGTAGAGTAGACAATGGATATATAGTTTGGAGTTCAAGGGAGAGGCCCAGGTAAGATATATAAATTTGGGAGTCATCTACATATAGATGGTATTTATGGTCATGAGATCACCTGCAGAGTAAATATAAGGAAGAGAAGGGATTAAAGGACCGAGCCCCAGAGGGCTCAACACTTAGAGGTTATTGAGATGAGGATGAACTAGCAAAGAACTAGCAAAGAAGACTGGAAAGGAATAGCCAAGGAAGTTTGTAGAAAAGTAAGAGAGTGTGGTAGAAATAACATGAGGAATGTTGTTCTAGGTAAGATGGTCTATATCCACCTTGACTGACCAAGTAAATAAGACCCAATAATTGACCACTAGATTTAGCCATGTGGAGGTTATTGGTCATTTTGTTTGTTTGTTTGTTTTTGTAGAGACAGGGTCTCACTATGTTTTCCAGGCTGGTCTCAAACTCCTGGGCTCAAGAGATGCACGTGCCTTTAGAAAATTAAGTACCGGCTGGGTGTGATGGCTCATGCCTGTAATCCCAGCACTTTGGGAGGCTGAGGCAGGTGGATCACTTGAGGTCAGGAGTTTGAGACCAACCTGGCTAACATGGTGAAACCCCAACTGTATTTAAAAAAAAAAAATACAAAACTTAGCCGGGTGTGGTGGCATGCGCCTATAGTCCGAGCTACTTGGGACGACAAGTGATTCAAGGAAAATTGCCTGAACCCAGGAGCCAGATGCTGCAGTGAGTCGAGATGACACTACTGCACTCCAGCCTGAGTGACAAAGCAAGACTCCATCCTAAAAATAAGTAAATAAATAAAATAGAAAATTAAGTACTCAGTAAATGTTCACTGCTATATTCTTTTTTTAGTTTTTGCTTTTATTTTTGTTTTTCTCTCACACTGAGCTGCTGCTATCCTGTTTTAGAAATATAGTGAAAATGGGTAGATTAGCTGCCCTAGCAAGGGATATATGCTTTTCCCAGAGAGCAGTCTTTGAGATGTTTGAGCAGTGGCTTCTTCCCAGTGACCCTCTTGACCTGCAACATGGGCTCATACCCCTATGCCATTTAAAAATTTTTTTATTTTTAATTTTCTATTTCCATCTGATACTTGAATCCATGTCATTTTTTTTACCCATTGTCTTCTGTTTCCCTTCTCACGTGAATGAAGTTGAGAGAGCAGAAGCTTGGTTCATCTTCTGGTTCTGTCTTCCACCACCCCAACTCCCAACTTTGCTTTTGAACTATAACTTTTTGGTGTTTTTTTTTTTTTTTTTTGAGACGGAGTTTCGATCTTGTTGCCCAGGCTGGAGTGCAATGGCACAATCTCAGCTCACCCCAACCTCTGCCTCCTGAGTTCAAGCGATTCTCCTGCCTCAGCCTCCCGAGTAGCTGGGATTACAGGCATGCGCCACCACACCTGGCTAATTTTGTTTTTGTGTGTGTGTGTGTTTTGTTTTTTGTTTTGAGACAGAGTTTCACTCTTCTTGCCCAGGCTGGAGTGCAGTGGCGTGATCTCGGCTCACTGCAGCCTCCGCCTCCGAGGCTCAAGCGATTCTCCTGCCTCAGCCTCCCGAGTAGCTGGGATTACAGGCATGCGCCACCACACCCAGCTAATTTTGTATTTTTAGTAGAGACAGGGTTTCTCTATGTTGGTCAGGCTGGTCTCGACCTCCTGACCTCAGGTGATCCACCCACCTTGGCCTCCCAAAGTGGTGGGATTACAGGCATGAGCCATGGCAACCAGCCGAATTATAACTTCGGATGTGATTGTTCTTTTGTTCTGTAGCTCAAGGCTAGACACACAGGGAGAATGACACCATTTGCTGGAGGATTGGATTGTCTTTGTTCAGGCTGCAAACCAGCTTTTGCATCAAAGTTGAGGTCTAGAGAAGGCCATCTCCTTGAGCCCTTCGTGCTAGCTAGAGTACATGTTCCAGCATGCCAGGACTCTGTAGTGATTTGTTTTTATCTTCCCTCCTCCTGAGCCTTCCTCGTTGAGAAAGAACAAAGTGGAAATAGTGCCAAACTCTTGTGTTAGAAAGTATAGTGGTTTTGCCGCTTTAACCTTGGTCGACTCACTTTACATTTCTGAGTTGCAGTTTTTCCATCTGTAAAATGGGAATAATAACTCATGAATTTTGACTCTACAGACTATTAGTGTAAGATAAGGATGCAAAAAGCTTGATAAACTAAAGCACTGTTTAGGTGTAAGGCAATATTATTACTCTCCTCACTTCTTTATCCAGACTGGACCAGGCTTGCAGGGAACTGGTGCCAGACTCTGTATTTTCATTTTTACTTTCCCAGTATCTTCCCCTATGTAAGGGGCAGAACCCAGTGAGGCTCCTGACCCCATAATATCCAAGACCATGGACTTCCATGGTCTTGCCATCCAGGAAGGTTCAGCAACATAGCTAAACTTGATTTGCCAACTCTCAGCTCCCCCCAGCCATGGTTGGTTATAGCTTGGTAATGTGGGTCTGAGAAGCTTTGTTCCCTTCTCTCTACTCCATTGGAGATGCCAAGGAAGAATTGTTATTTCATCTCCTCTTAAAACATTGACTTATCTCCTGTAGATGCTTGGCCAGGCTGTCAGAACATCCTGGGAGTTAATGAGAGAAAAATACATATAGCTCCCACTAAGTGACTATAATGTGTCAGGCACTATAGTTAGTGCTTATCTTGTTTAAACCTGATAGCATCCTTTGAAATAGGTACTTACTATTTCCAGTTTACTGAAAAGAAAACTGAGGTTCAAAAAAGTTAAATCTCTTGTTCTAGGTCACATAGTGAGTTAAGTTGCAGAGCTAGAATTTGAACTTAATTCTATCTTACTCCAAAATTTGTTGTTCTAATGACCATACCATGAGGCCTCCTGTTGCTATACAGAAAGAGGGGCCATGTACTACATAGGAAAACTCAGGAGATTTCCATTCATATGATCTACATGAAGATCCCAACTGTACCTATGCGATCTGGGACAAGCGGCTTTCAACTTTTCCAAGCCTTAGATACTATCTCATTAACTTGTCACCATAGGTGGTTTTTTTTTTTTTTTTTTTTTTTTTTTTTTTTTTTTTTTTTTTTTTTTTTTTGATACAAGATCTCACTATCATCCAGGCTGGAGTGCAGTGGTGGGATTATGGCTCACTGCAACTTCCAGCTCTCGGGCTCAAGCGATCCTCCCACCTCAGCTTCCTGAGTAGCTGGGACTACAGGCTTGCGGGACCACACCCGGCCAATTTTTGTATTTTTAGTAGAGACAGGGTTTCACCATGTTGGCCAGGATCGTCTCAATCTCCTGACCTCATGATCCACCTGCCTTGGCCTCCCAAAGTGCTGGGATTACAGGCATGAGCCACCGCGCCTGGCCAATAGATGTTATTCTTATCTCCAGTTTACATTTGAAGGGAACAGGCCTCAGTGAGTTGAGATGACTTGCCCACGGATGCAGAATAGTAAATGGCAGAGCGAGAACTCAGGTCCAGGTCTGTCTGACATCTGCTTCAGTGTTCTTTCCACCATTTTTCACAGCCAGCTCCTAAGACCTGGTGTATCATTCAGCTAGATTTATAGCTCTGAGTGTGCTGGTTGGAAGCTGGCATCCTTTTCTGCTCTTTCTCCTCCCACACTTTCTCCCTCTTCTTAGAAACCTTACAGAGGCAATATAGGTATTTGAAATTCAAAGAAGAGATTTATGCTGTGCTTAAAATCTGCTCATGCTGCCCCATTAGACACCTGGGAATCTGCCTCTCGTCCTTTGTATGGGTTTGTACTGTTACTTTGGTAGCATGGTGTGGTGGGTATAGTTTTGGGAAAGTTCTTTCTCAGCTCTTTTCTTTATGAATATAATCTTGCGAGGTGGCTATAAAGTTAGAGATGATGAATATTCAAGGGTAGAAAGTACAGGCTTATTATTTGATGGCAGTTATTTCCCCTGGCACCAGGATCTAATAGAAACCAGAATAGGAGTCAGGAGTTCTAAATCTTTTACTCCTATTCTTTGACCTTGGATATGTGAGTCACTGTTTCTAGATAGACTGGCTAGTCTTTAGGGACCCCTTTCAGCTTTAATATCCTGCACTTTAAAAAATAAAAGTAATAAGATGCTTGTTTTAAAAAAAATCAAATTGGACAGAAGTATTTGAAGGAAATAGTGAAAGACCCATATCCTTTCCCCCATTCAATTCATTCCCAACGTGTAACTCTTATTACCAGTTTGATGTATCCTTTTCAGTGTTCTCTGTGTACACTAAATATACACAAGTATGTGTAACATACACACTTTATATCATATGCATGTATATATAAATACACATGTATGTGTTACACACACTGGAACCTACAATACATATTATGTCTTGGTTCTTTTACTTAACATGTTTTAGCTATTTTTTTCTTGTTGGTACTTAAAGATTTACTTTATTGTTTTCAATGTCTTATACTTTATTAAGTGTTGGCTGGGCATGGTATCTCACACCTGTAATCCCAGCACTTTGGGAGGCCAAGGTGGGCAGATTGCTTGAGTTTAGGAGTTTGAGGCCAGCCTGGGCAACATAGAGAAACCCCATCTCCATAAAAATTAGCAGGTTGTGGTGATGCACACCTGTGGTCCCTCCCAGCTACTTGGGAGGCTGAGGTGGGAGGATTGCTTGAGCCCAAGAGATTGAGGTTGCAGTGAGCTGTGATTGTGCCACTGCACTGCACTCCAGCCTGGGCAACAGAGCGAGACTGTCTAAAAGAAAATCAAGTGGTCCCCTATTGATTATGTGCTATAATTTTTCCTTTTTTAGAGATGAGATCTCACTATGTTAGCCAAGTTGATCTTGAACTCCTGGCCTCAAGCATTCCTCCCACCTCGGCCTCCCAAAGTGCTAGGATTGCAGGTGTGAGCCATTGCACCTAATTATGTGCTATGATTGTTTAAAGCAAATATACACTACAATGTTGATTTTTAAAATTTTCTTTTCAGGAGAAGAAGAAAAAGAAACATAGAGATAGGAAGTCATCTGACTCTGACAGCTCAGACTCTGAGAGTGATACAGGCAAGAGGGCAAGGCACACATCAAAAGACAGCAAGGCAGCAAAGAAGAAGAAAAAGAAGAAGAAGCACAAGAAGAAGCACAAGGAGTGAGAGCAGAAAGAGTGTAGGGGGTGGTTGAGAGTAAGGAACCAGGAGCCTTGTTCCTTGAGACTCCTGGAAAGACTCAATAGTGAGAATATAGCCTCCCACCCCATTAACTTTGCTTCCATGGGAGATGGCTTCCCCTCATGCAACAGGCAGGTTTGGGAGTTAGAGGTCAAAAGCAGCTGCCTGAATGAGTTGTTGTTTCCTTGTCACTCCTGGTCCCTTTGCAAGTGAACCCTGCAGCTCACCCATTCATTTGCCCAACTTCTTCATTCAGCAGGAGGTCCTATTACCCTCTCCAGCTGCCACTGCCAGAGCTGGATTCCTGTAAAGGAGTCCAGGCTAGAGCCACAGAGACTGTTGTGGAGGTGAGTTCGACTGTAGTTAGAGAAGAGTGATTGGACCCTTCCTATTGGTCTGTCCTGGGCCGATTGGTGGGTGATCTCTCCTGCATCCAACATGGGAGCAGAGAGAGACTGGCAGCAGGAGGGGGAACATGGTGAGAAGTGGTGCTCACTTTTCCCATTCCTCCTAACATAGTTCTATGCTAGAAGTGGCACCCAGCGGCCATAGCTAGAAAAGTCTGCAGTGTGACTTAACTTGTGTATTGCATTCCAGCAGATGACTGAACCAGACAGCGAAGCCAAGATCATTGTTCTACTTTGTATTTACTACTGTGTGAATCAGTTGATTCTACTTCAGGTCCTTGCTTAAATTCCTGTCACTAAATGGAAATGTGTTTGGTTTTAAGCTTACCGAAAGTTATTTTTCCTATAATCCTTCTTCCTGGGTAACTTACAGACTTAAAGTCACTGAGCCTGCATTAGCTGACAAAAACATTTAATATGTTACCTTAGACCTTGGAGAGATGCCCAGCAGAGGTACAGAGCCAAAGGCACTAGCAGATCACAGCCTTCTTGGGAGATCACTTATAAGCCCTCCCTTTTGTAATGATCAGATGCCCTCTTCCCTCAGAGTTGATTAGAGAAGCAGTAAGAATTTGTAGTCATGAGTACTAGCCTGGTGCAGAGGTCAGCATTCCTCTTGGCCAGTGGTCATTTTCTCCCACCACCATGGTACAAGCCTGGGTTCTGTGCCCTGAAACTGAATTCTGGAAAGGGAGAGACTACAGCGTTTCACAGAGAACAGCCAGACCCAGGAGCTTTCAGTGTAGGATGGGCCTGAAGTGACAGTTCAGTAGCCAAACCTGGGGAAGCCCCATCACTGACTGAACTAGGTCATTTGACCATGTTGAGGGGGGGCAGTGTAAAGGCAAAGTGTAGGTACAGCTGTTTTATTATTGAATGTGTAAGGTGATCAGCTGATTAACAGGCTCCAAGATTGTCCATTTCAGTCTCCCATCCAGTGCTTCTTCCTGAGTAACCTTCAGGCAGTTATTTCTGCCCACTGTCTGACACACAGGATAAACCAAGACTCTCAGAGTTACGTTACCAAAGGCAAAAAGGCAACCAGGTGGTCTTGGCTCTGCTTTATTGACCTCAGAGCACCCTGTGAGTGCAGTTAAAAAAAAAAAACACACACATACACAATGGGAACTGGATCCCGGCCAGTGGCACCTGACCTCAGAAGAATTCGTGGATTTGTACAAAATGCAGAGGAAGAAATGAGGCAATGTGGTGCTGAGTCGAGGGGCAGCCGATTGGCAGAGTAGTAGTCAGCAACAGTGCAGTCAGGTCATGCCTCTTTCTCATAAGTGCGAGTGCAAACTGCAGTGCCGTGGGTGAGTGTCTGGAAGGAAAGACAGAGTGAGATGGGGGGTGGAGCCAGGAAGGCCATTGCCAGCATTCTACCCTCCCTTCCTCCTGATAATTGTCACTTGAGTACCTACTATGTGCCGGTTGTACGTGTGTGTGTGTGTGTGTGTGTATGTGTGTAAATTTTTTTTCTGATAATGTACAGCAAATCCTTAAGACAGGCATTGTAATTGTTATTTTAGAGACTTGGAAAAAACGAGCCTTTAGAGAGGAAGTAATTTGGTCAAGATCCTGAGTGTTTCTCCTTCCCTTATACCATTTGGCTTCCTTCATCCTTAGTGTCTAAGATGGTGCCTGGCTTATAGTCGACAAATAGGAAAAATATCCAGAGACTCAGGAAAGGACCGTATTTGGCTACCAACTCCAATCCTTCCCTAACTTAGAGTAGTGCCAGGGCCAGAGCCCTGTACCTCCCACTGTCCAGTCTGGCATCATAGAGCCAGACCCATGGCCTCACCATAGTTCAGTTGCCCCCTGAGAATTTGGTCCTGCATATCACATCCCCACCAAAACCAGGCACCTCATTCCAAACTTCAAGGGGACCCCTGTCCCACGTGAGTGCAAGAATGCAGTTAAGAGGTTATGCTGACCCAAGAAGGTGTGCAGTGAAGATGCCTAGGTGAAAAACCTGAGGCCCTGCAGTTAGGCAGAATCTACAGTTGGCTGTTCTCCCCGGGTCTGGGGGGAGTTCAGTCAAGGCTTGAACAGATCTGCCAGCCTGGCTGTGGTACTTCCTACCCAGGCAGTAGTGAAGTAGTTGCAGTAGGCCAGACATAGAAAGCATGAAAATGGGGTAGGACTAGAATGGGGAAGAAAGGACTGTACTGTCATTCAGTTTCCCCACCAGTCACGAGCCTGTCCCTGCAAGTGACAATGCAGTCCTAGGGAGGAGAGGAAAGGGAATGCTGAGATAGGCAATGGGAGCCCCTCCTAGAGGGCCTGGGATCAAGTTTGGCCCTGTTTTCTACTTCTTCCTGAGGCGAGTCAAGGTAGAAACACAGGAAGAGCAAACAAAGGACATGGAGCACGTGCTGTGTTCCTCAATCAGTGATACTTTGTGCTGTGCATATACTGTCTCTTACAGGCTTCCAGCAGCCCTACAAGGTTGGTATTATATCCATTTTACAGTTGCACTTGGAGAAGGTGATTTGCCCACAGTCATGTAGCCTATAAGGTAAGATTTGAGTCCCAGCCAGTGTGAGTCCAAAACCACTACACAGAAAATTCCCACCTTATACCACCCTGACCCTGCAACCACTCTCTTGTCCCAGCTTTTATGGCTCTCAGGGGAGGACTTGGCTTTTTAGAACAGGCTTGGCTGAAAGAGCAGTAGTAATAACCAATCAGATATGGCTCCAAAGTTGCCCATCTTACCAGTATGAGTTTTCCATCAATTAGCTCCCGCACAAGTGTCGTCTCTTGCCCGTCCCATTTCTGCAGGTGAATGAGTTTCCCTCCATCCAGTGTCACAATGGACTGTGGAAAGAGAGTATAGGCCTGAGCTGTGATCTTAGTCAGGATTGAGGGGCAGGGTGGGGTCTGGACACTGGGGCCCCAGAGGACACAGCCTTTGACCCAAACTAGTGATGGTGTGAGGATGAGAGCTCAGGCAATCCACCTCCCAGCTAACCCCGCAGGACATCTAGTTCACCTCCAGCCTCTGCTCCACTACTGCCTTGCTAGGGAAGAGGCCTTCAGATACTAGGCAAGGAGGGAGAGGCAGGCAGTATGGTGGAGCCAGAGAGCCTGGCTCTGAGAGGCACCACAAGCCTTCAAGATAGACAGTTATCTGTACTCTAGGTGACGCCAGCAGCCTAGTCCCCTCAGATACAGGTGGGATTTACTAGTCTACCCCTGGGAAAGACTGACTGAGGAGGAGGAATAGTCCTGAGAATCTTTTTCCAGCCTTGTGGTTAGTCTACATAATGTCTAAAAGACCCTTAGCAATAGGAAGTATTGGATAATTAGACTTCCTGGCCTGTATTCCTACACCTTTTCTTGGTCCATATCATGTAATCTCTTTAGCTGACAAGAGGGCAGCAACCACAGAGTCCTGTGACTGGATGCCCTTGAAGTGTTCCTTAGCTCTGGGTGCTGCCATACATACATCAGCTGGTTCTCATTTGGCAGCTCTTCCAGGTCTCTCTTTCCTAGGAGTTTGGGGGCCACAAGGCCAGGCTAAGGGATCCTGATGAGCAAGGTGGTTCAGTAGGAGAATCTGAGAAGGTTCTGTGTATTGTTTGGGTGATAAGGAGTATGGGGCCTGTCTCTTAGTGTGCTCTTTTTTTATCCTTACCTTACTCCTTGTTCTCATTCCCCTAGGTTTTTTTTTTTTTGCCTACTCAGAGTAGATATTTTTGCCCTAGGCATTCCAGAGGGCTATTGTGTTTAATTGGGGTTCTTGCCCCTTGAGAAAGTAGGCAAGTCCAAGGAGGCAGGGGCATGTGGTGGGGCAGCCACCTTTATCCCAAGTAGACTGCCATCTTTGGGCACCATCCCCAGCTGTGCTTTCTGGGGACAGCTATGAGGAAGAGGAAATAGCTGATGGGGCTGAATGATAGTGTCATGATAGAACACTGCTATAGGGACACCCTATAGAGATCAAAGCCCCTAAGTTCTCTCACTCCCGTGCCTGGCCTGGAAGGCTGAGGCAAGCTGCCAAGACAGTCACTGCAGGGTGACAGAACCCTGGGAGAGGGGGCTAAGGTTTGGTGGAAAGACACTGCAAACACATTCATGACAAGGTGAATGCCCTACCATGGAACATAGCTCTTCCTGCCTGTCCGCTGGCAACATCGGAAATAGTTTGTCAGGGTCATTGGCCATGTCTGAGAATTAGAAGTTGAAGCAGCATCTGAGTAGGTGGCTTCTTGTTCCTGGCTGCCTTTTTTGCTGCTGGAGGCCACAATGACCTCACTCAGTGGAGGGCCCTGACTTCTGGGCATCATTCCTAAAGCACTTCAGGTCACAGCCATGGCCACATAACTCCGCCATCTATGGAAGGGGAAAGAAACCTAGAGCTACTGCATACCTTGCACAGGGTCACCCAGCTGGAGCTGGAGTAGATACTGAGGTCAGAAGAACATCCTGGCTCTGTGCTGCCCATTCTGAGGCAGACAATAGATGAATCCCAAGAAGGGAGGGAAGAAAACAAGAGGACAGAACTGACATGTATTTAGCAGCAGTGGCATTCCAGCACTACACAGGCTTTATGAACCTTGTTTCATTTAAATTCCCCATGATAGTCTGCCCCTCAGGGTGCAATACCAGGGAGCCAAGACTACCAGCCTATTCTCTTTTAGAGTCTCAGCACTCTTCATTCCCAACCCCTGTTTCCCTGACTTACCTTGACCTTCCTGTCATCTGCTGTTGTCTCATCAAACTCCACCCCCAGCTTGAAGTTGATCTCTGTGTTCTTGAAGGTGCTGTGTGTTTTTAGGGTGAGAATGTCCCCATTCTTTTCGATGATCGTGGTAGGCTTGGTCATGTTGGCCACCTGCCTGGTAGCAAAACCCACTCCTGAGGGTAGGGGGAAGATTGTGAGTATATGAGCTCGGGTAGAGAAGCAGTGTACGAGAAACTCAATGCATAACTCTCAGGCCTGGGTATGGGGAAGTGGAGGACTGTATCTTTCAAAGCCTTTGCATGGGAATTTTAAAATTCAGTCTTGCCCTTCGTTCTGTTTGGTGAACACAGATTACTGATCCCATTAGACAGATGAGATACTTAAGGAACAGCGGTGCCATAGCAAGTCAGTGGCAGAGCTGGGATTAGAATAAGTTACTATTGGGCTGAGCGTGGTGGCTCACGCCTGTAATCACAACACTTTGGGAAGCCAAGGCAGGTGAATCACATGAGGCCAGGAGTTCAAGACCAGTCTGGCCAATATGGTGAAACCCTGTCTCTACTGAAAATGCAAAAAATTAGCCAGATGTGGTGGTATGTGCCTGTAATTCCAGCTACTCAGGAGGTTGAGGCTGAGAACTGCGTGAACCTAGGAGGTGGAGGTTGCAGTGAGTCGAGATTGTGCCACTGCACTCCAGCCTGGCCGACAGAGTGAGACTCCATCTCAAAAAAAAAAAAAAAAAGTACTATGAACTTTTTGTGTAGTAAGAACTGTACATGTTATCTCATTTAGTTCTTCCTGTTCCTCTGAAGACTATTTCCACGTTACAGATGCAAAAAGAGAGGTAAAGCCCAGGGTCACAAATCTGATATTGAAGCCCAGAATTGTCTGACTCCAGAGCTTGCTTAAGTGCTCAGCTATACTACCTCCCAAGGCTAGAGCATAAGGCTGAGGAAAGAAGAGAAACGTAGACTTTCCCTTCCAAAGCCTTAGGCATAAGAGTTTTCCAACTTTGGAAGTTTTTATCCTGAAACTAAGAAGCGTTAGTGCTCTTGTCCCTTATATATGGCAACCCATAATTTTCAAAGCCTGTTACCTATGATCTAGGAGTTAGGTACAAAGGAAGTATTTGTACTATTGTACAGATTGAGGAGGAGCCTAAAGCGGTAGCAACAATGAGTTAGACTCAAACCCGTCTCCTGACTTCCTGTCTAAGGTTCTACGGAGACTCTCTTCCTGACCCAAGCATGGCTTCCTTGGGTACTGGGCAAAGTCCTAAGTGCCCTGCAAGCAAGTAAAGAACAAAGAACTAATCATGACTGCCCCCTCTCCCCACAGCAGTTTACGCTGAGCTGTCCTCCAAGGCAGAGGTGAGGCAGGAGGCAGCCCAGTGTAGTGAAGTGGTGTGTGTAAAGTCTCCAAATGTACCTGGCTACATAGTGCTTGCTGGAAGCTAGGTACTCTGCACATGCCCTACATGGGTTTTACTTAATGCTTGTAACAGCCCAGAAGCGTAGATTATCCCCAATTTACAATGAAGAGAGTGAAGTGTCTTGTCTAAATTCAAACAGAATAAACTGACATAGATTTGAAACTAGGCTCCAAAACTGTTGACTATTTTCACTGGGCGACTCTGCCCAGCACATACTCAATCCAGGCCACCAGTTGTGCCTGTGGTCACTGGTACTAGACGGGACCTCTTTGCCCCTTGAGAGCCCTAGGTCTATAGCAGGAGGGGCAGGGGCTGCCTCTGCCATTATGCTATCAGCCCACCTTTGTTTGGCCAATGAGGAACTTGGCCTTGCCCCTTGGTATCAGGATGAGTCAGGCCAATCACACTCCCCTGCATAGAGCAGGACCTTGTCACGGCACTGGGAGCTCTGTTCACTTAGGACCTACCCAGAGGTATGGAGTGTTTGAAAAGGAAACCACTGCGGTATGAGTGAGGGTCTGAACCAAGAGAAACTAAGAATATTGAGCTGACAGAATTTAGGAGACTCAGGGAGATCTGGGTTCTACTTAGAAATGAAGCCAGCACTATTTACTGAGAGCTGAGGAGGGTATTTTCCCAGGCTTTCCATTCCTACGATAAGAATGCAGGCTGCCTTAACATAAGCTTCTGAAAGGTAACAGGACTTCAGGGAGACCAGCCTGCCTACCCAACTTGAGGCAGAATAAGAGAACAAGAATGGTAAAGTTGTTGCAGCTCAGTTCAAGGACTCAGCTCTGGCCCAGCTTTAGAAGGAGGAACTAAATCTGGTCATTCCAACTTCCCAGTAGCTGCTGGGCTGTGTTCGTGGGGGTTGGGGGGTGGTCCTCTAAGAATGACTGCCTACCTGGAATTACTGGGCATAGCGCCCAGGATAGGGTAGGGGCTGTTGAGAGCTTTGACCTCTCCATCTAAGCCCAAAGCAATAGAAGAAGGGCTGAGGTCAATAATTAGCTAAGCAGTTCCTACTTTTCCCACTCCCAGGGCCTGTAGGGTAGTAGGAAGAGCTCTGAGTTACAGATCTAGAAACCTTAGGTTTTCATATTGGCTCTGCTGTGGAATTGTTATACATTTCTACTCTCCTGGTTTCAGTTTCCCTGCTGAACTAGATAGTATGGGAATCTCCAAATTCCTCACCTGTAAGATTCTTTGAATCCTTCTTATTCTCCATCCCAACACCACAGCAGTTTTCCACATCCTCCTAAACCAGTGACCCTCCCTCCCAGGTCTTGACCTTGCTCTGGGACCCTCTACTGCACATCAGAAGTCCAATGGCTTTCTCTGCCTACCCCTTGCACAGGTGGGTGAGCTTTGGGTTGCAGGAAAGGCCCAGCTGATGATGGGCCTCTTGACCCACCCTACCCCAAGGCTCGCAGACCGTGATTAAGGCCTGGTTACATAGACTGCAGGACAAGGTCAGACTGGCTGGTGAGAAAAGAGGGCATTCTTCTACAAGAATTCTTTCCCCTAATCCAACATGGAGAGATGGGGATTGCTGCTTACTGCAGGTTCCTGTCTTATGTCCTTCTCATATCTGATTCACTGATCCACGGTTTTTTCCCCACTAATCTTTTTCCTCCTAGGTATTTCCTACTTGTTTAAGGTCATAGTACACTCCCTAGCTGCCCCATTCCCTTTCTGGGTTCAGTCTCCTCCAATTTCTAAACTACCCATGCCCGTGTTCTTTTTCTCCCCTGGCTAGACTCCTCTTCCTGTGATCAGTGTTCTTTTTCCAAACCCTCCTCCTTCCTCCAATTCATATATCCCTCTTCCTGGAAAGAGCCTCCCACACAGCTGCCTCCTTCCTCCCCCTCCCTACCGTGGTCTCTAACCAGATTTGGACCACCAAAGCCCCCTCCCTACAGTCCCTATCTGCCCTAGCCCAGGCTGCCATCTCCGCGCTCCCCTATTCCCCAGTCTTAACCAGGAGTGATGCAGCAGGAGTGCTGCATGGGGCTAGGCACGCTACCAGCCCAAGCCAGCATCCTGAGCCCCGCGGCTTGCTCACCGATTGACTTCATGTAGTCATCGAAATTCTTGCTGTCCACTAGCTTCCAGGTGCCCAAGAAAGCGTCCACCATAGTGATGCTGGGCTAGGCTGAGAAAAGCTACAAGAGAGCAGGCATGCAAGGGCTCCGACGGCGGCTCCCTGGCCGGGCTGCCGCTTTAAATAGCCCTCGCATCACATGAGGAGACGTGGCCCACGCCCCCAGCTCCCGAAATAGGAAGCCCCAGGCTAGGGCTCACCCAGGAGGGGCTGGTCCGCCCATCCCCCAACCCACCGAGGTGGGTGGGGACCAGCCAGTGGCGCCCTGCTTGCCTGCGTCAGCGCCAGTGCCTGGCCCCCGAGTCCCTACGCTGGTCTGGCAGGACCTTCACCCTTTCCTGGCCTCTAGGCACTCTGGAATCTGAGAAGGCAGCAGCGGGCACCAGCCCGAGAGCTAGGGCGCATGGCATGGATATCTTCCGTCCCCCAGTCCCTCTTTGAGCTTGGGTTCAGAGCAGAGATGAGACTAGAAAAGGAAAACGCCCTTGGGCTGGTGCCCATGCCGAGAAAAGCTCTGGTTGACTTCTGGCACAGGCATCTCTCCTCGTTTTACAAGTGAGGAGCCCGAGGCTGAGAGGGGAACTGACAAGGTCTCAAGAAATAGGAGGGGGTGAATGGGGCTCAGATTGCAAGCTTGGTCTAGCGGGCTTCAGAGCTCGCGCTCTCCCTTCACTCTCACTGCCCGGTGGCGGAGACAATCACCAGGGGCTCGGTCTGCGGCTGAGCTGACCTTGTCCTCCGCCTGTTTTGAGCAAAAGCCTGACCCTTCGCGCCCCGCCCGCCTCACACGTGCTTGCCCCTCCCTGCGGAATGTCTCCTACTAGCCCTCCTCCCTCCCCACCCTACCCCACACCACCATCCAACTCCCCACCCGCCCCTGCAAGTGCTCCGGGCTTTTCCGGTTTCTTCTCACAGCTCCGAGCTTTAGCTCAGGTCGTTCCCAGTTCCCCTCCTTCAGAAATTCTGCCAATTCGGTCAGCTCTTCAGGGCCCGCGGCTGCCTTCCCCACCTGCCGCCCTTTCTTTGACCTGTGCACACTAGCAAGCCGCCTGCACTTTTGGGTAATTTGCTGCCTCCTTTTGAGAGCCTGCTGTGCGTGGTTTGTCACTGTATAGTTTACTAAGCACTTTCAGTAAAAATAAGACCCGCCTTGTATTGCTCTTTATTGCATGCTGAGGGCTTTAGGTGTATTATTTCATTGAACTTTTTATTTTATTATTATTTTTTAGAGACAAGGTCTCTCGCTGTGTCTCCTAGGCTGGAGTGCTGTGACGCCATCATAGGTCACTGCAGCCTCAAACTCCTGGGCTCAAGGGATCCTCCCACCTTAGCCTCCCCAGTAGCTGGGACTATAGGCACACGCCACCACACCTGGCCTCATTGAACTTTTAAAGCAAAATCCATGATGTAGGTGTTATTGTGTTATTTTCTCTTTTTAAAAAGATGAACATGTTGAAACTCTGAGGAGCTCACTCATTAATTCAGCAGTTAATAAAGCACCTACTTTGTGTCAGGCCCTGCTTTGGAGAGAGACAACAGGGAACAAGACACACACCTCTGGGCAGCCAGACACAAAACTAGTGTGGTGGTTCTAAAGGGAATCCTGTCCTGTCCTGACCTGGGGGCCCAATGTAGGCTTCTCGGAGGAAGTGAGGAATAAATGAGTTTCTGAGGGATGGCAGGAGGCTCTGCACATCAAGGAGTAGTGCCGAACTGAATTTCAGCCAGCAGCAGCCTGTCCAGGGTGGGCCTGCAGAAGCCAACACAGGAGCCCTAAGCCTGCCATGTGCGTATAGTATGGCAGGCCCTCCTTCCTGGGACTCTGTTTCTCCATGTGCAAACCCTGCCTCCCTTCCCTGGACTGTTCTGGGAACAAGGCCAGGGAGGAAGAGCCCTCTCCCCACCCTAAGATCTTGATTCCTTTGGACAGTCCGGTTGCCAGAAGACTCAGAGGCTTATTTCTGCCAAAGCTATAGGGACAGGCCTCAGGGCTGGGCATGGAACCTTGGTGATCTCACTGTTGGAACAGGTGCCAGGAGAGAAGGAGGGGGAAAAGATGATTTCTGACTCAAGGTCACAGCCTTCACACACAGGGCCTCCTCTCAAGGACTGTGTGGCCAGGAACCAGAACTGTCTCTTTACGTGGCCCATATAATGCAATGATGGAGAGCTGGGGCTGGGCTAATGACTGCTGGCAGATCTGCGTTCTGATCTGAAATTTGTTGGGTACTAGCTGTGTGGCCTTGGGCAATTCACTTAAGCCACTCTGAGTCTCCAATTCTTTTTTTTCTTTCTTTCTTTTTTTTATTTTAAGAAGGAGTCTCATCGCCCAGGCTTAAGTGCAATGACCTGTTTCGGCTCACTGCAATCTCCACCTCCTGGGTTCAAGTAATTCTCCTGCCTCAGCCTGCCGAGTAGCTGGGATTACAGGCAACTGCCACCACCCCTGGATAATATTTGTATTTTTAGTAGAGACGGGGTTTCACCACGTTGGCCAGGCTGGTCTTAAACCCCTGACCTCAGGTGATCTACCTGCCTCGGCCTCCTAAAGTTCTGGAATTACAGGTGTGCGCTACCACGCCGGCTTCAGTTTCATCTTTAAAATGAAGGGATTTTTTTTGGAGATAGAGTCTTGCACTCTGTTGCCCAGGCTGGAGTGCAATGGCATTATCTCAGCTCGCTGCAACCTCTGCCTCCCGGGTTCAAGTGATTCTTCTGCCTCAGCCTCCCAAGTAGCTGGGACTACAGGCGCGGGCCACCACGCCTGGCTAATTTTTGTATTTTTAGTAAAGATGGGGTTTCACCATATTGACCAGGCTGGCCTTGAACTCCTGACCTCAAGTGATCCGCCTGCCTCGGCCTCCCAAAGTGCTGGGATTACAGGCATGAGCCACTGCGCCCGGCCTATTTATTTATTTGGAGAGAGTCTCACTCTGTCACTCAGGCTGGAGTGCAATGGCATGATCTCAGCTCATGGCAGCCTTGACCTCCCAGACTCAAGGGATCCTCCCACCTCAGCCTCCTGAGTAGTTAGGACTACAGGCACATGGCTCCACACCTGGCTAATTTTTTTTGTGTATTTTTGGTAGAGACAGGGTTTTGCCATGTTGCCCAGGCTGGTCTTGGACTCCTGGCCTCAAGCAATCTGCTTGCCTTGGCTTCCAAAGTGCTGAGACTACAGGTGTGAGCCATGACACCTGGCCCAAGATAATACATTTAAATGCTGAACATGGTTGACTTACTAAAGTTCACTGCTGCTGCTCCTCTTGCTGCTATTCTTATTGTCTCCAGGGATGGTGCAGACACCTAAGACCTAGTCTGAGCTCTGCCACTACCTGCTGAGTTACTTACCCAAGGCAGATTGCTTTGCTTCTTTAATCCTCAGTTTTCTTATTTCTGGGACAGGATTGGAAACTGCTGCAACTGTGAAAAAGGGGCTATAGACGTTTTTCAGGATGGGTTGGGGTGGGAGGCACTGCCAGAAAATCCATTTGCTCCCTCTCTTGGGCCTGTCCAAATTGAGCAGCATGGGGCTTTGAGGAGCTCTACCAGACAAGCCTCAGACCAACTACCCTCACTGCCCTTCCCCCACCTCACCTCCGTGCTCAGACCTGGGTCACCCAAGTTAACCCATAAGCCACACCCCATCTCCTTTCCTCCTGGTTTACATCCTTCTCCCTTCTAAGTATGTACAGTTCTCTCCTCATCCCTCTGAGTTACCTGCATCCTCTTCCTCTGTTATGCTGACTACATTTGGGGGAGAATGTGAGCCCTGTCCCTTTTTGTGCTCCTCTGTCTTGCCCTCAGCAGATTCAGATGTGGATATAACATCTGGCAGGCAGCAAGACCAGTGCCTGCCAAAAGCAGCATCTCCCCAGCCCTCATCCTGTAGTGAGGTCACTGTTCTATGTTTCCACGGCAACCACAGGCTGGGAAGATGGAGAAGAGGAGAGATGAGTAACCAGAAGCCAGCCAATGAGATGAGCTGCAGCACCGGATGATCCATGGGGCCATGGGGAGCGGGCACAAGGGAGGCCTGCTCAGCATGTTCAGCTGTTTCCTGGACCCTCCCTGCCATCTGGATGCCTCCACTAGAGAATGTGCTACTGGCACCAGGAAAGAGCTAGAGGCTGAAGAAGCTGAGCTAGAAGCTTTGCTGAGCTAGAAACTTTGCTGACCCAAGCACATGGCCCTCCTTTTTTGCCTCTTCAGGGTCTAAGTCTATGGATGCTGACTACCCCCGCCCCATCCCACCCCTAGTATCTGCAACTGGGAACTTTTCCCATTTGCTGGTAATGATGGTAGGGCTCTTTCTGCCTCTGCCTGCCATGGGACCAGCAAGTCTTAGACATCCCTTTTTATGCCCTTGGTCCATGTGTCTTTGTTTACCAGAAAGGGGTCCCAATCCAGACCCCAAGAGAGAGTTCTTGCATCTCACACAAGAAAGAATTTGGGGCAAATCCACAGAATAAAGTAAAAGCAAGTTTATTAGAGAAGCAAAGAAATGTCTGTTTAGTAAACATTATTAACCTGTTCCCTTAACTGTAAACATTTTGTGACTAAAAATGTTTCACCATGTGGGAATGCATCCCAACCAGGTCTCAGCTTCATTTTACCCAGCCTCTATTCAAGATGGAGTCACTCTGGTTAGAATGCCTCTGACATAGGCCAAACATGGTGGCTCACGCCTGTAATCCCAGCACTTTGGGAGGCCGAGGTGGGCGGATCACGAGGTCAGGAGATTGAGACCATCCTGGCTAACATGGTGAAACCCCGTCTCTCCTAAAAAAAAAAAAAATACAAAAATTAGCCGGGTGTGGCGGTGGGCGCCTGTAGTTCCAGCTACTCGGGAGGCTGAGGCAGGAGAATGGTGTGAACCCAGGAGGCGGAGCTTTCAGTGAGCCGAGATAGCGCCACTGCACTCCATCCTGGGCGGCAGAGCAAGACTCCATCTCAAAAAAAAAAAAAAAAGGAAGAATGCCTCTGACATCTTCAGATTCAATGTCTTTGGAAAGAGCCCTGATTCTAAATTCCAGGGGCTGCACTTACTAGCTAGAGACCTAGAACAAGCTCCCTTTCCCCCTTCTGAGTCTCGTTTTCTCCCAAATAGAGGAAGGCCATCAACTTCTCAGCATTGTCAGGAGGATTAAAAGAGATAACAAATGGAAAGCCTACCATGCACTAATATTGAAGGAATGGTAACTCCTTTCTCCTTTCCTCCTTCCAGTTCTTTTCCCTAGGATATTTGAGTAAGCCAAGGCCCTTTGAGACCCTGAATCAGTAGGATAGGATTCAAGTATATGGCCAACTCCTCCTCATTGAGGTCACAGAGTGGCCTTCAGATCTTGGACATGAGTTTCCTCATATTACCCTTTCTCGCTCTTTAAATATTCATTCATTCTACCAATCTTAATTGAGCACCTCCTATGGCCAGACACTGTGCTGGGCTCAGTGGGGATCCAGGGTGAACAGGAGAGCGCCCTGCTCTCACTTAGCTCACAGTGCAGGGGGGCTGGAGCCACAGTGGGTGGAGTGGAGTGTTCTTTCTGCCACTAGGAAATCTGCTTCCTTGTTCCCCAAGAGTTCTAGATACTGTGGGCTGGAGAGAACAAATGATGGCAGAGGTTTACTCAACACCAATTTGCTTCTAAGAAACTGCTGCCTGTGGCAGAATGCTCTCTGAAATGAGAACAATGACCCTCCCTGCCCTGGGGGAGAGGGGGGTACCTCAGTGGGGAGGGGCAATCTGTCTTCTCAGAAACCAGCCTCTCCCTGTTGCTGACAGAAGGAAGACAAGACTCTATAGCTGGTCTCATCTATTTCCTTGGTCTAATTTGTTACTGAAATTCTTTTTAAGAAAAGTTCCTGGCGGAGACTAAAGCATAGTATATTGACACGATGGGGCGCATTCAGGGTGCTATGGCTGTAGACAGGTACAGCATATTGAATGAATGAACAAATGAGTGAGTGAAGGAGAGAATCTACCCCTCTAGCTTTAGCGGCTCTGGAGTGAGACTTGGGTTTCAATCTTGCCATATGTATACAACAGCTGTGTGACCTCGGGCAAGTCGTGATCTCACTGGGTCTCAGTTTCTGAATCTGCAAAGAGCATTATCACTATCCTCACCTAGCCAGCCTCCCAAGGACTCTGCGAAGCTAGGGAAAGACAAATTGAGGAATGCAGCACAAAGGATGTTTCTCCAACTCCTGGCCTCAAGTGATCCTCCTGCCTCAGCCTCTCCAGTAGCTGGGACAGGTGTACCTGGTTTATGTTTTCTCTCTTCCAGCCTCCTTCCTTGGCTGCCTGTGGTCCTTGGCACCAGACCCACTTTCTTGGACATGACGCCATAGCCAAAACCCATAGCTGAAACCCACAGCCTCACAGCCCACATACTCTAGCCCCTACCTGCCTCTCCCAGCTTTCCACACACACTGCAGCCACTCTGACCTTTTTGTACATTGAGGGGGCACCATGTTTCTCTCTTTATGTTTGCCAACAGTGCTCTTCCTCACCCCTACAGTCTTTTCATTAACTCCTTTTTTCTTTTTCAAAAAATCTTTTAAAAATAATTTTTTTTTTTTTTAGACAGTCTCGCTCTGTCACCCAGGCTGGAGTTCTATGGTGCAATCTCAGCTCATTGCAACCTGTGCTTCCCAGGTTCAAGCGATGCTCATGCCTCAGTCCCCTGAGTAGCTGGGATTACAGGCACCTGCCACCACACCCAGCTAATTTTTGTATTTTTAGTAGAGATGAGGTTTCACCATGTTAACCAGTGTGGTCTCCAACTCCTGACCTCAAGTGATCCACCTGCCTCAGCCTCCCAAAGTGCTAGGTTTACAGGCATGAACCACCACGCCTGGTCAACTCCTACTCATTTTTCAGCTTTCAGCGTAACTATCCTGCTTCTGGGTAGCCCCATCTTCCCTGACCTTTCCTATCCTGCTTTGATGTTTGTTTCAGAGTCTGTCTTTGCGATTACACCAGAGGCCCTTAGAGGGCTGAGACCCAGTCTGTGTTGCTCCCTGCTATGCACAGGACCTGGTACGTATTTGTGGAGTGAACAAACAGTCTTTCCGGAGAAAAGAAAGTCACTTGTTCTTGCAGTGTTCTCTGTTTTGAAATTCTGACACCATCACCATCTCCTTCTCCACTACTCTCAACTTTCCTCCTGCCAAAGTATCCTGTTTTGTGTCCTCTTTCTCACTCCATCCCTGAGGGCTAGTAGCCTGGGACATTTCCTGTGTGTGGTGGGGCCCCAAGTACTCCCAGGTGAGAATTGCGCTTTGGAAAGCATGAGTGTAGTCTGGATCTCAACAGCAGCTTTTTTGCAGGCACAGGGCTAGGGCTATTCCCAGAGAGTCATATTGAAGGAATGGTAACTCCTTTCTCCTTTCCTTCTTCCAGTTCTTTTCCCTAGGATATTTGAGTAAGCCAAGGCCCTTTGAGACCCTGAATCAGTAGGATAGGATTCAAGTATATGGCCAACTCCTCCTCATTGAGGTCACAGAGTGGCCTTCAGATCTTGGACATGAGTTTCCTCATATTACCCTTTCTCGCTCTTTAAATATTCATTCATTCTACCAATCTTAATTGAGCACCTCCTATGGCCAGACACTGTGCTGGGCTCAGTGGGGATCCAGGGTGAACAGGAGAGCGCCCTGCTCTCACTTAGCTCACAGTGCAGGGGGGCTGGAGCCACAGTGGGTGGAGTGGACCCATACCTGGGGTCCCATACCTGGGGCTGAGCCTGGCTCCCTCCTCAAACTTCAGTTTCCTTTTCTCTCAAATGAAAAAAGGTTGCCTCTGCAAAAATCTAAATAGCCTCTAATATTGGATTAGGTAAAGTATAATTAGAAAGGTAAACCTTA
>NW_012101377.1:1196972-1202704 GCF_000951045.1 Mandrillus leucophaeus
CTTCCAGTTCTTTTCCCTAGGATATTTGAGTAAGCCAAGGCCCTTTGAGACCCTGAATCAGTAGGATAGGATTCAAGTATATGGCCAACTCCTCCTCATTGAGGTCACAGAGTGGCCTTCAGATCTTGGACATGAGTTTCCTCATATTACCCTTTCTCGCTCTTTAAATATTCATTCATTCTACCAATCTTAATTGAGCACCTCCTATGGCCAGACACTGTGCTGGGCTCAGTGGGGATCCAGGGTGAACAGGAGAGCGCCCTGCTCTCACTTAGCTCACAGTGCAGGGGGGCTGGAGCCACAGTGGGTGGAGTGGACCCATACCTGGGGTCCCATACCTGGGGCTGAGCCTGGCTCCCTCCTCAAACTTCAGTTTCCTTTTCTCTCAAATGAAAAAAGGTTGCCTCTGCAAAAATCTAAATAGCCTCTAATATTGGATTAGGTAAAGTATAATTAGAAAGGTAAACCTTAGGTTTATAAAATGGCACCTCACATCACCATGAGGTCTCAAGCATGCTTATGTGCCATGTGGCCTGGCCTCCATCTCCTCTTCTGGCACCAAACAGATGGACCAGTAGTCATGCCTCATAGTGCATTCTATTCAGGAACAGCTTACCCAAGATTGTGGAAGGATTCAAGCAGCTCCCAGAGGCCTGACGAGCCTGGCTGGTGTGGACAGATGACCACTGTTGTCCCTGGGTGAGGAGAGCTGGCAAGCCATGGCAGAGTGGCTGGCAGAGAGTGTATCTTGGCCTCAGGAGTCTGAGGCCAGATGTGTTCCAGGAAGCAAGTACAAAGCCAACACTGTCAGCCTGGCTTGGGCTGAGATCTTGGGAGTTGTCCGGGTTGGTTGATGGGGCAGCAACCCAGGACTCTGTAGTAAACAAAGACACCGGACAGGAAAAGGAAGGAGCCCATTTGCAGGAAGGACTGGGTGGGCTGGGGGTGACCAGGACTGGAGCCCAGGGTGAAAGATTTCTCCTTGTAAAGATTGGCAGTGGGAGGACCATGAGGTTAGAGGGATAGGATCAGAGTCAGGAAGAGATAAAGTCAGATGGAGAAGGCTGTCCTTCTTAGCATGGGATCACCCTGTGCAGGAGTAAACATAGTCCAGGTCACGCCTGTAATCCTAGCACTTTGGGAGGCCAAGGGGGGCAGATCAGTTGAGGTCAGGAGTTCAAGACCAGTCTGGCTAACATGGTGAAACCCTGACTCTACTAAAAATACAAAAAAATTAGCCAGGCGTGGTGGCGGGCACCTGTAATCCCAGCTACTCGGGAGGCTGAGGCAGGAGAATCACTTGAACCCGAGAGGCGGAGGTTGCAGTGAGCCAAGATCATGACACTATACTCCAGCCTAGGCGACAGAGCAAGACTCTGTCTCAAAAAAAAAAAAAAAAAAGCCCAGACAGCACCAGGAATCATAGGCTGGTATATGTCTGGCTACCGATTCTTCTCCCACCACTGGGGAGCCAGTTTATGATCTGTTAGAGGAAATGAGGAGGAGATTTAAAGACCACCAAGGAAAATTGGGAGACATGACACCTGAGTGAACTTGGGCAAGTCAGTCTCTCTGTGCCTGTTTCCTCCTCTGTGTGATGAGGATAGTAATGTCTAACCTTTCAAGAGAATAAACGAGATTGTGGGTATAGAGAAGCTTTGTGTGCTATGAGCGCAGTGCAGAAAATTGTGGCTAACATTGGTGCATCACTCCCTGAGCACTGCACCGGACTTAGCAGCTTTTTGTCTTTCAACTCGCGTCACCCTGACAATAAAACCTAGTGAGGCAGGTACTATTCTCATCCCTGATGTACAGGTGACAGCCAGGATTTGGACTCAGGTAGACTGGCTCTAGAGCTCATGGCTTAACCATTATTCTACACTGGCTCTCCCTGTGACAGTGTTCACCCTGCCTTCTCTGTGACCTTAGGCCAGTCTCTTTTCTTCAGTGTTCCCAACTCTATGTTACGAGGTTGGGCCAGATGATCTATTTAATCCCTCAAGCTTTGGCAGTTGCTGGTTCAGGAAAGGAACTTCCAAGTAGGGGAGAGGGTGAGGTGGGACCAGAGCAGAGAGAGGATAAACTTTTCCAGTGTCTCTGCCTTTTCATCAGTGAGTAGGCTGGCAGGCTCCCCTTTGCCCTATAAGTGGGGCCAAGGGAGCAGGTGATGCTCAGCCCCAGCCTGGAATATTCACTGGTCCCTGAGGATCACTGAGGTCTGACCACCAGGTCCGCCTGCCAATAGTCAGGCAAGGCCCATTTCCTCCTCCTAACAGACTCCAGAGGACTCTTCTTCAGTCTTCAGTCTGTACCCGCCCATTCTGGGCCCCTGTCCCCTCACCCAGGATCCGTTTATCTGGGCACCAGGCCTGATCTGGGGCCCGGGGATGGGACTATTTATAGATGTCCTCTGTCTCCTTGGCCTGGGTCTCTAGCCAGATTGGGCCATTCACACACATTTTCTCTCTCTGTCAGTCACTCATTGAACTTGACTGTCACTAGTCTGATGCCTGGCCTCATGGTGAGTACGGAGGATAACCGACAGATGACCTAGACTTGGTCCCTGCCCATGGGAGAGATGGACTTTTCTACAGACTGTGACAATACAGAAAGGCTATTACTATCACACAGGGCTGTCTCTATACCATGGAATACCAGAGGAGGGAGCCCCCCACTCTGCCAGGAAAGCCAGGAAAGGCTTCATACAGGAGGCACTCTTTGGACTGGGTCTTGAAGGATAGGCACATAGGCGTCCACCACATGTGGGGAGGGGAATTGGGAAGGCAGAGGAGAAGGATTTGTTGAGAGAGGATGAGATTTTCCTGATGATTGCCCTGGGGTGACGGCAGAAGATAAAAATAGCAAGTGATGAGAATGGAAAGATAATGTAGGTCACACAGGAGAAGATCTTGCTCATCATCCAGGAGTCTGGCCTTCCTTCTGAAAGCAGTTGAGAGTAATGGAGGGTTTCGGGCAGGGGACCTTCATGATCTGATTTGTATTATGGGAAGAGTTCCCTGTCTGCTGTGTGGAGGCTGCATGGAAGATTTCGGTTAGGAGGCTGTGGCAGCTATCCAGACTGCACGGTCCAGCAGGGCTCACCCATGCCCACACGGCAACTGGAGGGGGGGAAAGGGAAGAGGACACACTCCTAATTAAAGGCATGGCCTGGCCACTGCACACATCTCTTCTCTCTCGGCTACATCTAGATGCAAGTGAGACTAGGAAATACAGTGATTATTCTGGACTGCTTTTTACTCTAGAAAAGGGAAAGAGTAGATATCAGGGTACTGGAGGTCTCTGATACAGTGGTTAAAAGTTTCTGAGCCAGGCGTGGTGACTCATACCTATAATCCCAGCAATTTGGGAGGCCGAGGCAGGTGGATCACTTGAGATTAGGAGTTCGAGACCAGCCTGGCCAACGTGGCGAAACCCCGTCTCTACTAAAAATACAAAAATTAGCTGGGCATGGTGGTGCATGCCTGTAATCCCAGCTACTTGGAAGGCTAAGGCAGGAGAATCACTTGAACCCAGAGGGCAGAGGCTATACAGTGAGCTAAGATCGCGCCACTGCACTCCAGTCTGGGTGACAGAGCAAGACTCTGTCTCAAAAAAAAAAAAAAAAAAAGTCTCTGAAATCAGATTTCTGAGTTTAAGTCCTGCCTTAACCACTTACCATCTGTTCAGGCAGATTACTCGCCCCCTCTCGTGCCTCAGTTGCCTCCTCTGAGGGTACAGTGAGCTAACACACAGCAAGTGCTTACATAGATCCTGGCACATAGTGAGGCCCAGAGCTGGTTTCTGTTTCTAAGAGAAGTGGGGCTCTGGGAACAGGTGTTGCCTGACTCCCCAGGAATCACTGAGGTATCCACAGTGGGGCAGATGTCTGGCTAGGGCATCCAGGACTATGAGCTGTGCCCTTTAGCCCAATTCTCTCAATCCCCATGGCTAGCTGAGGCAGAGGATGCTGGGAGCAGGGTATGGGGGTCCTGGGAAAAGAAAGGAAGGTGGATTTTAGAGATAATTCAAGGATAGATGGCCCAAGAAATGATGTCTCTGGACCTAGGGGCTTCAGATGCAGCCCAGCCTGGAGCCCCTTTCCCTCACAGGACAACAGATCTCCCAGGGCCATGGTGGGGCAGGGAAGGGGAGGTGGGGTGGCTAGTCAAGGTCACTTGGAAGAGAAGGGAAGGGGAGATTGGGTGACTAGTCAAGGTCGCCTTGACTAGTGACTCCAGACTTGGCTGCTGTGTGATCTCAGGCCTCCAACCACCACTGACCTTCTCTGGGCTTTGGTCTTTCCATCTGGAGGCTGGGATTACTTCTCCTTGCCTTCCTGCAAAGTGAGTGTGAAGATTAGATGTCAGTCATAGAATCAGGTTGCTCCCTGCAGGGCTGAGTGCCTTGGAGGGATGAGTCAGTAGCAGATGACAGTGCACCCCTTCCCCAGAAGGAGAAGCACTGCAGCTCAGTCCAGCTGAGCCATGACTGACTGTTCTGCCTTCTTCCTCATTTGAGCTATGCTCTTTTCCCCAGGCTACTGGTTGTAAAATAGGGTGGGATAAGAGAGTAATGTGGGAGGGAAAGGACGGGTGGAAGGAAACAAGAGGGAGGAGGATAGCGACATCAGGAGAAAGGCAGAATGGTAAGATTGAGGGCTCATGGCTAAGGAAAATGAAAACTTAGAGTGAAAGGGGAGGTGTCTAGAATTAGCTTTGTGGGAACCCACTCTCCCCATATTCAGGCGCAGATGGGGAGCTTGCTGAGGGTAGGTGCTGTGCCTTATTCATCTCTCTGTCCTCTTCTCAGGGCACACCACAGTATAAGCCTCCACCGAAAACAGGTCTGCTGTCAGTTTGTTGTCTGAACCCCAGACTTGGTCCCCCACTGAGCCTTCATGAAGCCTCCCCACCCAGGCCCTGCTTACAGGAGGATCTGAAAGGCAGCCTTGAGAAGAAGGAGGGGCAGCTGGGAGACAGGAGTGTGGGTCCCATTAGGGCTCCCTCAGTGCCTTGCTGTGCTACCTGGGACAAACCACTTATCCTCTAAAGCTCTTTCCCCATCTGAGTAAAGTGAGTTCATGGCTGTAGTTTGAGGGCTATTTTTACTCCATTAAACCCTATCTTCAAACAAATTCTTAGGCCAGGTGTGGTGGCTCATGCCTGTATTTCCAACACTTTGGAAGGCTGAGGTGGGAGGATCGCTTGAGCCCAGGAGTTTGAGACCCGCCTGGGCAACAAAGTGAGACCCTCATCTCTACAAAAAAAAAGTTAAGTAATTAGCTGGGCATGGTGGCACGTGCCTGTAGTTGTAGCTACTTGGGAGGCTGAGTGGGAGGATCACTTGAGCCCAGGTCGAGGTTGCAGTGAACCATGATCATGCCACTGCACTCCAGCCTGGGCAGCAGAGTGAGACTCTGTCTCAAAAAAACACAAATTCTGGCCGGGCACAGTGGCTCACATCTGTAATCCCAGCACTTTGGGAGGCCGAGGCGGGCAGATCATGAGGTCAGGAGACTAAGACCATCCTGGCTAACACAGTGAAACCCCGTCTCTACTAAAAAAATACAAAAAAATTAGCCGGACGTGGTGGCAGGCGCCTGTAGTCCCAGCTATTCGGGAGGCTGAGGCAGGAGAATGGTGTGAACCGGGGAGGTGGAGCTTGCAGTGAGCCGAGATCGTGCCACTGCGCTTCAGCCTGGGCGACAAAGCGAGATTCCATCTCAAAAAAAA
>NW_012101377.1:1208101-1209437 GCF_000951045.1 Mandrillus leucophaeus
CACCCCCAGACACATCCACACAGACAACCTCTCCCACACCCCCAGACACATCCACACAGACCTCCAGACACCTCCAGACACCATCCACACCCCCAGACACATCCACACGGACGACCTCACCCACATACCCTCACCACATACCTGGCATTAGAGACTGGGGCAGAGGCCTGCAGCTGGCCCAGGGTGGACCATCCACACACAGCCCCTACACGGAACTGGCTACAAAATTGGCAGGATCCAGTGCAAAGTGAAAATGTGAGCCCCTGTTCAACAATTATTAGGAATTTCAAGATAAGGCCGGGGGCGGTGGCCCACACCTGTAATCCCAGCACTTTGGGAAGCCGAGGTGTGTGGATCACTTGAGGTCAGGAGTTCGAAACCAGCCCGGCCAACATGGTGAAACCCCGTCTCTACTAAAAATACATAAATTAGCCGGGCATAGCGCTGAGCCTGTAATCCCAGCTAATCGGGAGGCTGAGGCAGGAGAATTGCTTGAACCTGGGAGGCGGAGCTTGCAGTGAACTGAGATCACGCCACTGCACTCCAGTCTGGGCTACAGAGCGAGACTCTGTCTCAAAAAAAAAAAAAATTTCAAGATGATGACAGCAGATTATTAAACCAAGAGCAGGGCCATTCTGAGGGCTCTGTTTGACCACACAGGTTGGTTTCACACCAATGATGCTAGCTCTGCTCCTAACACATTCCAACCATTCCCCTGGAGACTCACAGTCCCACAGACACCATCCTGCTAGAGAGACACACTCACCCAGGGACAAATATTCACTCCCCTAGACCCATCACCACTGAGGGCACACCCACCTCTCCACCCCAGACACATACATTCACATCAGCCCCAGTACCACGGAGCCTCACCTAGAGCCAGAGTTCCTCCCGGCTGCATGGGTCCAGGCATCCCACCAGGGCACAGGACTGTTTCACTCGATCCTCCCTCGGGCTGCCGGGGTCTCCTCCACTCTCCTGCTCCAAACAGTCCCTCCCCCAAATGCACATTAGCCTACCTGCTGGGCTGGCCATGGAGGATAGAGGAGAGGGGAATGCCAGCTCTTCCACCCACCCAGTCAGCCTGCAGGGACCCAGCTGAGGATAAGATGCCAATAATAATACCTGGCCGGGTGTGTGCAGGGACCCAGCTGAGGGTCAGATGCCAATAATAATACCTGGCTGGGCGCAGTGGCTCACACCTGTAATCCCAACACTTTGGGAGGCCGAGGTGGGAGGATTACCCGAGGTCGGGAGTTTGAGACCAGCCTGACCAACATGGTGAAACCCCATCTCTACTAAAAATACAAAAATTAGCCAGGCGTGGTGGTGGGTG
>NW_012101377.1:1209487-1211180 GCF_000951045.1 Mandrillus leucophaeus
AAAAAAAAAAAAAAAAAAAAAAAACCCAAATTCTTAGGTGGAAGTCCAGGAAATAAAAGGAATCTTCACTGGTGGAAGTCAGGAAGGGTGCTGGAACCCACTTATATGGTCCTGGAGGGTCTGGGGAGGCCAATTTAAAGAATGGAAGCCCTGCTCTCTGGGCCTCAAGCAGGTTTGGCTATCCCTCCCCTGCCTGCTGTCCCGTCCCCACTACCTCCGCATGTCCTTTCTGCAGCCTGGGTGGGAATGGGGGTCCAGTCAACTTGCAAAGAGCAAGCAGCGCCCCTCTTGAGGTTTTCTTTCAATCCCTGGGAAATAGCACCACTCATCCCAGCCCCACCCCACACAGACACAGTGGTCTCGCCCTGGATCCCTTGGGATGGGGGAGGGGCCCAGAGAGAGCCCTCAGATTCCAGAGCCTCTGGATGCTTAGCAGGGATTGAGGTCTTTAGTAGGGGGTTGGGAAAAGAAGAAATGCATTTCTGGGGAGCCATGAGATTGGAGCCAGGAGGCTCCTGGCTAAATGATCTAGAGTAGCCACTGCATCTCTCTGGATCTCAGTCTCTCCATCAGTACAGTGAGGGATGAATGCCCTTTCTCATTTGTGACTGGTAGAATGATAGGAGTGGGGATAGGGGCAGAGATTGTGTTGTGGGTGCTGAGTTTCCCAAGAGACAGCATCTTGCTTATAGTTCAGAGCCAGTGATGGTGGCCGCAGCAGCCAAGCCTTGGAGGGAGGGTTGGTAGGAAGACTTGGTTGAACCTGGGCCCTGCCACTAAGTTACTGCCTGTGGTCCCCTCCTGGGGCCACATTTTCTCCATCTGTCTAATGGGAGTAAATGCTCCCAGACCCAGGAGTCGGTGACTGCACCTGGCATCAGAGACTGGGGCAGAGGCCTGCAGCTGGCCCAGGGTGAGGGTCACAGTCCTGTTGTGCAGAGCCAGGAGTGGTTGTCAAAGATAGTGTAGAAAACCAAAAGTCAGGTGGGAGTGCTGAAGGAACCTCCAACTTTTTTGGTTTATAGATGGGGAAACAGGCTGGATGTGGGAAGACCAGTTGTCCAGGGTCCCAGAATGGGTTGGGGACACAGACGGGATGAAAACTGGGACTGCTGACCATCTATTCCAGCTTCTCCTCACAGGAAGCTCTAATAGAAGGTACAGGGAGTAGCTTTGTCTGGGGAGCAGGGAGATGGCCCTTCCACATCCCTGCAAGGTGTGGAAACAGATAACACAATGGGAGCTTAGCCAGCTTGTATTCCCTTTCCTTTTTTCTCTCTGCTTGTCCTGTGCGCTGCTCAGGATTTGTAAATCTCAGAAGTCTCCAGTTAACCATTCCATCTTTTCCACACAGGATAGGGGTGCAGTCGGACAGGAGCAGCAGATAAGGGGGTTGGAATTCCGCAGTAACAAAGAGGTCCAGCTGTAGGGGCATGAGATTAGGTTAGGGTGTGCAGGGAGGAACTGAGCACAGAGCTTTCCCCTGTGTCTGGAGTGGCGGGGGTGAGGTAAGGTTTCTCTATGATTTCGGGAACCCCTTCAGAGACCATGGTTTTCTGGTTCCCAAGTCCAGAAGAGACATCTCAGACATGCACATACCCAGGCATATCCACACAGACGACCTCTCCCACACCCCCAGACACATCCACACAGACGACCTCTCCCACACCCCCAGACACATCCACACAGACGA
>NW_012101377.1:1219875-1235632 GCF_000951045.1 Mandrillus leucophaeus
AGCCTGACCAACATGGTGAAACCCCATCTCTACTAAAAATACAAAAATTAGCCAGGCGTGGTGGTGGGTGCCTGTAATCCCAGCTACTGAGGAGGCTGAGGCAGGAGAATTGCTTGAACTTGGGAGGCAGGGAGGTTGCAGTGAGCCAAAATCACGCCATTACACTCCAGCCTGGGCAATAAGAGTGAAACTCTGTCTCAAAACAAACAAACAACAACAACAAAAAACACCTAACACTTGTTGAACATTTACCATGTGCCAGGCACTGTTCCAACACTTTATAAATACTAACTCATTTAATCCCACAACCCTATGAAGTAGGTAATTTTTATTTTTTTTTTGAGACAGAGTTTTGCTCTTATTGCCCAGGCTGGAGTGCAGTGGCACGATCTCGGCTCACTGCAACTTCCATCTCTCAGGTTCAAGCGATTCTCCTGCCTCAGCCTCCAGAGTAGCTGGAATTACAGGTGCCTGCCACCATGCCTGGCTAATTTTTTGTATTTTTAGTAGAGACAGGGTTTCATTATGTTGGCCAGGCTGGTCTCAAACTCCTGACCTCAGGCGATCCACCCTCCTTGGCTTCCCAAAGTGCTGGGGTTACAGGCGTGAACCATCGCGCCCGGCCCTGAAGTAGGTAATATTTTTTTATCCCCATTTTATAGGTAAGGAAGCTGAGGCACAGAAAAGTTAAGTAACTTGAGCAAGATCACAGCTAGTAGGAGAGGAAGCTGGGATTTTAACCTGCTACAGACAGCATGCTCTGTCAGTTGTTGATGTGACTGTACTGGGCATGTCAGGCACTGTGAACCCAGTGGTTCCAGGGTCTGCCCCTGAGGAGCTCAGGTCCTCTGTGAAATGATGAAAAAAGATGATTATGATGCAGCGTGTTTTTGACTGGGGTCCATGGTCAGTCCCAGGAGTCCCCAGGATGGTCACTTGGCTGGAGGAACACAGATGATTTTCTTTCACTACAGTCACAATATTTGGAAGATGTCTGCATGAAAGACATAGTCTTTTTTACCTTTTTACAGACAAAATTGTCAAATATGTAATAAAGGCATTTCCACTGATAGCGTACGCCGTCAGATAATGGACAGTCCACATGGCGGCTGGTTACCCAGCCTAGACAAAGGGCTTTCTCAATGATGGGAATGCAAGGAAACCTGCTCTGCCAGTGTGTTCTGGGCATGCAGCGGGCCTCATTTATGACTTAGTTCAATATTACAAACCTTCGGGAGCCCTACCCTCCTTCTCTGAGAGTTGCTGCTCCCCACTAGGTGTGGCCCCTGAGGCCATGTTTGTATGCTTTGACTCCTGCCCCTCCAGCTTCCGGGAGGGGATACCCCAAAATGAAGGCCTCAGAAGCAACTGAGACCGACTGATCCAGGAATGCCTACCTGATCCAAGCAGGCCTCAGTCTCTTGAGTGCTGGGACTGTAGGCTCATACCATGACACCCAGATCATTTAAACAGTTTTTGTTTGTTTGTTTGTTTTGTTTTTTTTAGACAAGGTCTTGCTATATTGCCCAGGCTGTCCTCAAACTCCTAACCCCAAGCAAACCTCTCGCATGGGTCTCCCAAAGCACTAGCATTATGAATGGGAGGCACCATGCTGGTCCATATACAAACACTTGATAGTAAATTCCATACAGCCAATTGATTCTTGCAGAATGCTTTCGTTAATTTTTGCTGAACTCGTATCTGTAGCCAACCTATGGTTGCAATTCAACCAGAATTTGAAATTGAATTGCATACCAATCTGCTAATTATTTTCCTAATAAATTTATTGTCATTAAATGTGCTACAGGATCTACTGTTATAATATTTTTCTTTTCCTTTTTTTTTTTTTGAGAGGAGTCTTGCTCTGTTGCCCAGGCTGGAATGCAATGGCTTTATCTCGGCTCACTGCAATCTCCGCCTCCTGGGTTCAAGTGATTCTCATGCCTCAGCCTCCTAAGTAGCTGGGATTATAGGCGCGCATCACCACACCTGGCTAATTTTTTTGTATTTTTAGTAGAGATAGGGTTTCACCATCTTGACCAGGCTGCTCTCAAACTCCTGAACTCAAGTGATCCATCCGCCTCGTCCTCCCAAAATGTTGGGATTACAGGCGTGAGCCACTGCGCCCAACCTACTGTTATAATATTTTTCACCCTTCTATAAATATATTCATTAAACAGAAACTTCTTTCAGCTTTAGCACCAGACTTGACAAACTATTAAGTTTAATTTGCACTTTTAACATTTTGTCTATCACTTTCTTTAGTCTTGCAAGTCAGCAAAACAACAAATCAGTTCCTTATTTGTACCTATCAGGACTCAGACAACAATACTCCAAAATGAAGGCCTCAGAAGCAAAAGTTTTTCTTTGACCTTCTCCTGTCCTCTTGTCTTTCTGTCCCATTCTCCCTCAAGGCTAGCCGTAGAAACTAGAATCCCTTTTCCCCAAGGCTAGTATCCCTTTTCCCCAAGACAGTTCATGGAAAACAAAACCCTTTTCCCCCAAAGCCAGCCATAAAACCTAAAAACATTACTCTGGATTTTCCTCCACCTTTCTGTGTGAAAAGAAGTTATCTTACCTACCTTGACTGTAGCTGGTAAGATCCTTATTCCAGAGTGGATCCTGTCCCGTATTCAGAAGGAAGGAATGAACACTTAGAGAGGCCAGGAAGAACCTAGGCAGAAGTCCTTGCCGGACTTCCTCACTCAGTCTATTAGCATTTGATCATACCCTTTTCATCCAGTCATATTTCTACATGGCTGTCTAGACTTTGTTGAACCTAAGCATAAAAACAAACAATTTTCTGTTTTTCTTCAGGTCTTCATGCTGCAGGCTCCCATGTACATGTTAATAATTACTTTTGTATGCCTTGTCTCCAATTTTCTGCCTTTTGTGAGCTGATTTTTCCATGAACCTTCAGAGGGCAAAGGGGAAAATTTTCCCCTGGCCCCCATATACTGTTTACCAATTTCTGTGTTGTAAATACCCCCACTTGGCTGATTCAGGCTGCTGTGGTGATGTCATGGAGCCAAAAGTTAGGAAGAGATGTGCAGAAGCACATCATTATGTCATAGTTCCACTATACAGATAACGACAGATGTAGGGCTGGGCGCAGGGGCTCATGCCTGTAGTCCCAACACCTTAGGAGGCTGAGGCGGGTAGATCACTTGAGGTCAGGAGTTCGAGACCAGCCTGGCCAACATGGTGATACCCTTTCTCTACTAAAAATACAAAAATTAACCCAGCGTGGTGGTGTGCACCTATAATCCCAGCTACTCAGGAAGCTGAGGTAGGAGAATTGCTTGAACCTGGGAGGCAGAGGTTGCAGTGAGTTGAGATGGTGCCACTGTACTCCAGCCTGTATAATAGCAAGACTCTGTCTCAAAAATAAATAAATAAATAAAAATGAAAAAAAAAAAAGATGTAGGTAACCTCAAGAGAATAGATGATAGTGAAATATAGTAAAATAATTAGGAAGTGATGATTTTTAATATCTTTGTTTTAATATAATTCATTTAATTGTAAATGTATGCAATTTAATTTAAAAATTTTTATTATGATATATATTTTTTGGGGACAGGGTCTCACTCTGTCATCCAGGCTGGAGTGCAGTGGCATGATCACAGCTCACTGCAGCCTTGACCTCCTGGGCTCAAGCAATCCTCCCACTTCAGCCTCCTGAGTAGCTGAGAATATAGGCATGCACCACCATACCCTGTTAATGTTTAAAATTTTTTGTAGAGACAGGGTCTCACTATGTTGCCCAACCTGGTATTATGATTTTTTAATAGAGTGGAAGTCTTGCTATTTTGCCCAGGCTGGTCTGGAACTCCTGGCCTCAAGTGATCCTCCTCTCACCTCAGCCTCCCAAAGTGCTGGGATTACTGGCGTGAGCCACTGTGCCCAGTATACAATTTAATTTTAACAATGACTGTTCAACAGCCCACTTGCAAAATGCCTGAAACTTTAGCAATTTGTTCTTGCTAGCTGGTGCGAACGGCTCTTATACACTGATGGACTTGTCCCCAGCCAAAGGCATCCCATGGGGCATTGTCAACAGCAGAGGCCCCATGATATAATATTTATAATTATAAATATTAATAATTTTTGACCCAGTCAAAATCATCTCCCAGACCTCAAGAAACTCTTCTTGGGGTCCCTTGCACCTCCTCTTATCCCCTAAACACATTGTTCCCATTTGGACTACTGAATGTCAGAGCCAGAAGGGTCCTGAGGCCATTTGGTGCCTTCAACTTGTGAACATGGGGAAACCAAGGCCCGGGGTAGGGCAGGGACTTGCTTAAGCTCACTAACAAGCTCACTCACTTGGTTGAAAACCAAGTCTTATGGCTCCCAGGTCAGGACTCATCCTATTAACTCCTTTCTTAGGGATAAGGAAGCCGGCCCAGAGAGAGGAAGGTGAGTGCAAATTCACACAGCAAACAAGCGTCAGAGCCAGAGCCTGGGGATTCTCCTCGCCCGCCCAGCTCTCCTCGGAACCTTCACCTTCCTCTTGGGCCCTGGAAATGAGGCATGTGCGCGCCTCCTGCGTGCACCCAGGGCCCGGCGTGAAGACGGAAGGGGCGATTCCTGCGGGTCTTCTTCTCGGAGCTGAGGTTGGTACGCACCAGTTTGTCCACCGGGGGGCACTACGGAGCCGAGCTAGGAGAGAGCGCGGGCTCCCGGAGTCTCCCAGCCCTGATTCATCCGCACTTGAGATGGGAAAACAGGTGTCCCGAGAGGAGAGGAACTAGCCGGAGGTCACCCTGAGAACTAGAAACAGAGCTGGCACTTGACGCAGACCTCCTGACACCAGTCATGTGCACTCTTCCGGCGTCTGAGCGCGTCCCTCCCCCACCTCTGGGGGCCGGGCTCCTCCTCCTTTTCCTGTCAACTGGTGTCAGCGAAGGCCCCCCTGGGCCAGGCTGTGCAGAGCCACAGCTCTGTCTGGCATAGCATTGCACCTCCACTGGACAGTGGCCGGTGCTGAGCAACACATGCTTAATTCCCTCTCTGTCCAGGGCCGCTCCCCGCCCTGACTTCTTCTTCTTCTTCTTTTTTTTTTTTTTTTTTGTAAGACGGAGTCTCGCTGTCTTACAAAAAAAGTCTCGCTGTCTCGCTGTCTTACCCAGGCTGGAGTGCCGTGGTGCGACCTCGGCTCACCGCAACCTCTGCCTCCGGGATTCAAGCCATTCTCCTGCCTCAGCCTCTCGAGAGTACCTGGGATTACAGGCTCCCGCCACCACGCCCAGCTAATTTTTGTATTTTTATTAGAGATGGGTTTTCGGCCGGGCGCGGTGGCTCAAGCCTGTAATTCCAGCACTTTGGGAGGCCGAGACGGGCGGATCAGGAGGTCAGAAGATCGAGACCATCCTGGCTAACACGGTGAAACCCCGTCTCTACTAAAAAATACAAAAAACTAGCCGGGTGAGGTGGCGGGCGCCTGTAGTCCCAGCTACTCGGGAGGCTGAGGCAGGAGAATGGCGTGAACCTGGGAGGCGGAGCTTGCAGTGAGCTGAGATCCGGCCACTGCACTCCAGTCTGGGCGACAGAGCGAGACTCCGTCTCAAAAAAAAAAAAAAAAAAAAAAGATGGTTTTTCACAATGTTGGCCAGGCTGGTCTTGAACTCCTGACCTCAAGTGATCCGCCTGCCTCGGCCTCTCAAAGTGCTGGGATTACAGGCGTAAGCCACCGTGCCTGCCCGGCCTTCTGTCACCCCATATCAGCGTCTTTGCCATTTACCAAACATTGTCACACATCTGATTACCCTCTTTCTGCGTAGAGAGGAAGGGTGGCGCGGCCTGGGGTTAGACCTGAGCTTCAGTCTTGGACCAGCTACTCAAACTCACCTGGTTACACAATCACTTTGTGCCTCGGTTTCCTTATTTTAAAGCAGAGATCATAGTTCTTATTTCACAGGGTTGTTGAGAGGATTAAAAAAGGTAGCACAGCAAGTCCTTGGGAACTTTTCTTTTTGAGACAGGGCCTTGCTCTGTATCCCAGGCTGAAGTGCAGTACCTCGATCGTTGCTCACTACAGCCTCCACTTCCTGGCTTCAAGCAATCCTCCTGCCTCAGCCTCCAAGTAGCTGGGACCACATGCGGCTCCATAATGGCTAATTTTTTATTGTTTTATAGAGGCAGGGTTTTACTTTGTTACCCAGGCTGGTCTCCAACTCCTGGGCTCAAGCGATCCTCCCATCTCATCCTCCCAAAGTGCTGGGATTACAGGTGTGAGCCTACTTGCCTGGCCCTTCGGAACTTTTTATCATGATTGAAACCTGCACAAGCATCGTAGGAGAGAGATGGAACTGCCTTCACCTTACACTGGCAGAACTGAGGCTCTGAGAGGTTCTCAGTGAGGAGCCATACGGGAACTTTTTATTTGAGCGCCAGGCGTGATTGACTTACGGGTATAAGAGGTAGAACTTTCTTTCTTTTCAATCCGGAGCTGTGTCTAAGCTGGGATGAGAGATAAATTTATGTGCAGCTAAGGCTTGGTAGGTCCATATGTGTTCTCAGGCATGTTTTCTAAATGGGTTACCTTGCAACACCCATTGTCCTTTTTGCTCTGAGTGGCTCTTCTGGGGCTGACATCTCTCTCTCTCTGCTTCTTCTGGGCATTACTAGAAAGGCAAGAATTGTTCTGCGGAGTTGGGTTCACAGTACATCTCAGGGTCATTTGGTCACTGGGCTCTGGCCACCATCTGCAGAGCCAGAGGTGTGTCTGCAGTTACCATTCACTCCATCTTTCCTCCCCTTCCAGCCTGGGAAGCCTCTTGTTTGCCTAACAGACAATCTGCTTGAATTGGGCGAGAGAGAGTAGCAAAAGGGAAAATACCGAGAGAGAAACAAATGCATCAATGATTTAGATACCTATTTCTGGAGTGCCTTTTATGTAGCACTGTTTTAGGCCCTGGGGTTATAGCTCTGTGCAGGCTGACACAGTCTCTTCTCCCAAAGTGACCTCCAGGGGGCAGACAGTGATTGTCATAGTGCTTAATATGCATGGAGCCCTACTATGTGCCAGGCCCTGTGTCATCTCATTTAGTACTTCCAACAGCATAATGATATAAATTTTGCTGTTATTGTCATTATATAGGTGAGGAAACAGAGGCACAGGGAGGCTCTGTAACTTGCCCAAGCTAGTAGCTAATAGAGGTAGGATTCCAACTCGGTCTGAAAATTAAGCAAGGCCGTGGGGTGCAGAAGGGTTGACTTCTTCAGGGAGGAATTGGTCTTCTAGCTGAGACCTGCCTAATGAGAAGCAGCCGTGCCTAGATCTGGTGGATGAGTGTTGCAAGCAGTAAGAAACAGCACGTGCAAAGGCTGAGACAAGAATGAACTTGATGTGGTCAAGAGATGGAAAGAAAGCCTCTATGGCTAGGAGGGCAGGAATGAAGAGGAGAGAGTGGAAGGAGGTGAGGGGAAGGGTGGATGGACCCAGGTTGGCAATCTAAAACCCCTTAAGGGGTTTGCAGCCATTGGGCTTCTTCCCTTGCTTGGGGAAGGCCAAGCCCTATGCCCATAAACCCCAAGGGGTCATTATCTTTCTATCTCCATGGGTAGCTAGGGCACTCATTGAGGGGCTGCCTCTAATCTCCCACTAGTCTCACTGGTCTTGGGACCCTGATGACCATCCACTTTCTGGAACGTTGGGGAGGACACCAAGGAAGGGCCTAGAGCCCAGTGAAACCCTTTAAACTAAATGCGGGGTGGGCAGGAGGCGTTGACCCCAAGTCAGAGGCCAGGTAGTGCAAAGGCACTTTAATTGGGGTCATTAAGATCACCAAGCTTTGATGCCCCAACCCTGAGTCAAGCCGTCCCGTTGACCCCCCTTAACTTCCTGGCCTGACTGCTTGCTACCCCCAGTGACAGGAGAAGTCCCTTTGAGGGCACTAATTAGAACTTCCTCTTCTAGATTCCAGGGCTTTCTCCCTGACTGGGGTCAGGGAAACAGCTCCTTCCAGAGATCAGTCATGGCCCCACCCCTCCCACTTCCTCCAGATTCTGGCGGTTCCACTGAGGCTGGTACAACCACAATCCCAGGGCCTCCTAGCCCTGCCCGCAGTGAATTCTTGCCGATGGGTGCCGTTCCTTCTACTTGGAATGCCTTTTTGACTTTTGTTTACATTGGCAATTCCACCTACGTTTCTCTTCAAGGAATAACAGACTCCTCCCTTTAATTCATGCCATCATTCTTTCTTTGTTTTCATTCATTCATTCATTTCATTCATAAAATTTAGGCATTCATTTGGCTCCTGCCAGGCACTGGGGATACAAGAGGGGGTGGGACTGACCCTGAGGTCAAGGGGTGTCTCATCCTCTGTGAGAAGCACAAGGTAAACCAGCAGGACCTGCTACATAATTGGCAGGTCCCAGTGCAGATGAAAATGCAGAACCCCTTGTCCAAAATTTAATATGAATTTCAAAACAGTGACAGCAGAGCATCAAACCAGTCCGGGGGCCCTTCTTAACCGTAGGGTTCCTCTGCAGAGGTCATACACCCACGAAGCTGGCCCCAAAAGCAAGTGATTTCATGAGGGATGCGTGGTGGAGGTGAGCCTGAAAGTCATCAGAGAGGAGGTGATGTTTATAACTGCCAGAGCCAGGAGGAGAGAAGTCACATGGCTGTTTCTGGAAACTGAGTTGTCCAAACAAAAGGGCCAGAAGCAGCTAGAGTCAGACTGTGTGGGACTTTGTGGACCAGTTAGGGAGCTGGGTCTTTATTCTCAGGCAGTGGAGAAGCTCTAAAAGTGTTAACCAAGAGCATGATTAGATATTTTTAAAAATTTTATTTATTTATTTATTTATTTATTTATTGAGACCGAGTCTCTGTTGCCCAGACTGGAGTGGAGTGGCGCAATTTAGGCTCACTGCAACCTCTGCCTCCCAGGTTCAAGCAATTCTCCTGCCTCAGCCTCCCGAGTAGCTGGGACTCCAGGTTTACGCTACCATGCCCGGCTAATTTTTGTATTTTTAGTAGAGACGGGGTTTCACCATGTTGGCCAGGCTGGTCTCGAACCCCTGACCTCAAGTGATCCACCCTCCTCGGCCTCCCAGAGTGCTGGGATTACAGATGTGAGCCACCGTGCCTGGCCAGATTTTTTTTTTTAAAGATCATTCTGGCACCAGATATGAATTACAAATAATAAGCATATGAAAAATACAAATAATATATATGAATAATACAACAAATAAAATATAATGGAAAGAAGTTCAACTTCATTAGCAATTAAAAAAATTAAAGAATAATGTGGCAAGAAGAAAAACATAAGAACAATGTAGGCAAGGCCAGGTGCGGTGGCTCACACCTGTCATCCCAGCACTCTGGGAGGCCAAGGTGGGTGGATCACTTGAGGTCATGGATTCGAGACCAGCCTGATCAACATGGTGAAACCCTATCTCTACTAAAAATATAAAAATTAGCTGGGCATGGTGGTGTGTGCCTGTAATCCCAGCTACTCGGGAGGCTGAGGCAGGAGAATCAATTGAACTTGGGAGGCAGAGGCTGCAGTGAGCTGAGATCATGCCACTGCACTCCAGCCTGAGCAACAAGAGCGAGACTTCATCTCAAGAGAAAAAAAAAATGTAGGCAAAATGGTGAAAAGAAAACTTTCCCACCAGCAGTGGGTGTATCAATTAGTGCAAATTTCTGGTGGCGATTTGTTTGGAAAACCTCAAAAATATGCACCCTAAGATGTTTTGGGAAGGATAAAACTTAAGAAACTGGTGCCTGTGGTTGTTTCTGGGGAGGGGACCTGAGGGCAGGGGAAGAAATAAACTTTACTTTTCTCTGTACACCCTTTGAAATTTTGTGCAACGTGTTTACATTTTCAATGTGTATCCCTCAACCAAATCGTTCCATCTCTATGCATTTTTCTTAAGGAAAAAAAAATAACAGGTGCACAAATCTGTACAAGGCTGGTTATCACAGTGTCGTTTATAATATCAAAACATTACAAATGACTTTAATCCACATGCTTCAGGCTGGCACCCTTGCCCTCAGAGGTACTGAGTCGTGTGTTAGGGTGCTCTAAGCAATATGGTAGACATGGTGCACATTCAAAGGGAGTTGGTTTTACTTGATGGTGACTAATTTAGAACAAAAACTTTGTATTAAAACCAATATATCAGGTCACACCACTAGAATGACCAAAATAAAAAAGACAGATGATAGCAAGTATAGCTAAGGATGTGGAGAAATTGAAGCCCTCTTACATTGCTGGTAAGAATGTAAAATGGTGTGGTCACTTTGGAAAACAGTTTGGCAGTTCCTCAAAAAGTTAAACATTGAATTACCATATGACCCAGTAATTAAACTCCAAGGTATATACCCAAGAGAAATGAAAACAGATGTTCATATAAAAACTTGCATATGAATGTTCATAGCAGCATTATTCCTAAGAGTCAAAAAGTGGAAGCAACCTAAATGTCTAACAATTGATGAGTAGATAAACAAAGTATGGTTTGCATTTGTACAATGGCATTTGGCAAGTAAAAAGAATGGGGCACTGATACAGTGATACCTGCTGCAACATGGATGAGCCTTGAAAACATTATGTTAAGTGAAGGAGACGGTCATAAAAGAAATGGCTAGAATAGGCAAATCCATAGAGACAGGAAGTAGATGAGTGGTTGCTGGGACCTAGGAGGAGTGTGAATGAGGGGTGACTGCTAAACGAGCATGGGGTTTCCTTCTGGGGTGATGAAAATGTTCTGGAATTAGTGGTGGCGATTGCACAACCTTGTGAATGTACTAAAAACCACTGAATGGTTTCTTAACATAGGTGGATTTTATGGTATATGAAATATATTTCAATAAAGCTGTTTTTTTTAATGGATATGATATGGCATAGAATTAGGGTGACCAATTGTTCTAGTTTGCCCAGTACTATAATTTTCCCAGGGGCCAGGCATGATGGCTCATGCGTGTAATCCCAGCACTTTGGGAGGCCGAGGTGGCTGGATCACCTGAGATCAGGAGTTCAAGACCAACATGGCGAAACCCTGTCTCTACTAAAAATACAAAATTAGCCGGGCATGGTGGTGAATGCCTGCAGTCCCAGTTACTTGGGAGGCTGAGGCAGGAGAATCACCTGAACCTGGGAGGCAGAGGCCAACATGGTGAAACCCTGTCTTTACTAAAAATGCAAAATTAGCTGGGCATGGTGGTGCATGCCTGCAGTCCCAGCTACTTGGGAGGCTGAGGCAGGAGAATCACCTGAACTCGTGAGGCAGAGGTTGCAGTGAGCTGAGATAGTGCTGTTGCACTCCAGCCTGGGCAACAAGAACGAAACCTGATTTCAAAAAAAAAGTTTTTCCAGGACATGAGACTTTCAGTACCCAAACAAGAAAGGTCCCAGGCAAAGCAGGATGAGTTGGCCACCCCACATAGAATGCAGACTTTACATTCATGTTAATAATAACATATAGGCCGGGCGCAGTGGCTCAAGCCTGTAATCCCAGCACTTTGGGAGGCCGAGACGGACGGATCACGAGGTCAGGAGATCGAGACCATCCTGGCTAACATGGTGAAACCCCATCTCTACTAAAAAATACAAAAAACTAGCCGGGCAAGGTGGCGGGCGCCTGTAGTCCCAGCTACTTGGGAGGCTGAGGCAGGAGAATGGCGTAAACCCGGGAGGCAGAGCTTGCAGTGAGCTGAGATCCGTCCACTGCACTCCAGCCTGGGTGACAGAGCGAGACTCCATCTCAAAATAATAATAATAATAACAATAACAATAACAACAACAACAACAACATGTAAGACTTAAAAGGGATTTCCTGCTTGCAGTTCACTAGTGCTATTGCAGAGGGAACGTTTAAGGAGCACTGACCTCAATGTCCAACCACAGGAAGTAGTTTTGTTGGTTCATTCATTCATTCACTCCCCATTATAGTGTAAGCTCTATGAAAGCAAGGACTTTTGTCTGTTTGTTTCACTGCTGTCCTCCCGGGGCCTAGAATTGTGCCTGGCACATCAGATATTCTGTAGATGTTTGTGGAGGGGGACTGTGTTCTAGAAGTGAGCAGTACATTGTTCTTAACTGCCTCATCCTGAGTGTTCCCAGAAGTCTGGCTAAGAAGGTGGCTTCTGGGTGGAGGACATCTACTGACAGCGAGTATGGAGCCATCTCAGTGCTGTTAAGAAAATATTTTAATGGCAAGGAAAAATGCTCATGATGGAATGTTATGTGAAAAAGACAGGACATGAAATTATGTAGGCAGTGTGAGTCTAGATTGTTTAACAGTGTTTAAGTGGCCAGGCGCTGTGGCTCACACCTGTAATCTCAGCATGTTGGGAGGCCGAGGTGGGTGGATCACTTGAGGTCAGGAGTTCAACACCAGCCTGGCCAACATAGTGAAACCCCCGTCTCTACTAAAAACACAAAAAGAAGCTTGGGTTGGTGGTACATACCTGTAATCCCCACTACTCAGGAGGCTGAGGCGTGAGAATGGCTTGAACCCTGGGAGGCGGAGGTTGCAGTGAGCCTAGATCGTCTCACTGTACTCTGGCCTGGGTGACAGAGCAAGATTCTGTCTCGAAAAAAATTTTTTAAATTGATTTTTATTTAAAAAGCGTTTAAGCATTAGAATAGACGAGAATGGGACATATCAAAGTATGTCGAAGGTGGGAATCCATTGGTGAATTCTTTTGAATTTTTAAATTCTTTTCTTTTTTTTTTTGAGATGTAGTCTCGCTTTGTTGCCCAGGCTGGAGTGCAATGGCGTGATCTCAGCTCACTGCAACTTCCACCTGCTGGGTTCATACGGTTCTCCCACCTCAGCTTCCCAAGGAGCTGGGCTAATAGGTGTGCACCACCATGTCCGGTTAATTTTTTCATTTTTAGTAGAGGCAGCATTTCACCATGTTGGCCAGGCTGGTCTGGAACTCCTGACCTCAAGTGATTCACCCACCTCAGCCTCCCAAAGTGCTGGAATTACAGGCGTGAGCCACCACACCTGGTCTAAAATTCATTTTTTATTCAGCCTCTGCGATGCCCTGCCAGATGCAATTCTGGGAGTTGAGATCCTGTGGTGAACCAGGAGGAAAAGATCCCTGCTATCGTGGAACAGGTAGGATTTTATAACTGCAGGGAATGAAACCCAGAGTAAAGGAGCAAAGTTAGTTTTTAAAAAGACTGGGCCGGGCGCGGTGGCTCAAGCCTGTAATCCCAGCACTTTGGGAGGCCGAGACGGGCGGGTCACGAGGTCAGGAAATCGAGACCATCCTGGCTAACACGGTGAAACCCCGTCTCTACTAAAAAATACAAAAAAAAACTAGCCGGGCGAGGTGGCGGGCGCCTGTAGTCCCGGCTACTCGGGAGGCTGAGGCAGGAGAATGGCGGGAACCCGGGAGGCGGAGCTTGCAGTGAGCTGAGATCTGGCCACAGCACTCCAGCCTGGGCGACAGAGCGAGACTCCGTCTCAAAAAAAAAAAAAAAAAAAAAAAAAAGACTGATGAAATTCTGGATGTGCTGAAGAATCAGCTGGAAGCTTGTAGTTAGGGGCTGTTCCAGCAGCAGGGCAGACTGGGGTGTGGGGGTGAGGGCTTGTTTAGGAAGAAGCAGGAAGCCAGAGAATGCCTCTCAACGCACACCCATTGTATGTGCTCTGGTAAGTCCCTTCTTCTGTCTTGGCCTCAGTTTCTCCATCTGTTAACTGAGAGAAGGCACTAGATGTGTGTGTTTATTTCTTTATTATTCAAATCAGAGAACTTTAAAAAATTTAATTGACAAATACAAATTTATACATTTATAGTGTGCAATATAATGTTTTGAAATATGTGTATACTGGCCAGGCACGGCAGTGCATGCCTGTAATTGCAGCACTTTGTGAGGCTGACGTGGGCAGATCACGTGAGCCCAGGAGTTCGAGACCAGCCTGGGCAACATGATGCGACCCCCTCTCTACAAAAAATACAAAGATTATCTGGGTGCGGTGGTGCACACCTGTAGTCCCAGCTACTCGGGAGGCTGAGGTGGGAGGATGGCTTGAGCCCAGGAGGCAGAGGTTGAAGTTAGCTGGGATCACACCACTGCATTCTAGCCTGGGTGACAGAGTAAGACCCTGTCAAAAAATAAAAAAATAAAAATAAATAAATATGTATACATTGTGGAATGGCTAATTGGGCTAAGTTGCATTACCTCACATACTAATTTTTTTGCAAAGAGAACAGTTAAAATTTACTTAGTGATTTTGAAGTATATAATACATTGTTAATAACTATAGTGACTGTGTTGTACAATAAATATCTTGAATTTATTCCTCCTGTCTAACTGAAATTTTGTATCCATTGACTGACATCTCCTCAATCCCTTCTCCTAGGCCTGGCCCCAGCCCCTGTTAACCACTGTTGTGCTCTCTGCTTCTATGAGTCCAACTTCTTAAATTTCACATAAGTGAGATCATGCAGTATTAATCTCCCTGTGACTGGCTTACTTCACTTTACATAATGTTCTCCAGGTTCATCTATGTTGTCGCAAATGACAGGATGTCCTTCTTTTTAAAGGCTGTATAGTATTCTATTGTGTGTGTATCACAATTTTTTGTTGTTGTTGTTTGTTTGAGACAGAGTTTTGCTCTTGTTCCCCAGGCTGAAGCGCAATGGTGTGGTCTTGGCTCACTGCAACCTCCACTTCCCGGGTTCAAGCAGTCCTTCTCTCTCAGCCTCCCAAGTAGCGGGGATTACAGACATCTGCCACCATGCTTGGCTAATTTTTGTGTTTTTAGTAGAGACAGGGTTTCACCATGTTGGCCAGGCTGGTCTCGAACTCCTGACCTGAGGTGATCCACCCACCTCGGCCTCCCAGAGTGCAGGGGTTATAGGCGTGATGTGATGCCACCGTGTCTGGCATCACAATTTCTTTATCCATTCATCCCGTGATGGACAGTTAGGCTGTTTCCATATCTTGGCTATTGTGGATAATACTGCAGTGAACATGGGAGTGCAGATACTTCTTTGACTTACTGATTTCATTTATTTTGGATATATAACCAAAAGTGGGATTGCTGGATCATGTGGTAGTTCTATTTTTAGTTTTTTTAGGAACTTTCATACTATTTTCCGTAATGGTTGTACCAGTTCACAGTCCCACCAGAAGTGTACAAGTGTTTTCTTTTCTCTACATCCTCACCAACATTTGTCTTTCTTTTTAAACATTTTTTTTTTTAATTACTTTTTATGAGGCTGGGTGTGGTGTTTTCATACCTGTAATCCCAGCATTTTGGGAGGCTGAGGCAGGTGGATCACCTCAGGTCAGGAGTTCAAGATCAGCCTGGCCAACATGGTGAAACCCCATCTCTACTAAAAATACAAAAATTGGCCGGGCATGATGACGGGTGCCTGTAATCCCAGCTACTCGGGAAGCTGAGGCAGAAGAGTTGCTTGAACCTCAAATATGGAGGTTGCAGTGAGCCAAGATCGTGCCATTGCACTCCAGCCTGGGTGACAGGAGTGAAACTCCGTCTCAAAACAAAACAAAAGAAAACAAAAAAATATATATATGTTTTGTAGAGATAGAGGCCTCGCCATGTTGTCCAGGCTGGTCTTGAACTCCTGGGCTCAAGCAGTCCTCCTGCCTCAGCCTCCCAAAGTGCTAGGGTTACAGGCATGAGCCACTACACCCAGCCAGCACTTGTCTTTCATCTTTTCTTTTCTTTTTCTTTTTTTTTTTGAGATGGAGTTTCACTCTTGTTGCCCAGGCTGGAGTGCAATGGCGAGACCTCAACTCACTGCAACCTCTGCCTCCTG